>NC_081214.1:10891746-11192996 GCF_902713425.1 Acipenser ruthenus | reverse complement strand
GGAGACCGCAGCGCACAGGGTGGCGACCTAGAGGAGGCGGCAGACCACGCCCTCGTGGCTCTGGCCAGGCCCCTCGTGAGCGAGCGAAGCAGCCCTGAGAAAACCAGGCAGCCATTAACCCAACCCTATACTGTTCCACAGCTTCTGTTTTGGCAACAATGCACCAGCGATATCTGGGTGCGCAAAACTATACTCACCGGGTACACCCTTCAGTTCCGGTTAAACCCCCCCCCCCCCCCCCCCTTCAGGGGGGTGGTGGTAACTGTGGTGAAGGACGTGGTTCAGTCCTCAGCTCTGAATGTGGAAATACAGGCATTGCTTAGGAAGCGTGCCATTCAACTAGTAGACCCTGCTCTGACCGACCAGGGGTTCTACTCCAAATACTTCCTTGTGCCAAAGAAGGACGGCGGGCTCAGCCCTATTCTAGACCTGCGTGTACTGAACAAATACCTACGGGTGTTGTCGTTCAAGATGCTCACGCACAGGCACATTGTCCAGTCTGTCCGGCAGGGCGACTGGTTTACCACCATAGATCTGACAGATGCGTACTTTCACGTTCCCATCTGTCTGGGTCACAGGAAGTATCTACGATTCGTATTCCAGAGCAGGGTCTACGAGTTTTGCGTCCTGCCATTCGGCCTGTCTCTAGCTCCTTGAACCTTTTCGAAGTGTATGGACGCCATTTTAGCTCCTTTGCGGGCTCAAGGCGTCCGACTGCTGAACTATCTGGACGACTGGCTCGTCTGCGCGCAGTCAAAGGAGCAGCTGGCACAGCACACAGTGATGGTTACAGACCATCTTCAGCGGCTAGGTCTGAAGGTCAATCCAGACAAGAGCCGCCTCGTGCCCAGCCAACAGACCGAGTTTTTGGGTCTGCATCTGGACTCAGTGTCCATGGAAGCGACCCTATCGACACAAAGAGTTGCCTCATTAGAGCGGTGTCTCTCCCTATTCAGGTTGAGAGAAACAGTCAGCATGGAGCTCTGTCAGCGCATGCTGGGGTTGATGGCTGCCTCCTCGCAAGCCCTTCCTTTGGGCTTACTACACCATAGACCTCTGCAGGCCTGGTTCAATGCCTTCGCGTTGCATCCGCGGAGAGACAAACACTGCAGGTTGAGGGTATCCCGAACCTGCTGGGAAGCATTACGCTAGTGGAAAGTTCAGTCGAACATCTGCCAGGGCGTGAGCTTGGGTCCCATCTTCCGAAGGGAAGTTATCACAACCGACGCTTCCAACCAAGGTTGGAGAGCAGTCTGGAACGGGACAGGGACCCGTGGAGTGTGGTCAGGACCCTGGAGGTCAGCCCACATCAACGCTCTGGAACTCAGAGCAGTGGACCTCGCCCTTAGGCACTTCTTGCCAGTGCTTCTAGACAAGCACGTGTTAGTGCGGTCAGACAACACCACAGTAGTGGCGTATATCAATCGCCAGGGCGGATTGCGGTCTCCCGGTCTTCACCGGATGGTAACGCGGCTGTTGCTCTGGGCTCAACCGCGTTTAGCCTCTCTGCGTGCAGTTCATCTGCCGGGCAGAGTCAATTACGCAGCGGATCTCCTGTCCAGAGGAGGTCCTCTTGCGGGCGAATGGCGTCTTCACCCTCGGGTGGTAGGGCGCATCTGGGAATGGTTCGGCACAGCGCAAGTCGATCTCTTCGCTTCGCGAGAGACCACGCACTGTCCCCTATGGTTCTCGGTGAAGGACCTCGACAGCCCCCTGGGGGTGGATGCACTGGCTCACGAATGGCCGCCAGGGCTCCTGTATGCCTTTCCACCGATTCCGATGCTCCCCGCCTTCTTGGAGAAGGTCAGGGTAGGGCGAGCGACAGTGATTCTGATCGCTCCGCGGTGGCCTCGGAGAATATGGTTCCCGAGTCTAGTGCAATTACTGCACGGTCGCCCGAGGGAGCTCCCTCTGCGAGCGGACCTGTTGTCCCAAGCTCAAGGAGAGCTTTGGCATCCGAACCCCAAACTCATGCAGTTATGGGCTTGGCCCCTGAGCGGGAGCGCCTGTCAGCCTTAGGGCTTTTGACTGCAGTTATATCGACCATCCAGAGTGCGAGAGCGCCCTCTACTAGGTCGCAGTATGCGTATAAGTGGCAGTTGTTTCAGAGTTGGTGTCTGGCTGAGAGCCACGACCCAGTCTCCTGTCCTATGGCAGTAATATTGCAGTTTCTGCAGAAACTGCTGGATGAAGGGAAATCTTCTTCTACACTTAAAGTGTATTTAGTCGCCATTTCGGCTTGTCATGTACGCATTGACGGTTTATCACCTGGTTGCCATTTTTTGGCATCTCAGTTTCTGAAAGGCGCAAGACGCTTGTGGCCTCCAAGAACGACCAGTTTACCGTCGTGGAGCCTTGATGTGGTGCTAGAAGCCCTTACCAAGGCACCGTTTGAGCCTCTCCACAGCGTGGATATGAAGCTCATATGTATTAAGACTGCATTTTTGCTGGCTGTGGTATCAGCAAAACGCGTGAGCGAGTTACATGCACTTTCAGTGCATCCTTCTTGTACTCGTTTTGCAGGAGACGGTTCTAAGGTCTCCATGCGCCCTAATCCGGCCTTTTTACCAAAGGTTATATCCCCGTTCCACATGAACCAGTCAGTCGAGTTGATGGCGTTCCATCCTCCTCCTTTTTCTTCCCCAGAGGAAGAGCGGTTACACATGCTGTGCCCCGTGAGGGCATTGAGGTGTTATATTGACCGTACAAAGACTGTGAGGCAGACAGAACAGTTGTTCATATGCCATGGTTCTAGATCTTTGGGTCAGCCGCTGTCTAAACAGCGCCTTTCCCACTGGATAGTGGATGCTATTAAATTAGCGTATGAATCTGCAGGCCTTCTGCCACCAGGGCAGTTGAAGGCGCATTCTACCAGGGGTATGGCGACATCCTGGGCCCTCTTTCGAGGGGTGCCGGTGTCTGATATTTGCGCGGCAGCCAGTTGGGCTACGCCGCATACTTTCATGAGGTTTTACAGGTTAAATGTACTGGATTCCTCTGCTCCACTGTTTGGAGCATCTGTTTTACACTCTACGACGCCTCAGGATGCGGACGTATAGAGTGGTTGATAGCATGGTGTTGACTGTTCCACCTTTAAAACAGGTGTCATTACGAGCATAGACGCTGAGGCGCAGCTCCGCATATGCCTAGATGTACTGCCTACGCAGTTGCGTTATGACGTAAGTCTGTCCTACTGCCAAGAATCCTCCCTCGCGACAGCTAGGGTACACTGTATCCCATGTTGATGGTTATTTTCGACTTGAAAGGGAACGATAGGTTGCGGATGCAACCCCGGTTCCCTGAAAGAGAAAATAACCATCAAGCTGCGAGGTCGCTCCGGTAGCCTTCACGGCCTGAAGAGCAAAAGAGGAAGTGCATCCCTGCGCGCGCAGTTAAGTAAGCTCCCAGGGGGGCGGGCTTACACTGCAGCTGGCGTGGGGGCCTATCGGCAGCTTTGCTATAAAAGCTCAGCCTACCGGTGCTGCCTGACGGCAATATCTCATGTTGATGGTTATCGTTATCAGTGTTTCCTCTTGTTAATCTACACAATATCTAGGATGCCAATGTATCTATTTACTCACAGTTAACTTTTTTAGTCCTTTCCGTGCATTTTTTTTCTTTTTTTTTCGCACAAACATCTTCATGGATTACTTCAGGGTTCCTGAAAGCATACCGCTGCCACCATGTTTTAAAGCTTGATATATTCCCCTGCATAAGAAGTCGACACAAATCCTGATGAGAAACGAACGAAACTGAGATTTTATTACACAGGACTCTCTTTGCTGCCTTTCTACTCTGTTCTTGCTCCATGCCATGTCCGTGCAGTGCAGCGCCTAATGCCTCTGCCCAGGAAAACAGTAACGCACAACAATAGGTTCCGCACATATTGCTACACACATGTCGACCTGTTCCTATCCAATTTTAAATAACTTTAGCATAACAGAGGCAGAAGTGTTAAAGGGACTAGGAGCTCTTAAAATAAACAAATCCCCTGGGCCGGATGAGATCCTCCCAATAGTGCTCAAAGAAATGAAAAGTTATTTACAAACCGCTAACCAAGATCATGCAACAGTCTCTTGATACAGGGGTTGTACCGACAGACTGGAAAATTGCAAACGTAATACCGATCCACAAAAAGGGAGACAAAACCGAACCAGGTAACTACTGACCAATAAGCCTGACTTCTATTATACAGTGCCTTGCAAAAGTATTCAGACCCCTGACCAATTCTCTCATATTACTGAATTACAAATGGTACACTGAAATTTCGTTCTGTTTGATATTTTATTTTAAAACACTGAAACTCCAAAATCAATTATTGTAAGGTGACATTGGTTTTATGTTGGGGAGATTTTTTTAAGAAAAATAAACTGAAATATCTTGCTTGCATAAGTATTCAACCCCCACACATTAATATTTGGTAGAGCCACCTTTTGCTGCAATGACAGCTTTAAGTCTTTTGAGGTAAGTATGTACCAGCTTTGCACACAGTGTAAGAGTGATTTTGGCCTATTCTTCTTGGCAGATTTGCCCCAGGTTGTTCAGGTTGGTTGGACGACGCTTGTGGACTGCAATTTTCAAATAGTGCCACAGATTCTCAATGGGATTGAGATCAGGACGTTGACTGGGCCACTGTAGGACATTCACCTTTTTGTTCTTGAGCCACTCCAATGTTGCTTTGGCCTTGTGCTTGGGATCACTGTCCTGCTGAAAGGTGAATTTCCTCCCAAGCTTCAGTTTTTTAGTGGACTGAAGCAGGTTCTCTTGCAGTATTTCCCTGTATTTTGCTCTATCCATTCTTCCTTCAATTTTAACAAGATGCCCAGTCCCTGCTGATGAGAAGCATCCCCACAGCATGATGCTGCCACCACCATACTTCACTGTAGTGTCTTGAGGCATGGGCAGTGTTAGGTTAGCGCCACACATAGCACTTTGAGTTTTGGCCAAAAAGCTCTATCTTGGTCTCATCTGACCACAAAACCTTTTCCCACGTTGCAGCTGGGTCACTCTCATGCTTTCTGGCAAACTCCAGACGTGCTTTCAGATGGTACTTTTTGAGTAACGGCTTCTTTCTTGCCATCCTCCCATACAGGCCAGTGTTATGCAGAGCTCTTGATATGGTTGACTGATGCACCATTACTCCACTCCCAGCCACTGAACTCTGTAGCTCCTTCAAAGTGATTGTTGACCTCTCTGTGGCTCCTCTCACAAGTCTCCTTCTTGTCTGAGCGCTGAGTTTTGAGGGACGGCCTTTTCTTGGCAGTGCCTGGGTGGTGTGATGCAGCTTCCACTTCCTGATTTATTGATCCAACTGTGCTCACTGGGATATCCAAACGCTTGGATATTATTTTGTACCCTTTCCCTAATCTATGCATTTGTATTACTTTATCTCTAACTTCTCTAGAATGCTCTTTGGTCTTCATTTTCTTTCAGATTCACAGCCTGACCAATGATACTTCAACAGTGGGGTTTTATCCAAAAAATGTGACAGCAACTTTAGTGGTTCACAGGTGGAGGCCAACGGTAAGATAATTGTGTCCTCGTTAGGGCAATTTCTTTCATCGGTGTAAACTGGGAGCTTCCACAGCACAGGGGTTGAATACTTATGCAAGCAAGATATTTCAGTTTTTTATTTTTCTTAAATATTTCCCAACATAAAACCAATGTCACCTTACTAATAATTGATTTTGAGTTTCAGTGTTTTAAAATAAAATATCAAACAGAACACAATTTCAATGTAGCATTTTTAATTCAGTAATATGAGAGAATTGGTCAGGGGTCTGAATACTTTTGCAAGGCACTGTATGTAAACTTATGGAAACTATAATAAGATCTAAAATGGAAAATTACCTACAAACGTGCTCAAATTTGTTGGTACCCCTCCACAAACGAAGAATGCACAATTTTCTCTGAAATAACTTGAAACTGACAAAAGTAATTGGCATCCACCATTGTTTATTCCATATTTAATAGAAATCAGACTTTGCTTTTGATTTTTTATTCAACATAATATTGTAAATAAGAAAACAAATGAAAATGGCATGGACAAAAATGATGGGACCGCTAACCTAATATTTTGTTGCACAACATTTAGAGGCAATCGCTGCAATCAAACATTTTCTGTAGCTCTCAATGAGACTTCTGCACCTGGTAACAGGTAGTTTGGCCCACTCTTCCTGAGCAAACTGCTCCAGCTGTCTCAGGTTTGATGGGTGCCTTCTCCAGACTGCAAGTTTCAGCTCTTTCCATAGATGTTCGATAGGATTCAGATCAGGACTCATAGAAGGCCACTTCAGAATAGTCCAATGTTTTGTTCTTATCCATTCTTGGGTGCTTTTAGCTGTGTATTTTGGGTCATTATCCTGTTGGAGGACCCATGACCTGCGACTGAGACAGAGCTTTCTGACACTGGGCAGTACATTTCACTCCAGAATACCTTGATAGTCTTGAGATTTCATTGTGCCCTGCACAGATTCAAGGCACCCTGTGCCAGGCGCAGCAAAGCAGCCCCAAAACATAACCGAGCCTCCTCCATGTTTCACTGTAGGTATGGTGTTCTTTTCTTTGAAAGCTTCATTTTATTGTCTGTGAACATAGAGCTGATGTGACTTGCCAAAAAGCTCCAGTTTTGACTCATCTGTCCAAAGGACATTCTCCCAGAAGGATTGTGGCTTGTCAATATGCATTTTAGCAAATTCCAGTCTGGCTTTTTTATGTTTTTCTTTCAAAAGTGGAGTCCTCCTGGGTCTTCTTCCATGGAGCCCACTTTCGCTCAAAAAGCGACGGATGGTGCGATCAGAAACTGACGTACCTTCACCTTGGAGTTCAGCTTGTATCTCTTTGGCAGTTATCCTTGGTTCTTTTTCTACCATTCGCACTATCCTTCTGTTCAATCTGGGGTCGATTTTCCTCTTGTGGCCGCGCCCAGGGAGGTTGGCTACAGTTCATGGACCTTAAACTTCTTAATAATATTTGCAACTGCTGTCACAGGAACATCAAGCTGCTTGGAGATGGTCTTGTAGCCTTTACCTTTACCATGCTTGTCTATTATTTTCTTTCTGATCTCCTCAGACAACTCTCTCCTTTGCTTTCTCTGGTCCATGTTCAGTGTGGTGCACACAATGGTACCAAACAGCACAGTGACTACTTTTCTCCATTCAAATAGGCTGAATGACTGATTACAAGATTGGAGACATGTGTGATACTAATTAAAGAAACTAATTAGTTTGAAATATCACTATAATCCAATTTATTTATTATCTTTTCTAAGGGGTACCAACAAATGTGTCCAGGCCATTTTAGAATATCTTTGTAGAATAAGCAATAATTAATCTCTTTTCACAGCTTCTTTGCTTTATTCTATGACATACCAAAGGCATGCAAGTATACATGATAAAATAGCTTTTAATTTCATCACTTTTCAGGAGGAGTGAAGCATTATTTCAATGAGCTGTAAAGGTACCAACAAATTTGAGCACGTCTGTATATGGGAACAATATCCTGGAAAGGGAGATTGTGTCTAACTAACCTGCTTGACTTTTTTGAGGATGCAACATTGACCATGGATAATTGCAAAGCATACGACATGGTTTATTTAGATTTCCAGAAAGCTTTTGACAAAGTCCCGCATAAAAGATTAATTCTGAAACTGAACACAGTAGGAATTCAAGGAAATGCATGCACATGGATTAGGGAGTGGTTAACATGTAGAAAACAAAGTACTGATTAGAGGAGAAACCTCAAAATGGAGTGATGTAGCCAGTGGTGTACCACAGGGATCAGTATAGGTCCTCTGCTATGCCTAATCTACATTAATGATTTAGATTTTGGTATAGTAAGCAAACTCGTTAAATTTGCAGATGACACAAAAATAGGAGGAGTGTCAAACACTGTTGCAGCAGCAAAGGTTATTCAAAATGATATAGACAGCATTCAGAACTGGGCAGACACATGGCAAATGACATTTAATAGAGAAAAGTGTAAAGTATTGCATGCAGGCAATAAAAATGTGCATTATAAATATCATATGGGAGATACTGAAATTGAAGAAGGGAACTATGAAAAAGACCTAGGAGTTTATGTTGACTCAGAAATGTCTTCATCTAGACAATGTGGGGAAGCTATAAAAAAGGCCAACAAGATGCTCGGATATATTGTGAGAAGTGTTGAATTTAAATCAAGGGAAGTAATGTTAAAACTTTACAATGCATTAGTAAGACCTCACCTAGAATATTGTGTTCAGTTCTGGTCACCTCATTACAAAAAGGTTATTGCTGCTCTAGAAAGAGTGCAAAGAAGAGCAACCAGAATTCCCGGGTTTAAAAGGCATGTCGTATGCAGATTAGATAAAGGGGCATTCAGAACAGAAAATAGGAGGCAGTTTTTTACACAGAGAATTGTGAGAGTCTGGAACCAACTCCCCAGTAATGTTGTTGAAGCTGACATCCTGGGATCCTTCAAGAAGCTGCTTAATGAGATTTTGGGATCAATAAGCTACTAACAATGAAACGAGCAAGATGGGCTGAATGGCCTCCTCTCGTTTGTAAACTTTCTTATGTTCTTAAACAGATTCCTGCATCAAGCTAGTATTGCAAAGACGCAAAAAAAAAATAATAATAATAATAAAAAAATGTATTTAACGAGAACACAGCAACACGCATTTTATAAAGTAATTGAAACAATCGCTGCGTTCTGAGTAAATGATGATTTTAGTTTTTTGGTTGCGCATCGGGCATGTGGATGATCTGCAGCTCCCAAGAAAGAAACAAAAACTCGCCAACTGCATATTTTTAAAAGCGGATTTGCAGGAAAATCACATGCTGAAAAAGGAAACAAAGGAGTCTTAATTTAAGGTACCTGACACACATATCAGTCTGTTTTTCATGACGTGTGCAGTTTGTCAAGATTTTTAAATATACTTAAAGTAAAAAACAAACAAAAAAACACGCTTATGTTTTTTTGTGTCTGTAATGTACCAAATATTAAACAGAAACCTCAATAAAATAGCTTTTCATCGTAAAAGATAAACTTGAACGAATATGACCTTGCCTGCGGGTGCCAAGTATCAGAGTCTCCCCATATTTATAAGTTTGGCACTTGTGGCTCTCCAAACTCTTCCTCCTCCTCTTCCTTGCCCGTTCATCTCCTGCTTTCTTCTTAACACATTACATCACCCCCCCCCCAAAATCTCAACAAAAGGAAAGAGGTTTTTTTTTTTTTTTTGTATAATACCTGAAAAATAGCCTTTTGAGACAGCAGGTGGCGCCGGTTGCTGGCTTATTCTGAAAAACCTTTGTTCCATTCACTTATTGAGAGCTCAGCTGGAACGATAACCAGAAGACCCAGGAGGGGGAGGGGGGTCCCCAGGACCAGGGTTGGGAAGCGCTGATCTGAGATCTCCCAATGAAGGCCATTCGGAAAGGAAAAGCTTTTTCAGTTTAATATGTAACATTTAAACGCTGGCCAGATACCTTTTTGACTGACTGTTTGAAAGGTGTAGCTAAGTATTGCTGTGCGCCATTAAGCTCATGTCTTTTTTTTTGTGCTGTTTTTGTGACTTTTTTTTTTTTAGGCCCTTGCTTTGTGGATATTCAGAATTGCAGCTGCTGAAGAAGATATTTGAGTAAGTTTCCAGCTGTCGTCCTGTTTAGCCTTTTGTTCACTTCGCGAAGGATGGGCATTTCTGTAAATACAGCCAGTCTTTTGTGATAGAAATAACTGCCTGTGTGTGTGTGGGGGGGGGGGGTGTTCAGTGGTAAGCAGATCTGCTCTTGTCACGTTGAAATATCTCGGCAGACGTGAAAAAGCTCCTGACAGTGTCACTGCGGGTAACGTCGCTCGTGTTTGTCAGTCATTACGTTTTAATATTGCTCTCGGAAAATGAAAGCAGAAGGTTGAATTTGCTGTGCAGTTTTGCAATCTTCCTGCATACAAAAAAAACTAAAAATCGGTGGATAGCCAAGAAACACCGGAAAACACCAGGAAAAAAAACTGTGGAAATGGTTCATCAATTGAATCTCTGTCCATTCAAAATATAAAACCTACTACAAAAATAATAAATACATTTCCCAGTGCTGCTGGGCAACGTCCCGCCTTCCTGCCTCGTATATATCATCGATTCGTTCAGAATGCTTTAAACCCGCCCCCCGACTACTGAGTGACAGTGCATTCCCGCATTTCTATTGGAGACTTTAAAAGGAGATTAGGAGGCTCGTTCGCGGGATTTAAAGCTGCGTTAGTTAAGATACAGAGGATTTCAAACAGAATCGTGACGAAATGTACAAAACAAATGCGCCTGAGACCAGGAGGAAAGAAGGGACAGCTGACGCATGCCAGTGCTGTCCAGTTACTACTATACATATTGTGACAAAAAAAAAACACTCAAGTATTTTGGAAAGTAACCAAAAACAGTAATTTCATACAGCAGATCAAAAACAAAAAGCCCCGAAAAAAAAAAGATTTACATATAACCCGAAAACAGCTAAAACAAAATAAGCACCCAAAAAAATCGAATTAATAAAAACACGGCTAAACAGAAGCCCTTATTGTAAGAATGTACAGCGCAGTGATCTGCATGGGGGGAAGCACGTTCATGTCTCGGAGTCAGTAACTAGCGCTAGTTCAAGTCCCGCAGCGAAGCCCCAGTGGTGGTATCAACGCTGCTGTCATGCTTTTATGGAGAGCAGTATTGAAGCCCTGATCAAATCCGCTGGGTTTATCGTTACAGTGCGTGCTCAGGATGGGTCTCTGCACCATTTGCCAGACGGTAGCCTTAAAGGACAGGTTCGAGGATCACGTGACCTCTTGGCCAGAATGCAGGGGTAGAATACGGTCTCCAAAGTAAATCCATCCGTTTTAAATTAACCCTTTGCGGTCCATTTATTAATCGCGCGTCAGGCACGCCAGGTCTAATTAATTTTCACACGCGCAGTTAATTTTATATGCGCTGTTTAAAAGTATTTTTTTTCATAGTCAAACGGGTTTAAATGGCCCTGCATATCAACAAAGCACACACTAGGCATCTCCAGCCCCTCCCCAGCCTTTTGTTTGCTATAGCGTTCAGCTGTGTAAGAAATAAATAATAATAATAATAATAGTCGTACATACCGATCGATCATCTCCAGATCACTCGTTTTATCACCAAACTCCTCAATAATGCGATCCAAGTCATTATTTTATTACTATAACATCTGAAAAAAGCTCTGCAAATGTCCATGATAGTCTCAGTGCGCTGACGCACTTAGCCAGCTTGTTTATTATGGACACCCATTATCTGATACCTGATACCATGTATGACTATTCATGAAATGCGCCTTTTTTTTTTTTTTTTTTTTTCCGACTTGTCTCGGCTCCTGTCGCTACCACTCGGCAATTGAATGGTTTTCTCGGCTTTTTCCGGAGAAAAAACGACTAAACACCCGTTTATTGCGTTGCTATAAAGGACCTGTGAGGAATAATTGCAATGTCGGACCCAGTCCGACAATGGACCGCAAAGGGTTAAGCATCCCTGACTGCAAAATTCGACGTCTGAATATGTCTAAACTGCAAGGGAAGAAGGGGAGAGAGGAGGAGGAATACAAATCTCCTGTTAAGAAGAAATCAAAGGATACTCTCTCTGTGACAGAGGAGGCCCTGAACGCCGCCATTACAACGGCGCTGCTACAACAGCAACAGAACCTGCAAGCGATGATAAAGCAGACAATAGAAGGCTCACTCTCAGGGGAAATAAAATCAGTAACTCAGGCTATGACAGAACTAAAACTGGAGTTCAGTAAGCAGACTGCTCTTTTTCAAGACTTACAGCGCAAATACGACAATGTACAGGCCAATATGCGCTCACTCAAACGGGAGGTAACTCACAATGTGCAAGGATTAGAAGCGCTCCGTAATAAATTGGCAGAATTCGAAGACAGAAATCAAAGGAATAACTTGTGACTGCTTGGGCTCCCAGAAACTACAGAAGGTACAACTCCGATCCTGTTTCTACAGCAAAACCTTCCAAGGTGGATACCAGCCCTGAAGGACTGTGTTATTGAAATAGAATGTGCCCATCGCATATTCGCTAACAAGGATTCAGATCAGAGATGCCCACGTACTCTAATTTTTCGTCTCCTACGCTACACCGACAGGCAAAAAATTCTGCAAGGGGCGAGAAAGCTCGGACCTGAGATGAAAGATGGATCAGCAACCCTCCTGATTTTTCCAGATTACAGCAGCGACACCGCGCAGAAGAGCCTTTGCCCCGGTGCGGAAAGCAATGCATGCCAAGGGGCTACAAGCCTTTCTGATCTACCCGGCGGCTCTCAAAATCAACAGACAAGGAAGGCCATATGTTTTTCAATCCGTGAAAGCAGCAGAGGATTTTTTGGCGCACATGGAGACCTCCGAAGATTCAATCCCCATGGCAAGTTCGACTGACCTGATCAGCGAACGACATCACAGCAGAAGGCTTGACTTTAAAGTGTTGTCTGTTGACGATGCACTGGAACATACCTCGGTGAACGATAGGTTGCGGATGCAACCCCGGTTCCCTGAAAGAGAAAATAACCATCAAGGTATGGGATATTGCCGTCAGGCAGTAGCGATTGGCTGAGCTTTATAGCAACGCTGCCGATAGGCCTCTGCGCGAGCTGCCACGTAAGCCCGCCCCCCCTGGGAGCTTACTACACGCAGCGCGTAGAGACTCTCTTCCTCTTTTGCTCTTCAGGCCGTGAAGGCTTCCGGAGCGACCTCGCGGCTTGATGGTTATTTTCTCTTTCAGAGAACCGGGGTTGCATCCGCAACCTGTCGTTCCCTTTCAAGTTGAAAATAACCATCAAGGTATGGAAACAGAGTACCCAAGCCGTCGCGAGGGAGGATTCTCAGCAGTAGGACAGACTTACGTCATGACGCAACTACGTAGGCAATACATCTACACATATGCGGAGCTGCACCTCTCCATCTATGCTCGCAATGACACCTGTCCTAAGGTGGAATAGTCAACACCATGTTGTCAACCACTCTATACGTCCGCATCCTGAGCCGTCATAGAGTGTAGCACAGATGCTCCAAATAGTGGAGCAGAGGAATCCAGTACGTTCAATCGGTAAAACCTCATGCAGGTATGTGGTGTAGCCCAACTGGCTACCGCGCAAATGCCAGACACCGGCACCCCTCTAAAGAGGGCCCAGGATATCTCCATACCCCTAGTGGAATGCACCTTCAACTGCCCTGGTGGCAGAAGGCCTGCAGATTCATAAGCTAATTTAATAGCATCCACTATCCAGTGGGAAAGGCGTTGTTTAGACAACGGATGACCCAAAGTCCTAGAACCATGGCATATGAACAATTGTTCTGTTTGCCTCACAGTCGTTGTACGATCAATATAACACCTCAATGCCCGCACGGGGCAGAGCATGTGTAACCGTTCTTCCTCTGGGGAAGAAAAAGGAGGAGGATGGAACGCCATCAACTCGACTGATTGGTTCATATGAAATGGGGATATGACCTTGGGTAAAAAGGTTGGATTTGGGCGCATGGAGACCTTAGAACCGTCTCCTGCGAAACGAGTACATGATGAATGCATTGACAGTGCATGTAACTCGCCCACGCGGTTGGCTGATACGACTGACAGCAAAAACGCAGTTTTTATAGACACGAGCATCATATCCACGCTGTGGAGAGGCTCGAACGGTGCCTTGGTAAGGGCTTCTAGCACCACGTCAAGGCTCCATGACGGTAAACTGGTCGCCCTTGGAGGCTGCAAACGTCTTGCACCTTTCAGGAACTGCGATGCCAGAAAATGGCAACCTGGTGATAAACCGTCAATGCGTACATGGCAAGCCGATATTGAGGCTAAATACACCTTAAGTGTAGAGGGAGATTTCCCTTCATCCAACAGTTTCTGTAGAAACTGTAATATCACTGCCATAGGGCAGGATATTGGGTCATGGCCCTCAGCCAGACACCAATCTTGAAACAACTGCCATTTGTATGTATATTGCGACCTAGTAGAGGGCGCTCTGGCACTCTGGTCGAAATCACGGCCGTCGAAAGCCCTAAGGTTGACAGGCGCTCCCGCTCAGGGGCCAAGCCCATAGCTGCATGAGCTTGGGGTTCGGGTGCCATAGCCCTCCTTGGGCTTGGGACAACAGGTCCGCTCGCAGAGGGAGCTCCCTCGGGCGACTGTGCAACAACTGCACCAGACTCGGCAACCACATTCTCCGAGGCCACCGAGGCGCGATCACAATCACTGTCGCTTGCTCTACTCTGACCTTCTCCAAGAAGGCGGGGAGCATCGGAATCAGTGGAAATGCATACAGGAGCCCTGGCAGCCATTCGTGAGCCAGTGCATCGACTCCTAGGGGGCTGTCGAGGTCCTTCACCAAGAACCATAGGGGACAGTGCGTGGTCTCTCGGGAAGCGAAGAGATCTACTTGCGCTGTGCCGAACCATTCCCAAATGCGCTCTACCACCTGAGGGTGAAGACACCATTCGCCTGCAAGAGGACCTCCTCTGGACAGGAGATCCGCTGCGTAATTGACTCTGCCCGGTAGGTGAACCGCACGCAGAGAGGCCAAACGTGGTTGTGCCCAAAGCAACAGCCGTGTTACCATCTGTTGAAGACCGGGGGACCGCAAGCCGCCATGGCGGTTGATATACGCCACTACCGTGGTGTTGTCTGACCGCACTAACACGTGCTTGCCTAGAAACACTGGCAAGAAGTGCTGAAGGGCGAGGTCCACCGCTCTGAGTTCCAGAGCATTGATGTGGGCCGACCTCCAAGGTCCTGACCACACTCCGCGAGTCCCTGACCCGTTCCAGACTGCTCCCCAACCCTGGTTGGAAGCGTCGGTCGTAATAACCTCCCTTCGGAAGATGGGACCCAAGCGTACGCCCTGGCAGATGTTCGACGGAACTTTCCACCAGCGCAGTGCTTCCCAGCAGGTTCGGGATACCCTCAACCTGCGGTGTTTGTCTCTCCGCGAATGCAACGCGAAGGCATTGAACCAGGCCTGCAGAGGTCTGTGGTGTAGTAAGCCCAAAGGAAGGGCTTGCGAGGCGGCAGCCATCAACCCCAGCATCCATTGACACAGCTCCATGCTGACTGTTTCTCTCAAGCTAAATAGGGAGAGACACCGCTCCAGCGAGTCAACTCTTTGTGTCGACAGGGTCGCTTCCATGGACACAGAGTCCAGATGCAGACCCAAGAATTTTGTCTGTTGGCTCGGCTCGAGGCGGCTCTTTTCTGAATTGACCTTCAGACCTAACCGCTGAAGATGGTCTGTAACCATCACTGTGTGCTGTGCCAGCTGCTCCTTTGACTGCGCGCAGACGAGCCAGTCATCCAGATAATTCAGCAGTCGGATGCCTTGAGCCCACAAGGGAGTCAAAATGGCATCCATACACTTCGAAAAGGTTAGAGGAGCTAGTGACAGGCCGAATGGCAGGACACAAAACTCGTATACCCTGCTCTGAAATGCGAATCGTAGATACTTCCTGTGACCGGGACAGATGGGAACGTGAAAGTACGCATCTGTCAGATCTATGGTGGTAAACCAGTCGCCCTGCCGGACAGACTGGACAATGTGCCTGTGCGTAAGCATCTTGAACGACAACACCCGTAGGTATTTGTTCAGTACTCGCAGATCTAAAATAGGGCGGAGCCCGCCGCCCTTTTTTGGCACTAGGAAGTACTTGGAGTAGAACCCCTGGTCGGTCAGAGCAGGGTCTACTAGTTGAATGGCACGCTTCTTGAGCAATGCCTGTATTTCCACATTCAGAGCTGAGGACTGAACCGAGTCCTTTACTGCAGTTACCACCACTCCCCTGAAGGGGGGGGGGGGGGGGGTTAACCGGAACTGAAGGGTGTACCCGGTGAATATAGTTTTGCGCACCCGGATATCATCGGTGCATTGTTGCCAAAACAGAAGCTGTGGAACAGGGTGGGTTAACGGCTGCCTGGGTTTCTCAGGGCTGCTTAGGCTGCGCTCACTCACGAGGGGCCTGGCCAGAGCCACGCGGACGCGGTCTGCCACCTCCTCTAGGGCGCCACCCTCCGTGCTGCGGTCTTGCAAACGCGGGTTGGCTGCGTGCTGATACACCCAAAGGAGCGGTTTTACTGCCCTGTGGTTGCGCCTGCTGCTGCGGCGGTGCCCTGCGCCACTGGCGCTCCTGTGGCCGCCTTGGCTAGAAGGGTTTGCTTGGCCACATTTTTGCCAACTGCTGCGACGCCTCACGCGCCTTGACAGAGCGTTGCAGCATCTCCTCAACCGCTGGGCCAAACGTGTGCCCCACCAAGCGGAGACGCTAAGTGCTGGTACGGTGTCCGATGGCTGTGCAATACTTACCTGATGGTGCTGGGGATTTTGCACGTTGGTGGTTGTCTTCCTCTGTATAGTGAAAGGGAATTTTATTTATTTATTTTTTTTTTTGTTGGACACTGCAGCAATATACAGAATAAATATATAAGCAAGAGGGTGTAGTATACAATTACCACGTGGCGGGTAGAACACGCCGCGGTGGGGAAGGAAGACTGCAGAGCAGACTACATGCACACACACGGTCTAGCCTAAGCGAGACCGAGGATGCAGATATGCGCGTGGCCTAAGGCCAACGCAACACGCGTCCTAAACAAAAAATATATACAATATATATAAACAATATATATTACACACAATATTTTACAAAAACCCAAACACAATAAAATAATAAACAGAGGAAAGATGGGGAGACCACGAAGAAATGCGATGCCGAAGCAAAGCATATAATGTAAAAACAATATATAATCCTATAATAATAATAATAATAATAATTACTCTGAAGAGTATAACTGAAATAAACTCGGAGAAGGGGATAAACCAGCTTCTCAAGCCTAAGCTTATTGAGTACAATCAGTTAACAGCTCTAAGTCCTACCGCTACTGAGGCTGAAGACAAAAGAGGAAGAGAGTCTGCGAGCTGCGTGTAGTAAGCTCACAGGGGGGCGGGCTTACGTGGCAGCTCGCGCAGAGGCCTATCGGCAGCTTTGCTATAAAGCTCAGCCAATCGCTACTGCCTGACGGCAATATCCTATACCTTGATGGTTATTTTCGACTTGAAAGGGAACTGAACTTCTACGCGTACTTCGATTTGATGGATTTACAGTAAAGATATTTTCTGTCTGATTTCTTTGGTAAAATACTTATATTCTATGGACCACATCCCTGCCTTTTATTTTTTGTTTTGTTTTCAGAGTAAAGGCACTTATTTCTCATAGCGGTTTTTAAATCGCAAAGCCTCTTTTATTTTTCACACAGGGTAGTTAGCTAGTAATGGTTCAGGATGCCTAACTTTAGCGATTAGTGAGCCACACAGACCTGCGTTGTGATCATAGTGTCACAGCTCATAAAAAAATTGTGTTGTTGTCTCAACCAGAGAGTAAGGCTAGCTGCATTCTCTTGCGGTTGAGTATGTTCACGATTGTAGAATATCTGTCAATATTTTTTCTGTTGGTTTGTTTGTTTTGTTTCTTTGCTCAGAGCTTGCACAATCAGTCTTGTTTTCTATGT
This sequence comes from Acipenser ruthenus, assembly GCF_902713425.1. NCBI lineage: Eukaryota > Metazoa > Chordata > Actinopteri > Acipenseriformes > Acipenseridae > Acipenser > Acipenser ruthenus. The sequence goes on along the minus strand of NC_081214.1, from coordinate 11,175,469 downwards.
ATTCAATGTCACTCTTTACCCTCATGCTTATGTATCTGCTCTACTTTGCATACGGATATGCCCTATGTTTATGTTTGGCACTGGGATATTTTTTGAGTAGTTGTTATTATACAAACTGATAATGACTAATATTAATATTATAACATGGAATGTGCAAGGTCTTAACTCCCCTATAAAATGCACAAAATGTCTTGAATTTCTCCGTCGCAAAAAAGTTTCAATAGCCCTAATCCAAGAGACCCATCTAAAAGTTACTGATATACATCGTTTTCAGAATAAATTCTTTTGAATAGCAGCCTATTCTTGTACACCAAATAAAACCAAAGGTGTTTTGGTGCTTGTAGACAAGAAACTGCATATAACAATAGAAGGTTCTGGAAGTGATAATGCAGGTCGTTTTGTTTATTTACGTGCTACTCTTAATAAAACAAAAGTGTGTTTCTCCTCTATTTATGCTCCTACTGAGTATGACAAACAATTCCTAACTAAAACTGCTGACACGCTGTTGGACATAGCTGGATACCAGCTGGTGGTAGGTGGTGATTTTAATGCGGTCTGTAATGTTCAGTTAGATAGATCTAGTAAAGCTGCACAGTCCTCAGGCTCGAAAAACTCACCCTCATGGGATTTAAACAATTTTATACACGAGTTGAATGTTAAAGATGCATGGCGCATACACCACCCTAATGAAAAGGATTATACGTTTTTTTCATCTAGACATAAAACGTATTCTCATAGTGATTACACTATGTAACACAATTTTTGTTCCTGGGTAGTAAGTGTTATTTCCTAATTGCTTATGCCTCAAAAGTATAGAAAATGGCTATTATTCCCCACAAACTTTGCTTTTGTGACCAGGACAGTGATATTTTGAAATTTACCTATTTCCAATGAGAAAACGGGCGAATGTGTCTTTTCGTTCACATAAAGTCAGAAAAAAACAACATATGAATCCAAATTAAAATGTATTTATACTAAAGTAATACAAAAATGACTACAAAAGATTTAGAAGTGAGTAGTTTTTTGAGATTTACGATTATACTGTAAATCACTTTCACGAATCAGCCCCCAAATGTAGTCTCCCATCATGTTCTCGTTATACTGTCCTTGGTAGCGGCGTTCAAAGTCCAGTATATCCTGGTGGAAGTGCTCGCCTTGCTCCTCCGAGTACGCTCCCATGTTCTCCTTGAATTTATCAAAATGAGCATCAAGGATATGGACTTTGAGGCCGTAGTGCCGTAGTTCTTCACCAGAGTCCCAACCAGCTCCACATAGTTTTTGGCCTTGTGATTGCCCAGGAAGCCCCAAACCACTGCGACAAAGCTGTTCCAAGCCGCTTTCTCCTTACTAGTGAGCTTCTTGGGGAAATCATTGCACTCCAGGATCTTCTTTATCTGTGGTCCGACGAAGACACCGGCTTTGACTTTTGCCTCAGACAGCTTAGGCAAGAAGTCTTGAAGGTACTTGAAGGCTGCCGACTCCTTATCTAGAGCTCTGACAAATTGTTTCATAAGGCCCAATTTGATGTGCAGTGGTGGCATCCGCACCTTCCGGGGGTCCACCAGTGGCTCCCACTTGACGCTGTTCCTCCCCACAGAGAACTCGGTCCGCTGTGGCCAGTCCCGCCTGTGGTAGTGCGCCTTGGTGTCCCTGCTGTCCCAAAGGCAAAGATAGCAGGGAAACTTGGTAAAACCGCCTTGGAGACTGTGACAGGATGGACCGAGGTTTGAGACTCAGAGACAGTTTTAAGTTCAAAATAAAAGTTTTTAATAAACAAAAATACAAAATAAATCAGCACGAGGGCCAAACAAAAAGATTTAAACATAAAATAAACACACAAAACAAAAACTTACAAAAATAAAGGTTTCCAGGCTGGGCGTTGCCTTCACTGGAACAAAAAATCACAGCACAAACAAAACACACCTTCTCCTCTGGAACTCTCCTCTACAACTCTCTCTCAGCCAGGGCCTCTCCCCTGGCTTTTATTCCCTGTGGCTGCAGCCCAATTATTCAATAATTCCTGATTAGTCAATTAGGGCTCCAGCCACATTCTCACATGTTTTTCTGGCAGGGAGGAATTTTAACCCCCTCCCTGCCAGTCCCAACATTGATCATAAAGACGGGGCAGTACCCCATCACATATCCCCCCCCCTTGTGCCAAGCACAACATGGCCTAAATGGCCACCTCCCCCCTCAGTCTCGGTCCCGGAAGAGGGGGAAGCACAGTGTCCATGGGGGTGGCCATGGTGGGACGTCCGGCACCACCCAATTCTTCGTGGCCAGCAGCTCCCTCTTCCGGGGCTCCGGCCACACACCATCTTGCCGCGAAAGTGCAGCTGGGGGAGCTGGTCTCCAGACCTCCCTCCCCCTCTTCATGGCCAGCAACTCCCCTCCGTGGGGCTCCGGCCATAGTGTAGCGACCCCAGGCAAAACAGGATCCCTGAAGACCCCAAGCGACGGCAGCAGCAGCGGACCCTCGGGAGGCGACGGCAGCAGCAGCGGACCCTCGGGAGGCGGAGACGGGAACGGCGGCCCGGCTCCCTCTGGTGGCGGAGGCGGGAACGGCGGCCCGGCTCCCTCTGGTGGCGGAGGCGGGAACGGCGGCCCGGCTCCCTCTGCTGGCGGAGGCGGGAACGGCGGCCCGGCTCCCTCTGCTGGCGGAGGCGGGAACGGCAGCTCGTCTCCCTCTGGCTCTCGGGACGATGGCTCCTCCCCTTCTGGCTCTCGGGATGACAGCTCCTCCCCTTCTTGCTCTCGGGACGACGGCTCCTCCCCTTCTGGCTCTCGGGACGACGGCTCACCCCTTTCTGGCTCTCGGGACGACGGCTCACCCCTCTCTGGCTCTCGGGACGACGGCTCACCCCTGTCTGGCTCTCGGGACGACGGCTCACCCCTCTCTGGCTCTCGGGACGGCGACAGCAGGGGAACCAGCAGGTATGCTCCTTCTGCTGGTGACGGTAATGGAGGCAAAACCAGCAGGAACTCTCCCTCTGCTGGTGGACACCTGGACCGTGGACGTTGGGCCTTCCCCCTCTTGGGCTCTGGCCACACCGACTCCCCCCTCTTGGGCTCTGGACGCACCGACTTCCCCCTCTTGGGCTCTGGACGCACCGACTCCCCCCTCTTGGGCGCAGGACGCACCGACTCCCCCCTCTTGGGCGCAGGACGTTCGGGCTCCTCCCACTCAGGCGCAGGACGTTCGGGCTCCTCCCACTCAGACGCAGGACGTTCGGGCTCCTCCCACTCAGGCGCAGGACGTTCGGGCTCCTCCCACTCCAGGTCTGTGTCCGATAACACCTCCGGGCAGTGGTGCTCCTCATGCCCATAATGCATGCACTGGGTGCACCACTCCTCTTCCTCCCATGTCTTCCTTCCTCTCTGCCTCCTTCTTCTCCCCTCTGTTTGCGTGGGGCAGATGGCCACTGTGTGCCCATATGCCCCACAGCCAGTGCACAACTCTGCCGCGAGACTTTTTAAAAACAACTCCCCGTCGTCATCTGCCTCCTCCTGGGCCAGGGCGTAGGGGCATCCTGCCCAGTTGTGGCCGTAGACTTCGCCGCGCCCACACCAGTCCGCTGGTGGCACTTCTGGGCAGGATCTCCATCGATGATCCAGCATCCCGCACCATGAGCACCACGGGAAAAGACTGGCTGGGTCCTCCAGCTGGGGTGGCTGTTTTTGCAGCAGCCTACATTTCTTCGGCTGCTGCATCTCCTGCCTTTGCCGCTGTCTGCTCTTCCTCCCCATTTAAATCAAGGTTTCCAAAAAAAAAAACTCCCAAAAAAGAAAGAAAAAAAAAAAAAAAATTACTGCTCTGAGCCTCCAGGTGGCGCTATCCCACTTCTGAACACCAACTGTGACAGGATGGACCGAGGTTTGAGACTCAGAGACAGTTTTAAGTTCAAAATAAAAGTTTTTAATAAACAAAAATACAAAATAAATCAGCACGAGGGCCAAACAAAAAGATTTAAACATAAAATAAACACACAAAACAAAAACTTACAAAAATAAAGGTTTCCAGGCTGGGCGTTGCCTTCACTGGAACAAAAAATCACAGCACAAACAAAACACACCTTCTCCTCTGGAACTCTCCTCTGCAACTCTCTCTCAGCCAGGGCCTCTCCCCTGGCTTTTATTCCCTGTGGCTGGAGCCCAATTATTCAATAATTCCTGATTAGTCAATTAGGGCTCCAGCCACATTCTCACATGTTTTTCTGGCAGGGAGGAATTTTAACCCCCTCCCTGCCAGTCCCAACATTGATCATAAAGACGGGGCAGTACCCCGTCACAGAGACCCATCAGGAATGCCACCATTTTGAAGTCTCCTATGACCTCCCAGCCGTACTCATCATACTTCAAGGCGTCCAGCAAGGTCTTGATGCTGTTGTAATCCTCTTTGAGTTGCACCGAGTAAGCCAGGGGAAGAGACGGGTACTTGTTACCATTATGGAGCAGCACGGCTTTGAGGCTCCTGGATGAGCTGTCAATGAAGAGGCGCCACTCATTCTGGTTACAGGCAATTCCTTTTGCCTCGAACAGACTGGTCACATTGTGGCAGAAGCAGAGCCCATCTTGACGGGTGAAGAAGCTGGAAAAAGGTTGGTGACGCTTCCTCTGATCTGTGACTTGCACACTTTCATCCAACAAGTTCCATTGCTTGAGCCTAGACGTCAAAAGCTCGGCATTGGACTTGGTGAGACCAAGATCTCTAATCAAGTCGTTGAGGTCTTTTTGGTTGGGGTAGTATGGGTTTCTCTCCTCAGCTCCACCTCTGAAATTGTCATCTGGATCTACAACGTCTTCCTCGCTCTCTGACTTGCTGCTCTCTTCTAAAGACGGCTGCTCTCTCTCCGGAGGAGTGGGTACGGGGAGCTCATGGCAGTGTGGCACCGGGGCGATGGATGAAGGAAGGTCCGGATACGTGATAGCAGGTGCATTCTTGCCAGTCCGACGTTTGGAAGGGTCCACCATGCAGAAGTAGCAGTTGCTTGAGTGGTCAGTGGGTTCCCGCCAAATTCTTGGGATAGCGAACTTCATGGCTCTCTTTTCCCCTCTGTACCATCCTACAAAAATACATTCATTTCACCCATGACTAATGTGTAAGAGATTCTCGCAACATTTTTCTTATATGATATATTTTTTTAATAACATTGAAAATTGTAAAACATTTTAAAATTAAAAACTTTTACAATTTTAAAAATTTTAACAAATTTTATAACATAAAATTCCGAGCAACAATTGTCCATCTTACCTTCCAGAGTTTTTTTGCAGTGCTCGCAGGTGAAATGAGGTGCCCAGGGTTTGTCTTGATCCCCGACAGGCATGCCGAAATATGCATTGTAGGCCTCACACATCTTAGCAGATGCTTCCACGGAGTACTTTTTCGCTCTTGTCAGTTAGGCCACTTAGTGATGGCCTCTATTTTACTAGTCTGGGGTTTCAATTTATCACCCCCTACCACAAACCCGAGGTACTGAGCCTCTTGCAATATATCACGATGTCGTCAATGTAAGCTGATGCATATTGGGCATGAGGTCTTAAGATTTTGTCCATCCGCCGTTGGAAAGTGGCAGGGGCGCCATGTCGACCAAATGGCATTACTTTATATTGGAACAATCCTAGGGGTGTGGCAAATGCCGTCTTTTCCTGTGACTCCTGACTAAGAGGAATTTGCCAATACCCCTTCGTGAGGTCTAGGGTTGTTAAGTATTTCGCTGTTCCCAGGCTGTGTGGTCCAGTGGTTAAAGAAAAGGGCTTGTAACCAGAAGTTCCCCGGTTCAAATCCCACCTCAACCACTGATTCATTGTGTGACCCTGAGCAAGTCACTTAACCTCCCTGTGCTCCGTCTTTTGGGTGAGACGTAATTGTAAGTGACTCTACAGCTGATGCATAGTTCACACACCCTAGTCTCTGTAAGTCGCCTTGGATAAAGGTGTCTGCTAAAAATAATAATAATAATAATAATAATATTAACTCATCTACCCGTGGCATTGGAGACCTGGTTCAATTGGCGAAAATCATTACAAAACCGCCAAGTTCCATTGGGTTTGGCTACCATCACATTCGGACTCTTCCAAGGACTCGAGGACTCCTCGATTATGTCCAATCTTTTCATGGCTTCGATCTCGCGAACGACTTTGTCCCGTTGGGCCTCTGGGATCCTGTAGGACCTAACCCGGACACACACCCCTGGAGGTGTGTGGACCTCATGTTGTATTGCTGCAGTCCTTCCTGGTACTGGAGAAAAGACATCTTGGTTATCCAATACCAATTGATGTACCTCCTGTGTTTGCTGCGGTGTGAGTGAGGGGCCAATATTAACAGACCGAGTTGCTAGAGATGCACCCCGCTCTTTACCTAGTGCCACAACAGCTACCAAAGCCTCCCGATCTACCCAAGGCTTGACGAGGTTAATGTGGTACACTTGCTCCTTCTTCCGTTTATCTGGCTGCCGTACCTTATAATTTACTTCCCCTACGGATTCTACTATCTCGTACAGGCCCTGCCACCTTGTAAATAATTTACTCTCTGGGGTTGGCACCAAGACCATAACCCTATCCCCAGGGTTGAAACGGCGCCGAGAAGCCAACGTATTATATTGACCGGCTTGGCAGGCTTGTGCTTCTGCCATGTGGGCCTTCACCATGGGGGTTACCTTTTCTATTCGGTCTTGGCAGACACTGTTGAAGCAGCAAAGGTCATTCAAAATGATCTAGACAGCATTCAAAATTGGGCAGACACATGGCAAATGAAATTTAATAGAGAAAAGTGTAAAGTTTTGCATGCGAGCAATAAAAATGTGCATTATAAATATCTTATGGGAGATAGTGAAATTGAAGAAGGGAACTATGAAAAAGACCTAGGAGTTTATGTTGACTCAGAAATGTCTTCATCTAGACAATATGGGGAAGCTATAAAAAAGGCTAACAAGATGCTTGGATATATTGTGAGAAGTGTTGAATTTAAATCAAGGGAAGTAATGTTAAAACTCTACAATGCATTAGTAAGACCGCTCCTAGAATATTGTGTTCAGTTGTGGTCACCTTGTTACAAAAAGGATATTGCTGCTCTAAAAAGAGTGCAAAGGAGAGCAACCAGAATTATCGCAGGTTTAAAAGGCATGTCGTATGCAGACAGGCTAAAAGAATTGAATCTATTCAGTCATGAACAAAGAAGACTACGTGGCGATCTGATTCAAACATTCAAAATCCTGAAAGGTATAGACAATATCAACCCAGGGGACTTCTTTGAGCTGAAAAAAGAAACAAGAACCAGGGGTCACAAATGGAGATTAGATAAAGGGGCATTCAGAACAGAAAATAGGAGGCACTTTTTTACACAGAGAATTGTGAGGGTCTGGAACCAACTCCCCAGTAATGTTGTTGAAGCTGACACCCTGGGATCCTTCAAGAAGCTGCTTGATGAAATTCTGGGATCAATAAGGTACAAACAACCAAACGAGCAAGATGGGCTGAATGGCCTCCTCTCGTTTGTAAACTTTCTTGTTCTTATAGTTTCACTTTTGTTTTCTCCAGCTGTTTGTTATTTTGTGTTTCAAGCCTACTGGAATCACATTTGCTTGTGCACCCGAGTCAAGCTTAAAGTTCACGGCTGCATCAGAGATTTTTAAATGAACCTTCCAGCCGTCTTGTTTAGTATTTGTTGTTACTGTTCCAATGAAAAGTTTCTTAGCTGGTGTCAACCTCTTTAATGTGTGCACTTTCTTTGATTTACACATCTTAGGAAAGTGATTCATTTTATCACAGGCTTTGCATTGCTTTCCAAAGGCTAGACAACTTTGTGGTAAATGCTCAGATCCGCAGCTGTTTCATTGAAACTCTTTTTATGCCTGCGGTGTTATCAACTGCGATCCCTCAAATGATTGTGTCTCGTACAAGGAATCCTCTAGTTCTCCAAATTCACGACTTGGATCGTTTTCTCAGCTCCGTAACATACTGGCTAATATTAGCATTGCCTTCTGCGCACATAAAAAAACTTGTAGCTTTCGTAGGTAATGTTTTTCTTCAGGTTACAGTAGCTTTCAAAATGTTCCCATTATTTCTTTTAAATCATGTCTTTCATCATCGCTTTCAAAAGGTAAATGTATTCTACACTTCTTCTCTTGCTACATGGAGAGAGATGGAGGACTGTGCCGGTTTTTTTTAATTGCCGCTTTTTGCTGCGAGATGCAACTCGAACCGCCATTGGAATCTCCTCCAGTTTTTGGCTAAATTACCCTCCAGACTCAGCTCCGATGGGGGTTTCAAAACTTCCATAGTTGCATTTTCTTTTTACGCCTTTATTTTTGTTCAAGTTATCCCACTGTGACACCATGTCTCATTTATGATAACCCTCACAGACTCCATCTTAAGTTCAATTAAGAACATGTCACCTGACATGAACACTTGTCCGGTTCTCATAATAGTTAACCCTTTATTATGACAAGAGTGACGATGGCACCGGAGAGTCTGCGAGGACGTTTAATAATATTAATGTATGTGCCTGCTCGCGTCACACAAACTCACCGTCCCCTATAATATAAATACATCACACACCCCCGTACCACACACAGGGTTTCCAGCGGGTGTAGTGAATTCAGTTCCAAGCATCAAGACCATAACCCTATCCCCAGGGTTGAAACGGCGCCGAGAAGCCAACGTATTATATTGACCGGCTTGGCAGGCTTGTGCTTCTGCCATGTGGGCCTTCACCATGGGGGTTACCTTTTCTATTCGGTCTTGGCAGACACTGTTGAAGCAGCAAAGGTCATTCAAAATGATCTAGACAGCATTCAAAATTGGGCAGACACATGGCAAATGAAATTTAATAGAGAAAAGTGTAAAGTTTTGCATGCGAGCAATAAAAATGTGCATTATAAATATCTTATGGGAGATAGTGAAATTGAAGAAGGGAACTATGAAAAAGACCTAGGAGTTTATGTTGACTCAGAAATGTCTTCATCTAGACAATATGGGGAAGCTATAAAAAAGGCTAACAAGATGCTTGGATATATTGTGAGAAGTGTTGAATTTAAATCAAGGGAAGTAATGTTAAAACTCTACAATGCATTAGTAAGACCGCTCCTAGAATATTGTGTTCAGTTGTGGTCACCTTGTTACAAAAAGGATATTGCTGCTCTAAAAAGAGTGCAAAGGAGAGCAACCAGAATTATCGCAGGTTTAAAAGGCATGTCGTATGCAGACAGGCTAAAAGAATTGAATCTATTCAGTCATGAACAAAGAAGACTACGTGGCGATCTGATTCAAACATTCAAAATCCTGAAAGGTATAGACAATATCAACCCAGGGGACTTCTTTGAGCTGAAAAAAGAAACAAGAACCAGGGGTCACAAATGGAGATTAGATAAAGGGGCATTCAGAACAGAAAATAGGAGGCACTTTTTTACACAGAGAATTGTGAGGGTCTGGAACCAACTCCCCAGTAATGTTGTTGAAGCTGACACCCTGGGATCCTTCAAGAAGCTGCTTGATGAAATTCTGGGATCAATAAGGTACAAACAACCAAACGAGCAAGATGGGCTGAATGGCCTCCTCTCGTTTGTAAACTTTCTTGTTCTTATAGTTTCACTTTTGTTTTCTCCAGCTGTTTGTTATTTTGTGTTTCAAGCCTACTGGAATCACATTTGCTTGTGCACCCGAGTCAAGCTTAAAGTTCACGGCTGCATCAGAGATTTTTAAATGAACCTTCCAGCCGTCTTGTTTAGTATTTGTTGTTACTGTTCCAATGAAAAGTTTCTTAGCTGGTGTCAACCTCTTTAATGTGTGCACTTTCTTTGATTTACACATCTTAGGAAAGTGATTCATTTTATCACAGGCTTTGCATTGCTTTCCAAAGGCTAGACAACTTTGTGGTAAATGCTCAGATCCGCAGCTGTTTCATTGAAACTCTTTTTATGCCTGCGGTGTTATCAACTGCGATCCCTCAAATGATTGTGTCTCGTACAAGGAATCCTCTAGTTCTCCAAATTCACGACTTGGATCGTTTTCTCAGCTCCGTAACATACTGGCTAATATTAGCATTGCCTTCTGCGCACATAAAAAAACTTGTAGCTTTCGTAGGTAATGTTTTTCTTCAGGTTACAGTAGCTTTCAAAATGTTCCCATTATTTCTTTTAAATCATGTCTTTCATCATCGCTTTCAAAAGGTAAATGTATTCTACACTTCTTCTCTTGCTACATGGAGAGAGATGGAGGACTGTGCCGGTTTTTTTTAATTGCCGCTTTTTGCTGCGAGATGCAACTCGAACCGCCATTGGAATCTCCTCCAGTTTTTGGCTAAATTACCCTCCAGACTCAGCTCCGATGGGGGTTTCAAAACTTCCATAGTTGCATTTTCTTTTTACGCCTTTATTTTTGTTCAAGTTATCCCACTGTGACACCATGTCTCATTTATGATAACCCTCACAGACTCCATCTTAAGTTCAATTAAGAACATGTCACCTGACATGAACACTTGTCCGGTTCTCATAATAGTTAACCCTTTATTATGACAAGAGTGACGATGGCACCGGAGAGTCTGCGAGGACGTTTAATAATATTAATGTATGTGCCTGCTCGCGTCACACAAACTCACCGTCCCCTATAATATAAATACATCACACACCCCCGTACCACACACAGGGTTTCCAGCGGGTGTAGTGAATTCAGTTCCAATAATTCACCGCTCTCTTTTTATCTTCTATTCTTTGGGTTTTCTCATGTCTTTTTCTCCAAAAATCTCAAACAATGGAACTTCCAGTTCCGACTGCTGCACGGATTTAAAAATCCGCCCCCCCCCCCCCCTCCAAAATCATGAGGGAAACCAGTGCATACATGTTATTTAGTACCGGTTTGTTCAACCAATTCCTCGAGTAAAATAAGACAAATTTGTACACACAGTATTAAGACTGAAAAGCTTAAGTTATACCTCACTTGGGACTCACATCAGGGGCCACTTCGAGTAGAAGACGTATAAAACCACAGTGAAGAAAAACACAAAAACACACTGGAACTTGCAGCGTATAAGGAGTGTTGACAGTTTCCCCCTAAACTTGCATACTGAAAGTAGCATGTCAAAGCAAGAAGGAATCTAATCAGCCGAATATGCCTGTGTAATCACAACTCGGAGGCTGGCAGACTACTGGCACCACACACAGGACTACAGCGAGGGGCAAGGGGTTCTGGGAGTTGCAGTTTATCACATTTGCAGTAGCACTTATGCAACTGAACACTGAAGGCTGCATTAGCTACTATAGTACTTTTTACATCAGCTTTTATAATATGGTTACCTGTCAACACTGAGCTTTCAAAATAAAGGAGACTGTAGGAAAGAAACAGGCCTTCACAGGCAGGGTTACCATATGACTTCATGTACACTACATCAGTTTTGGGATAATTCAGGCTCTTCAAACTCACACTCCAATGCATTCTGGGAAGTGTAATACTGCTGTGAACAGTGCCCAAGAGGTGTAGAATGTACCAGAATTCATTGCAAGTAGAAAAGCGCAAGCTGTCCCAATGAACAAGGAGTCACCTGAATGCATGCCTGCCTCCCACAGGCTTCCCATGGGCCCTAAAGTATGACAAATACAAACAAGAACTGCACTGTAGGAAATAGTGTTTTTGGAATCTGAAATGTTAGCTAAGAATTGTTTTGCAAAAAAATGTAAATTAAAAAAAAAGGTACATGAGAGAAGTCTGTCCTGTAAGCTGTCAAGGACCCAAAATAAGGGAGAGTTGACAGACCTGGCTTTGGTGGTTAACTTTAAGCATGTCAGGAAAAAAATTAAATTCATAAATAAAACACTCCACCAGCTTTTGTTTTCAAATGACATTTAAACACCTAAACATTTCAACAGGACACCCCCTCATTTCATCACTACACGTGAGGCTGCAAAATAATTCAGTTAAACATATTCAGAAATCACTGAAGCAAGGCTCTGGTTTGTTTGTTAAAGCCTGGTTCATGACAATACATAATTCTATACTGTAGTGGAATTTAATATAAAAAAATAAATACACACCACACAGAACCCCCCCCCCCCCCCCCCAAATTTTTAGCTAAAATGTATTTTAAAAAAAGGGAGAAATGCAGCAAGGAGGAGAGAATCCCATTAGCAAGGCCATATTGAGCATGGCCTGATCAGGAATTGACAAATCTTGAGAGATAAGCCAAACATACAATGCAGCAAAGGGAGAGAATCCCATTAGCAAGGCAATTTTGACACACACATTATACAATACATGATTAGTTATGCACCCACCTTTAAAAATTCAAAACAGCCTTTAACAAGATTTTTATTTATCAACACACACTTTGGCATTTTGCAGGGCACTAAAACACTTTGCACCAGCTTTTGTTTTTAAATGAATTTTTTTTTTTTTTTTTATTAATTTAGTCGTTGCCAATTAGTTTTTTTAAATTATTTTCTCCCCAATTTGAATAGCCCAATTATTTTTAGGCTCAGCTCACCGCTACCACCCCTGCGCTGACTCGAGAGGGGCGAAGATGAACACACGCTGTCCTCCGAAGCGTGTGCAGTCAGCCGCCCGCTTCTTTACACTCTGCAGACTCACCGTGCAGCCGCCTCAGAGCTACAGCGTCAGAGGACAACGCAGCTCTGGGCAGCTTACAGGCAAGCCTGCAGGCGCCCGGACAGACTACAGGGGTCGCTGGTGCGCGGTGAGCCGAGGACACCCTGGCCAACCTAACCCTCCCTCCCCCCAGACGACGCTCAGCCAATTAAGCGTCGCCCCCTGGGAGCTCCCGTCCACGGTCGGCTGTGGAATACCCTGGACTCCAGCCGGCAACGTCCAGGCTATAGAGCGCATCCTGCACTCTAGCGAGTGCTTTTACTGGATGCACCACTCGGGAGCCCCCAAAATGAAGTTAATTTAAAACATTTCAACAGGACACCCCCTCATGCATTACTATTTTACACATGAGGCTGCAAAATAATGAACAATTAAAACCAGTCAAATCAGTGAAGCAGGGCTCTGGTTTGTTTCTTGTTGAAGCCTGGTTCATGCCAATCCATTACATATTGTATACAGAAGTGGAATTTATATATAAAAATTGTTAGCCAAAATGTATTTAATAAAACGGGACAAATGGGGGGGGGTCTTCATTAATAACTGAAGGTATAGGGTTATGGCTCAATGGAGGAGGGAAGTCTTTACCCCCCACCCGGGTTCACACAGTGAATTAGTGAAGGGTTCTTGAATAAACACACATCATACTGAGCATGGCCTGACCAGGAAATAAGCAAAACATTAAATGCAGCAAGAGGAGAGAATCCCATTAACATGGACATTTTGACACACTAAGACTGTATATAACAATGTATAATTAGTTAAAACACACCAAAAAAAATTATAAAATACAAAACAGCCTTTACATGCAAAGAAATGTATTTAATGCACACATTTTTTTGGCATTTTCCAAAAAGATATAGCTCCAGCTCCAAAGACAGCCACTGAACACACACCCATTGCAGCTCCCAGAAGGGACCACACTGACTTGGACTGCAAGAGAAGAAAACAAGTTAGTGGAATACAATAGGATTATACCATAGTGAACACACACTCACCATGTAAAGTTAATTTTACTTTAACTGCAATTGTGTTCACATTATGCATATTGCCGCGTCTAGGCATAAAGCGAAGGGATCCGTCTCTCTTCAGCTCAATTGGGCCAGAAGACACAAATGCCTTTACTGCACCACCATCCACCCCTTCAGTACTGCGACCTACAGGAGGAGTCTAGTAAAACAAACTGGACAAAGAAATGCATGCAAACTTCAAGCCATGCCCCCCACACAGAGCACAGTGTACTAACCGCTAAATATATGTATTGATTAGGAACAGTTCAGTTTCATAATTAATTCATTTTAGGATTTTATTTGTTCCAGTTAGTATGATTCTGCAAGTCTGTCTACAGTATTGTTTTAGTAACCTCTAGGAGGGCAACAGCAGTTATTTTGTGTTTGTTGCAAATGGAGACATTTGAATACGGAGCTGGTGACTCTTGAGCTGTAATTGGTATTAACTCTTATTAGTTTAGTACCGTCCTCCAGTTAGGACGCTCCTTTCAGTTCATTGCAATTGACCCAAAAACATCTACAGGCAGCACATGCCATATCCAAGAGTCATGTGTCACAGGACCTTTGTCAACTGGACAATATCCTTCAAGGTCAAGTCAAGCCTGCTTCTGATGCCTGAAGAACTGATAACCTACAGACACAATACATCAGGTCAGTAATGTGTTGAACGCAAAACAGCTAAAAACACATTTTAAACTTCCATCACTTTCTTCATATGTGGCACCAATTGACTTGTATGGCACAGTCATCCAGAAATTGGTAGAGTTGGCATTATACTTGTACAGGGCAAGCAGACTTCCACCAAGTTCTCTTGAGCCCACAAAAGGAATCCAGTTGCGACCCATGTTGCCATATGTTACCATGGTATAGAATGCAGCACCATCACAGTAGCCAGTTACCGTATGTGGAACTGCAAGAGGAACAGCTGTTGTCAAGGCAATTGACTGGATTGGTTAGAAAAGGGTAGTTGTAGACCACAAATAGTCACTTACTGATGTCTTGGAGAATGGCTTCAACTACAGCAGGATGAGTAAAGGGTGTATTCTCTGGCACTATATTTCAGCAAGTACGCCGGGGACAGAATGTAGGTTCTGGTGTCTGGAGGAGTTACCTGAAAGAAAAGCAAGGGTTTGCAGATTCAACCCAAAGTCAGGCAGCAAGCAACACATCCACAGGAAGCAAGTGTTTTCAAAGGGCAATTATTAGTTTATTGAGCAGACGCCTTTATCCAAGGCGACTTACAGAGACTAGGGTGTGTGAATTATGCATCAGCTGCAGAGTCACTTACAACTACGTCTCACCTGAAAGACTGAGCACAAGGAGGTGAAGTGACTTGCTCAGGGTCACACAGTGAGTCAGTGGCTGAGGTGGGATTTGAACCGGGGACCTCCTGGTTACATGCCCTTTTCTTTAACCACTGGACCACACAGCCTATTGTATTGTTGAACAGGTGGGATGGTATCTTTTGCTTCACATTGGGGTCCTCAAATGGCACCTGGAGAGTGTAGGTCTTGGATCCACTGGGAAACACATGCTCCTGGACATTATAACCTTTGAGGTTGGCTTCTAGCACAGTTAAAGTCTCTGGTCCAACTATAATGTTGACCAGCTCCACATCAGGCAAGAATGTCCCCAGGGTCACATTGAACACTCTGGCTTTAGGAACAGTGTCTGAAATAAAGCATGCAGTTAAAATGAAGGATATGAAGTGGAGCACTGCAACAAATCCCTTTGATGTTACTGCATGTGGACAAGTTCTACATACTGTTTGTGACAACTGGTGGCCGAGGCATGAAAGGAGTGGTTATTGGATGAAGTATCGTGTACTTGGTCTTCTCAGGCCCATCTTGCCAGGTATGCTCCAGCATTGGTTCAATAGAGGAAGAGATCACATAGGTGTTATCCCATACACTGCTCTGAAAACACAGAAGCATTTTAGAGGCAAGCTTTAAAAATGAGAAGGATTTAGAAGATGTTGAACTTCTACTTACCTTGTAATATCCACCATCAGCTCCCACAGAAATCTTTACATTGATTAGCTGGGGACCGACATTCAGTTCTTTATAATCTCTTATGAATTGTTGCAGGGTCAAGCTTGCGGCCATCAACTCCCATTTGAACATCAAGGGTAGTAATTTGTGGTGTAGGAACAAGAGGAGGTATAACACAGGGAATATTCCATGGAATCATTTCTGTGAAGACTGTTCCATCTGACAAAGAAAGGAACATCATAGACTTGGTATAGAAAATTTCATACTTCAACCTAGAACAGTTCTTGAGCACCGTTACCCTCCATAAGCTTACTCACCAGTAGGACATGTAACTGAAGTGTCCACCATCATGACCATTCATCTTTGCTTATAAAAAGGTGGTTGATCTTAGCACAGCCATTGGTACAGTTTGGGTCTGTTGAAAGGGAGGGGGAACTTTTACTAAAACAAAAGTAAGACTGTTGTCTACCTTCATAGTCTAGATATACTGTACTAGAGAACAATGAAGCCTAGACTACTTACCACCTGAGGCTGGCTTTCTGTGGAGTTGTATGCAGCTCTAACTCTAATTCAAGTTGCTGCAGTGTTTATGCCATAACCATTTGTCATGGTCTGAGCAACAGTCATAGCCTTCTTTCTATTTGCTGGAAGATGGAATGCAATTTTCCAGATGCTATTGTCAGCAGCAGTTGCCTAGCAGGAGAAAATCTCATTAGAAGAGGGAGTTTGAACACGGGTCTAAAGGATTGGTCATAGCAGATGTCAGGTTTAATAAACATGAACTAAAACTGAAGAGTGAAAGTTTAACAGTGTAGCATCAAAACAGTTAGATGTTCACCAGGTATCTCTAATGGAGCAGAGTAAATCTGCAAATACAACTGCGTGCGAAAGAGCCTACGTGAAAGCATGTGGCCTGTATCCAATACATGCAGAGTTTACAGCCATTCATTAGTACTGGACAGGAGTGGAACATATTAAGTCACTACCTCAATGGTTGAAATACAAGATTTGCACACTGGCAAGAAAAGGGTTAACTTCTCCACAATCAAATTTTAACAAAGCAAATCACAGAATACATGTATACAAAGCCAATGCCTTAAATGTCACATAATTCCAATATGGCCACCCTCTTGGGAGACAGGTTAAAGTTAAGGGGGCCGTTAGATTTTGCTTCCGCTAGATGATAGTAGAGTAGACCTCAATAAGCAAGACCAAGGGGATGCGAATGAAGCAAATGCAAAGTCACATGATTCTACCTCAGGGTATGCAAGGGACCAATCAGGATCATCTTGAACAAAGTTTGGCTCAATAAGTGGCACACCTCTTCACACAGAAACCTGAAGAGAATTGAGGTTAGTCAGGAGTGAAGCACTTCTGTAGTGACAATTAAATACCCACACAACCCAACAAGTTATACTGAACAGCATTATCACATCCTGACAGCCCTTACCTCCATGTAGTTTCTTTCACACAGAATCTCCCTCTCCCCATGGATAATAGGGGTACGTCATGCTCTGAACATAAAAGGAAGCTGAAGTCATAGCACTGTTTGAGAAGACACAGATTTGTACCGTCAGCTTGTAGGTCTCATCATTCTGGAAACAAAGGCTAAAGTTAGTCCCAGCATGTCACCATTAGAAACAAGTTCACAAGAAATAAAATGATGACTTACTGTGTTCTGAGCAAAGCAGAATTTCCCAAGAAGTCAACGGTTAACCTATATCCACACTGTGCGGCCAGTCTTAGAGAGGGACACAAGCACCCCCTTATCTATGGAAAGAAATTCGGATGGCCTTTTAAAGAAACTGTACACGTGATCAAGCAAGGTAGTCAAAGTGAACACCCCCACTGCCCCGTTCCACCTACTTACTGCAATTGTGCAAGAACGATTTATATTAGTAGAAAAATACACCCATTCAGAACAGTAAGTTTAGGGTAAATTTATGTTTATGGGCACTTGCAGTGAACAAATCTGAGGAAGGTTGAAGCAGCACAGGTTTCGTATTTAGTGTGATCAGCAACAAGCCAACGCAAGAGCCTTTCCTACCCCACATTCTGTAAAAACCAAGCCTGGTTAACAGGGCTGGATCAACCTATTCAGAGGCCCAGTGCTCTACCATAAGTGGGGCTCTATGCCCAGGGTTGCCTGAACTGTATGACATTTGTAGTCAAAAGCTCACCCAAAACCTGCCAAAAATGTTACTTCATTTCACGCAATCTTAACTAACTCTTAAAAACTACTTTAGGGCATGAATATTTATGAATAGTAATAAAGAATACAATGAAATACTGCAGGTCAGTGGTGGATCTAGTCTTGGAACATGACCAGTTCACTACATTCTTTTGAGCACAACGCATCACAGCAGTTAATACAAACACGATTTTGTTCTAGTTTCAGCTACGTTAGCAAGTTACGGGGCTCTTCGTAGTGTTAAATAAATAAATAAATAAATAAATGAATAGAATACTGATTGCTTGAACTCAATTTGCATCAAGCTCAAGTCCGACACTTGTAACCAATAGAAGATCAATCTTTTCTACAGCTGGCCAATCAGATCAGCGTTCTAGGACTACAGGAAGCAAGTGGTGAGGACATGAAACAGAGCAGCGGCAGATCGTGTCATTTACTTTCAAACAGACCTCTTAAAACAATAGACAGTAGTGGTACTGATAACGAAGGCATTTCTTTGTCATGTATGTTCTTATTAAACTACGGTAGCTCCAGAGGGATAAACGGACAGGTGCTTGCATGCATAACCTATTGCGTTTATCAGTGACCAGGGGCCTTTTGAGCAGGGGCCCTGTGCAAGTGCACCGAATGCACATTGGTTAATCCGGGCCTGCTGAATGCCACACAGCGCGGGAGTGCTCTGTACTCAATGCAGGTTATTACATTATGAGTCAACAGGCTTTGTACATCAAAAGCTTTCCATTCAAGAAAAATGATCACTCACCAATCACACTGATGCGAAAATACCTTCCAACAAACTACTTCTCCAACTTCATCATCACACTCCCTTGACATTCTGTCCTCACCGAGCCTGCAGAAGACAACGATACTTAAACACACAACCGCAAATAAACAGGAAGCTGAAAGGACAGCTCTGCTGAAGTTACCGTTATCGTACCTAGAGGGGGGCTCTGCATCCAGACTTCAGAGGCCAACACTGCCAACAGCAATGTTATTCTGCATTGAAAAAAACAGACAAAAGTGAGAAACGCATACAATAAAATTAACGTTTCTAAAGCAGAGAAAAGAAACGATTACCCAAACCTAAGACAGCACGGCATCATTAAATCCAAGGCAGACCCAACCGTGAACTTCTTTCTCCGTTCTAAAGAAATAATCAAAACAAATCTGCCAGTAGCTGAGTTTGGTGTTCCTTAGTGCGCAATGGGTTTATGAAGAGGTTCAGGTGCTAATGGGAGCTAATTAGCTGCAATTGATGCACACACCTGTTTCATATCAGTCCTCTAATTTTCAACCAATACGTTAATTTAAAATAAATAAAATAAATTATAAAAATAATAATTACAACCCATTTAGAAGATTGTACTTTGATTTGAAGTTTGGCAGAAGTACGTGCGGATCAAACTGGACTGTCACCTACAAGGACTGTCTGATTAAAGGCTCAGCTATGGATGCATGTAGTAAACAAACCCCAATGAATAATAAAAAGCAGGCCGCACAAATGAAGAAACATTTATATCATGCAGGAATCCAGGCAGATGTGTTGCCTGCGCAAGTTTGAGGGGACGAGAATGACGGCTCGAGTTCTGATGTTAACATCCACAAGTCAATTGACCAATTTTACAATTTCCCCAGACAGAGGTAGGCTAAGCAGACATTAAAGAATACAGTTTATTTGAGGCCACTTGATTTAAGAAACCGTGCAAAGCATCTCTTTAGCATGTCAGATCTGCCATGACAGGGGCATTCCCGGGGAATAGAATGACCACGCGGCAAATGGAAAGCACAGCGCTTAACCCTGAAATACAACGCGCAGTATTGATTTAGAACACACTAAAATCGGATGGCATGCTGGAAATGTAAATTGTAATCAATTTATTTCAGATTAAGTTCCAATTTCAATTATTGAGCTTAATTACATTCATTATTTGATGTATAATTAATTCACTTAGTGTGTTGTGCATTTTCAATCTGGCATATTATCTTCAAGTGTTGAGCTTTGTCTATTTGATAACTATTTCAATTCAAATGTTGAACTTTGTCATTGATGTTTGAAGCCCCGGCTTTTGCAGTTAACATTTTCGTTACATTCCACCTCTCATGGGTTTGAACAAAAACGGGTTTATTTGGAAAATTGTCAAATTGTTTGTGTATCCAGCGATCATCTGAACTAACTGGTTCAGTAGACTGTTGTCATGAACAGACAGCACATGCCTGAGGGAGGGGGGGGGTGTTCTGTACAGCTGTGCATTTTAGTAAAGTTTGTTGGAACGTTAAACGTTCCCATGGCAACTGAGTCAACAGCACAAACGTCATCACGCATTGAGACGCAAGCTATGGGCGAGAAGTAAATTGGGTTCGTTGACGAAGATCATTGTGTTTATCATGGGTGCATTCATAAAGATCTTTCTGCGCAGATTCTGTGCAGAATCCGACCAATTTAACCAATGGATGCGTTCACGGAGATCATTTTTAGAAGATCATTGGCTAAATTGGTCAGATCCTGCACATAATCTGCGCAGAAAGATCTTTATGAATGCACCCATGATAAAAAGTGAAAGCAGTGCGAATCAGTGGGATATTTGTATTATCAGATGTTCGCGATAATAATGTATTTTTCTGTAAATGCGGAATGCAATCAGCCGACATGTAAAAAGCATGAATACATGAATGGTGTCTATTCCTAACGCATCAGTAAAGTTTAGTATCGTGCAGCTTTTGTAGCAGCAAGCAGGCTTGTTCCCTCGTCTTTATATTCTTTCTTGTGCTAAACAACCTCAATTCTACTGCTAGTTCACTTTGGGCAGAGCTGTTGACTCGAGTCGGTGACTCAGACTCCAGACCGATTCGAGTCACTTTTTTGGAACTTGAGACTTGAACGAATTGACTTGAGACTTGACTGGAGACCTGATGAAAATGACAACCATAAAAATTCAAACTCTACACTGGTATTACGCCTCGTGTTGCTCCCTCGCTTTGCTCCCTCGCTTTGCTCGTCCTCCTCTCTTTTCCCTCACGTGCTGCCAGCGTGTGAGTGTGTCAGTATGCGTCTCAATGTTTGTGTGTGTCGGTGTGTGTGTGTGTGTGTCTGTATGCGTCTGTGCATGTGTGTCAGTCTGTGTGTATGTGTCAGTATGTGTATGTCAGGGTTGTCATCAGTGTGTGTGTGTATGCATCAGTGCGTCTGTGCATGCATCAGTGTGTGTGTCACTGTGTGTGTGTGTGCGCGCGCTCGCAGGATGACATGGCTGACCGAACACAGGATAAGACTGACTGGACAGTGACGGACCCCTCAAATTGGTTTCGAATGGAAAGATAACTGCCTAAGCTGAAGGGAAACAACAACAACAAAATTGTCAATAGCAACTAAACATTGTTACAGCTCACTTCCCTAGAAGAGAACCAACCACCAGTCAAGTAGACAGATACATTAAAATCGGCAGAGCTGGGAAAAGAATAAAGTGATGTCCTTTGATACTGGCAACCTTCGAGTAACACCGAGACAACACAAAACAAAGCAATTCTGAAGCTGGTGAAGTCCCAAAAGTAGAAAGGACTACACATTGCCAGTGGCCCTGTCAAAGGAAAAAAGTGATGACAAGGACATTTGCAAAAGGAGAAGTGGTCTATGACTACCATGGTCTCCCACTCACAGGGAAGGGGGGGGGGGGGGGAGAACTTCTGGCAGCAACAGAGTTAAACAAAATGGGATACGTTTACTTCTATAAGGATTTAATCAGGGAAAACATGCTGCATAGATGCGAAGACCGTGCCCTGCCCTTGCCACCCAGAGATGGACACATCTGGACGGAGGATAAACCACTCAAGAAAAAGTAGTAACATAAAAAGGTCAGCTTCAACAAATTTCAGAATGATGGAAAAGTGTGGAATGTCATCCTTTTCATTGCCCGAAGAGATATTCCAGTGCAGTTAGAACTGTTATTTGACTGTTTCAAAAATATTTCAGTGGAGAAGGAGGAGATTTTGAATTGCCCGATAGCTAGGTCAGTCAGCTTGAAATTACCAAAACTAATACTCGAAACTACCCTTTTACCCCTTTTTTTAAATTTCAGCTTTAAACTGTTTTTGTAATGTCTATTTTACCATGCATGTTTTGACTGTATGCGAGTTTTGTTCCACACACTTTAAAATTGAACTACAAATAAAAAACAACAACTTGCATATCATTTTTATATTTCCACCCTTCTTGTCTATCGAGTTAGAACTGCTAATGATTATGTCTACTCCTCACGTCTATGGAGCTACACAGCCTTCATGCAATATGTGTATAACCTATTTATGGAGTATGCAGCCTCAAAGCTAGCTGGTTTTGCTGTGCAGTCAATTAAACTGTATTGCACAGAATGGTCTGGGGTGGTTTAAAATCGACACGAATGCCCATTCTTCCCCCCCCCCCCCCCGAGCATGTTTGAGGGTGACTTCAGCCACGTGAAGCTTTCTGACCGGAACATACGGTCGTTAATGTTCCTCCTCAAATCCTTCACAAATCAGGGAAAAAGGCAACTCTCGCTGCACCATCAATTAGTACAAGACCATGGGCAAGGTATTTGTGGTATTCTTGTTTTTCGTCTTTATGTATTTTATATGTAGCCCAGTGGTAAAATACTACTAACGTATATACAGGAATTCTGTATAGACTATATATAGATGGCTTTAGGACCTGTTTTCAGCAGAGCAGACTCAGGAGGGAGGAGAGGTGTTCTCATGGCCAATGAGGCATCGTGTTTAAACTGATCTCCCGAGAGCCAATAGAAATCGTCCCTGCCAGAGTGTGAAGGAGTCTCGGGGAAAAGTTTTGAAAAAAAAGAGAATAGATGGGAGTCTGAAAAAAATAAAAACGGGAGCTAGAATAGAGCAGTACAGAGTAAGTGATTCAGCAGAGTAAAAGTGAGGATTTCTTAAGTCAGGAAATTCCTATAAACTTTAGTAGACAGTACTTCAGTTTAAACAAGTTTCAGAAGAGTATTCTGTTACTTCTGCTTTTATTTCTTTTGAGTTCACGTACCAAGCTCGTGTTTTATTTTAAGCAGCGTAGGTCTGTCAGGTTACATAGTCACTCATTAAGAGTTATTTCTTTAGGCATTGTTATTGAATACATATATGTCATTGAATATGACTCTGCATGACTTTGAGCGTGCCAAACCTACACGGGCGAGTCCCACATAAGCGTGTATAACAATTTTAATGTTTGTCAACCACATGTCTTTGGGGCTGCTGCCGCCATCTACTGGTGTAAAATAATTGACATTGGAAAACTAAATTTGTTTGCGGTGTATTTCAGCTCTCTTTATTTTGATATACAATACAGTGGGACCTTCATGTTTTGTTTACCCCTAAACAGGCGAGTAACCATCTGGGGCCGCGGGAGTTAGCCGTTAATGAAATAGTGCCTTCCTGCCCACCTCAAAATAGTGGAGTATTAAACTCCTACCGACTGAGATGCCTGTAGCCTTCCGCAACTTAAAGATGAACGTGACTCTGGTCAAGTAGAAAGCTCTCTTTTTACATGACCAGAGTCACGTCCATTAAGTTCTGGAGAGTTACCGAAACCGCAGTGGGGAGGAGTTTAATTCTCTGCTGTTTTCGATGACCTCCGGAGCCTTTTCTAAACGATCTCCGCAGCCGTGCAGAGGGGGACACGCGCTGCCGTTTGCACTCGTGCCCGGCTGGGGGGACGAGCATGTATTTTCAGCATGCAATTAACGTGGACTCGTCCATCAGGCTATAAAGCCGGATTGTGATAGACGTCCGAAGGGAAGAGATGAACGCAGAAACTGCACTGCTGGACACCATACCACAGGTAAGCGTGTTAACATATTGTAACTTTGTTAAATACTTTACGTTTATTTCTTATTTTATTAAGTTATTGTGTTTTAGAGTGTTTTTTTTTATAGAACACCCATAAGATTAAACTGCCCATTGGAGGGCTGCCCTGCCCGTAATATTGCCAGACTGGATCGACACTTGCACAGGATGCACGATATTCAGACCGCTAACCCAGAGTATGCTGCACTCATGTCCAAGGCTAAAGCCAGAGTAGACCGAACGTCCACAAGCAACGTCACTGATTGGATGCAGCAGGACGAGCAGGAGTTATTATGTAATAACCTATGCTACTAAATCTCTTGCACCAAGTACTTAACTTAATAGAAATAACATAGGCTAATAAACAACTGATTGTTAAAATATGTATCTGGCAATTTTATCTTAAGTATTAAAATGTGAGTATATAAATATTTCAATACATTATATATATTTATTTCTTAGCAGATATCTATAAATAATGAATAAGGAATAAAACTTCACTCTAGCTTCATTAAGTAATACTAGCTAGTTATTTCAATATCTAAATACAAATTGTGTAATGCAAATAACAGCAACACATACTATTAAAATGCACATCATATAAATAGGCTACATCTTAGATTATAAGAACCCAGAAAATGATCGATACATTAAAACGCTATTTACATATCACACATCAAGAAAATACACTTCGAATGATGAACGGATTATGAGTGCGCGCACGTAGAGTATAAAGTCCATTTAAAACGTTAAGAGTAACGTTAGCTGCCAATTGGTGGTGCGCTTTGAGTTGTGTGAGCGACCCAGAAAATGTATTTCGTTAAACGATCAAAAGTCAAAACTACACAAGAACACTGTCCAATGCGTAATTAAAATAATTACACTTCAAGTCCACAAGAAAGCAAAGAGAGACCGACGACCACATTACAGAAGAAAATCATAACGATGTAAATACTGATTGTGGACTCATTTGCAACAGTATGTGATGCATATAAAGCTACATGCTATATGAATAAAGCTTCTTGCTCTTATTGTATTACTTGTATTGTAACACTTGAAATGTATTTGCTTACGATTGTAAGTCGCCCTGGATAAGGGCGTCTGCTAAGAAATAAATAAAAAAAATATAATAATAATAATAATAATAATAATAATAATAATAATAATAATAATAAATAATAATAAATGCAGAGGGTGGTTTATAAGCTATGCAGCTCACCAAAAGAAAGTAAGAAACCAGAAAACAAGCAAACTTTCTGGGAACTTGAGAGATGTTGAAACAAAGCACACAGCAATCCCAGGGATGAAGAGATTTATACAGAATTATTTAAAGTACAAATTGAACTTAGTGATTTATTCAATAAAAAAAGTTAGAACTTGCCTTGTTTCGCTTGAAAAGTAAATATTTCGAACTCTGTGACAAGGCTGGTAGGTTACTAGCTAATAGAATTCAAAGGGCAACTACATCTCGAATTATACCAGCTGTATTATCCCACGATGAGACTTCTAAAAAGCTCCCACAATATTAATGAAAGGTTTAAAGAATTCTACTCCAATCTTTATAAACGTGAAATTAATCCCACTATGACAGATATGGATACATTTAAAAAACATCTACCTAAATGATCAGAAAATGCCAGAGAATCCCTTGAAGCGGAAATCTCTATGGAAGTGGTTAGGGTAATCCGTGCACTGACAAGCGGTAAGGCACCGGGGGGAGGACGGACTCGCAGCACATTCCTATAAAACTTTCACAGAATCAATGGCGGATAAATTATTAAAAGTATACACTGAGGCATAAGAGAGGGGGGTTCTCCCTGGATCAATGCACTCTGCAATAATAACTATACTGCTAAAGCCAAATAAAGATCCTTTAGATTGTGGAAGTTATAGACCAATTTCATTATTAAATCTCAACCTTAAGATATATGCAAAGATATTAGCAGGAAGATTAGACTTATTACTTCCAAAATTAATACACAGGGATCAAATTGGTTTTGTAAAACAGACAAATAGCAGATAATGAGAAAATTGATCCATGTTTTGCATTATGCAGGGGGGGGGGGATGGGGGTTGGATGCTGAGAGGGCGGTTGACCGCATTGAATGAACATCTCTTAAAAAAAATCAGCTATTAAAATAAGTTTATATGCAAACGGCATACTATTAACAGTACAAGAGCCACAAACATCTTTAAAATATGCATTCGAATTAATTGACTTTTAGCCGCTTTTCAGGATACAAAATAAATTGGGAGAAATCAGAAGCAAAGCTGTTAAATGTTCATTGTCATAAAAGCAGCCGAGCTTCACTACCTTTTAAATGGGCCCCTCATGGAATTCAATATCTTGGTGTAACTTTAAAACCACAGATAGAGGAAATAGCTTCATACAATAATGTCCAATATGCTTAAGAAAATCTCAGAGGACTTGGACAATTGGAAGGATCTACCTCCTACACTCTGGGGTAGAGTAGATACAATTAAAATAAATATCTTGCCAAGAATTACTTTTCTAATGGGTGTTATCCCACTACCTCTTCATGGAAATTGGTTTAAAATTAATACTTTATTTCAGTAAATTTTTGTGGAAAGGAAAGGTTCCTAGAATTAGCAGGCTGAAGTTGTCAATGGATAGGGATAAAGGGGGTCTGGGTCTCCCAGATATCTATAAATATTGTCTCTCTTAATGCAAGATATCCATTAAAACAGGTTTATGATACCAAACTTGATCAGACCTGGTGGGGGCTTATAGAGCAGGAGCTCTTGGAAGTAAATAAATGTAACTGATCCTTAAAGTCTCTGCGATTCACCCCTAAATACTGGGAATCTAGAAATAACCCAAATATAAAGTTCTCGTGATATTGCCAGCCGATTACATAAAGCTCGGAAATATGAAGGCTCATGGTCCCCGAATACTCCTTTATGGTGTAATGGTGGTAGTGTATGTAATGGCAGGCCATTAAAGAATGCGGTCTGGGAATCCAAAGGTATATCCAAACAAACATTTCTGAAGATGAAGCAATAATGTCGTTTCAACAATTAAATCATAAATAGAATGTATCAAAACAAAGACTTACTTACAAATTAGATCTCATATTGCCACATTTCACAGAGAAAGAAAAGCAACTCCCAAAACTACAGAATTAGAAATTACTTTAATGGAAATTAGAGAGAAACACACATTGCATCCATTATTTACAAAAAAACTAAACCCAAACCCCACAATATGTAACCCAATTCAGAAAATATGGGAAAGGGATATTGAAGAACAATTGACCCAGGAGACCTCATGCTTAAAATATTAGAATCAGTTAGAAACTAATACACTACAAGTTCATACATAGTTTATCTTCCACCTAGAAGGTTAAATATAATGGGGGTAAGGGACTCCAACATGTGCTGACATTGTAATCAAGAAAGGGGCACATTTGTTCATATGGTCTGGTCTTATCCAAAATTGGTGAACTTCTGGTCCATGGTAGTGGATTCTTTAACTGAGATTACTTGAGAAGTAGTACAGCGGGCCCCAAAGATGTGTCTTAACTATTTCAGGTGTCATGGGACAAATCTGTGCACAGATTAAATATCAGCAGGATGTATGATGACAAAACGATTCATTGCAATCAACTGGAAGGATATTGACAAAATTACTGGGGACTTATGGCTTTGTTCATACTTGGAAATGCTGATGCTTGAAAAAATCTCCTGTAATTTAGCAGATTATAACAAATATATCATTTGGAAACAAACAGTACAAATTATAAGAGACATCCCAGTCTACCCTATAATAGATATTAAATTCTGGATGACTGTCACAAAGACGGCCAGAGTGGGTTGCGTCAGACCAGAAAGGAATTCAAACACAGACAGAGACGGTGGTGATGATGAGCTGAGTGCAATGGCTGCACTCAGCGTTTAATAACAAAATAAAAGGTTTAAACAACGGAATACAAAACAGGACACGGCACTTGACGCCAAAATAAACAGACAGACAAAACGGACTAGACAGTGCACAGACAGACGAACAAAACACGGTGAGCAGATAACACTAATATTTACGTTCTTTCACTATTTAGTTTCTCCTTCTCCACACTCGTTCTCCACTCACCGAACACCAACCCCCGACTGAGTGCTACGTGTCTCTATATATACTGTTGTGCTGGGATTCAATTACTAAATTAATTATTCACTTGAATCCCAGCACGTGAATTAATTCTGTGCAACCCCGTGCTCACATATTACATTTAACCAGCACGTGAAGTGATTTGTGCTCTCCTCGTGCCTAAATACAAATCTACACTTTTTAAATACACGTGAAACACAGACCCGTTTATATCCCGTGTACCAATGACTATACACCAACATTAACACACGCACGCATACATACATACACAGAACACACAAATGCACACAGGGGCGGGGCACTTTGCCACAATGACTTACATAAACTGCTGCCTTGTTAGGGTGGGTGTTTTTATTTTTATTTAATTATTTTTTACATAATATACACTATCCTGTAATATCATAAATACATGTGGATATGTATCCTGTTCTCATGTAAACAAACTAAAAAAAGTTCGTAAAAAGGAATCAAATAATGGAATTGTAAATACAATTTTATAAGACATGAAATTTGTGACGGAGTAAAACCCTAGTTATATATTTTTTAAATGACACCCCTAATGGAGGGGTTGTATTGTGTAATAAGAAATTAATATTAACTGGTATGTTTGTATATTACCAACATACTGGGGGTTGCCTAGGCTATTGAGGTATTAATGTTAAATATGATATCTTCATAAATATGTACCACAAGGGTATATTATGTTTCCATTCACTTACACTAACAAGAGCCATATTAGAAATGGAAACAATGACACCACAGAAATCTAATAGCGGTGTTATTAATGTGCAAGAATAAACTGGATTGCTGGACTGCATTGGATCATAAAATACGAGTTTCTGCCATCTACTGGTCACTTATTAACTGTGATCCAAACATAAAATCCATCACAGACTAGCAGCTCTGCACACACTAGAATCAACCATCACAGACTAGCAGTCAGCTCTGCACACTCCTAGAACACTGCATGAGATCAAAGAACAGCCACATAAGCTACAGCCAGTGAACTCCTGTGGGACAAACATGAGCAAGCATACGTACACAGTGAGGTGCTGTTTCAAACCCCCATAAGAGTCTGTGTGCTCCAGTGGTTAAAGACAAGGGCTTGCTCGAGTGGAAATCCGCTCTGCAGCACACTCCATCACCCACACAGCTCCCTTAAGAACATAAGTTTACAAATGAGGAGGCCATTCAGCCCATCTTGCTCGTTTGGTTGTTAGTAGCTTATTGATCCCAGAATCTCATCAAGCAGCTTCTTGAAGGATCCCAGGGTGTCAGCTTTAACATTACTGGAGAGTTGGTTCCAGACCCTCACAATTCTCTGTGTAAAAAGTGCCTCCTATTTTCTGTTCTGAATGCCCCTTTATCTAATCTCCATTTGTGACCCCTGGTCCTTGTTTCTTTTTTCAGGTCAAAGAAGTCCCCTGGGTTGACATTGTCTATACCTTTTAGGATTTTGAATGTTTGAATCAGATCACTGCGTAGTCTTCTTTGTTCAAGACTGAGTAGATTCAATTCTTTTAGCCTGTCTGCATACGACATGCCTTTTAAACCTGGGATAATTCTGGTTGCTCTTCTTTGCACTCTTTCTAGAGCAGCAATATCCTTTTTGTAACGAGGTGACCAGAACTAAACACAATATTCTAGGTGAGGTCTTACTAATGCATTGTAGAGTTTTAACATTACTTCCCTTGATTTAAATTCAACACTTCTCACAATATATCCGAGCATCTTGTTGGACTTTTTTTATAGCTTCCCCACATTGTCTAGATGAAGACATTTCTGAGTCAACATAAACTCCTAGGTCTTTTTCATAGTTCCCTCCTTCAAATTTCATTATCTCCCATAGGATATTTATAATGCACATTTTTATTGCCTGCATGCAGTACTTCACTTCTCTTGTCACGGAGCCATGTTCCGATTAAAAAAAAAAAAAAAAAAAAGTTTAGTTTTTATAGAAGAAACAGTTCTACTAAATGTCCACACTATGGCAGCATTGGATAAGTAATAGCGAGAGCCAAGTTCTGCTTTTAGTCAAATTCGCTCTTATTTACTGTGCGCTTTATTTTGCTCTTGCTTTAATTGATTTTACTGTACCTTCATAGCTGCTCTTCTCTGTATTATGATATTCTGTAATGTGATTTTAGAATGATACTTTGTACTGTGATAACTTGTAACAATTGTAAGCAGCCCTGGATGTCTGTCTGCTAAGAAATAAATAATACTACTACTGAAGTCACAACAGTCAAGTCTCAAGTCTGGTAGCCACCCTAACCCCCACACAGACTATCACTGGCCCCTCCCTTTAGATGCGAGCGATACCGGCATGATTCTGTCTTAAGAATGATACAATAAAGTTCAACACAGATACAGTTTAACCAAACTTTTTTCTTAATTCCAATCTTCAAATGTACATCCTGTCTGACATGCACCGTCTCTAGTGACAGGCTCGTCAACACCAGCCATCATGACACTTCACCAGTAAAACCTGACGCGCAGATGCACGCACCAAGAAAAACACACGACGCATCCCGCATCATATGACTGCAGGTTAACGCGTTTGGATAGCCGCATAGATGCAATGCAGTCAACTCACTCAAACAAGTCCTCATCACATAATCACAAGAAAATAAACAGTCTTCTGTGAGGTGCTTGTTGGACCCCAGTAACACAAAAACAAACTAAACTGAGCCTTCTGTGAGAGGTGCTCATTGAACCCCAATGAAACTGAGCCTTCTGTAATGAGGTGCTCATTGAACCCCAATAAAACAAACAAAAAATATTTGTCCAGAACAAGTTTATATACAAAATTCAGGTGATTAACAAAAAACCACACAAATATTAAATTTTAAAAAATTGAACAAAAATTAATAAATTGGCTTGATCTCACCCAGCATTCAGGAAGTGGTACAGCAGCAAAACCACCCAGGTTTGGAAAAATCCTTCCAACAAACAATTTCCCAATGGAATAGCAGCTCAGAGAAAAGATTCTTTTAAATCCCAGGGTAAAGCAGGAACGGCTTGGTGAGGCAATGGCCAGTAATCCACAGCCTGGATAGAACATTAAATAAACCTCTGTTAATTCATAAATGTGAATTTCAAACTCAGCTAAAGAAGTTCATTGTAGATTTCTTTCCAGAGTTGTTGTTTTTTTTATTCTTCAAAAGCAGTAGCTTAGAAAATACTTTTCCTAACAAACACACACAGCAACCACACCCTTCTCTCTCCTCTACCCCAAACTGACTCTCCCCTTAAAAACAGTCAGGTGCGTGTAATAAAGAAATAGCCAAGTGGTTTAATGAGACAATGATAATCAATTAGATAGAACCAGGCCATTGCTATAAAGACCGTTAAAAACCATTAACATGATCAATAGGAGAACAGATGCAAGGATAAATACTAATGTGTTGTGTATGGTAAACAGAATATATGAAAATTTTAATAACGTTCATCATTTACCACGAAACCATAGATACAGTTACTTTTGTAACTTTAAACTGCTTAATAAGCTTTCAATTAAACTCTGATAACCTGGTCAGGTTTCCTGCCATCCAGTTAAGTGTGGCAGGCAGCAAGCTTCAGGCTGCAGGGGTGTAGCTAAAGCTACAGCGGACGGGTGGGAATGCTGTTTAACAGTGCGGATTGTATTCTAGAAACCAGAATTATTATACTGGGTAGGGTTATGTATGTAGATAGAATATTGCATAACGAGGATTTTAGGTTAATAAATGTGTATGCACCAACCACTAAGAGTACTAGGCTACAGGGGTTTAAAATCTTACCTGAGTTGGTATCTACAAATAGGAACATTATTTTGGGGGGAGGGAGGATTTTAACACTTCACTGGATGATCTGGACGATGTTAATGTGAATTTCAAACGACCTGGAAGCGCCACACGGGTCATTTTAACCGGTAGCTTTCTAAACAGATATCTACAGTAATATGATAATGAAAGACAAACGATCGTATAAAACGCAAAGGTTAATTTATGAACATCAAATCAAACATTTGCACAGCAGAAACACCGTATTTAAATGGAAAACAAAACATATTCTTTTCAAAAGGAACAATACAAAACAAGAAAAAGTTAAATAAAACATAACTAAAATAAAATTTCACTATTAGGGCCTAACTATTTTGTAACAGGTCTCTGTACATACGAAACTGTATAGACATTTTATTTGTTTGTAAAAATAACAAACGTTTTTTCGAAAATAGTGTATAATGCACTACTTCAAAACATAAATAACTATAATACAATAAAACTATGTACATCACATATCTATTTAGCCTACATACCTGGCAGCTTTCTAACCCGTACAGTCCACACACAATACACGCTTCTCCACTTTCCCTGAGCATTTACCGCACACATCCACAGTTCTGTTGTTGTTGTATTTTACAACCTAGCATTGTTCCCTCTTGCGTGTGGGTGCAGCGCTGCAGCACTGCCAGAAGGGGCATCTGTCGCTGACCTTTTCTGATTCATATGTGCTTGCCGAATCTCCATGGCTAACTGCAAGATGAAGTCCCTCCTGTTGCAGTTTTCCCCGGTACATTCTGTCAGGAATTCTGAGGGTTCAGATTTCATACGTACTCTTTTTATTTGCTCAGCACACACTCTTACCTCAGGGGAGACGTTAGGAGGACAGAGATGTTATTACTCCTAGTGGGGTATTGTTCATGCACAGGACCCACAATATATCCAGATGACTTTTTTAGTAATCAAGAAGTTTACAGACTCATGTATTTAAAGTTTTACAAATCAGAGCATATTATTATGTGTTTATTTAGCAGACGCCTTTATCCAAGGCGACTTACAAAGACTAGGGTGTGTGAACTTTGCATCAGCTGCAGAGTCACTTACAATTACGTCTCACCCAAAAGACGGAGCACAAGGAGGTTAAGTGACTTGCTCAGGGTCACACAATGAGTCAGTGGCTGAGGTGGGATTTGAACTGGGGACCTCCTGGTTAGAAGCCCTTTTCTTTAACCACTGGACCACACAGCCTCCTAATAAGTATAATTAGTACTCATTCAGTTTATTAACGGTTAAATATTGGATTGAGTAGTTACAGTCTACATCAAATCCCCAGCTGATAGACGCTCTGGGCAGTCCAGTGTATCAATGTTAACACTTTAATACATTTATATGTATGTGCAAGGCCTGCGGGCAGGCCAAGAACACATCACCCAAAGCACCCAATGCTATATTTCAGCACATTCAACAGAATACTCTCTTAATTCTAAAACATAGTGTAAATCCCTTATAGCAATGCATTCAATACATGCAAGATAAAAATAATTTGAATAAATGGTTACCCTCCGATACAAGGAAGTGCAGCGTAAATAAAAGAAAAGAACTGTCTTCAAGAAGCAGCTATAACTGAGTTCAATCAGCTTAATTGTGTAAGTCTGCAGAGGATGGACCACCTCACCCTGCCAGGTGTGAGTGTGGTACTCCATTATGATTACTTAGGAGTTATATAGGTTTTTCATCTCATTGGGATACATGGGACGCCTCAATTAAATCCAATCATTAATCTGTTTAGACAGTTCTTTTCTTTTTTTACAAATAATAGTTTTCAAAAGATCTGGGCCAACTTTTCAGAATTCATTGGAGTCATGTACCAATAAATTCAAGACTTCATATCTGTCCAACTCCAAACCTATGATCCCCTCCTTTATCTGAAGAGTCAAGTAAACCAAGGTTCACAGGATCCTGGTTTATAATGTAATATAAAAAACACTACTGTTATATGTGCATGCAAAATACTATTTTTTATATGTGTTATATATGAGAGATGTTTTTAATATGTGACATCATCTGTAATTGATTATATTTTGCTAAATTAAAAATATGTGTTTCTTTTAACCTCATATTATGTTTCAATATGTTTTTAATGAGTCAGTTTTGATTCTATATACTAATGTCTAACAGAATATTTGACAAAAGATGCACTAACCAGGCTCTGACCTGTACCTGACTCTGAGAATATGCTATTGCAAACAATTTCCACACTCTTGTTTTTTCAAGGCCAAAGTCTGTGCAAGCACTTTTTTTTTTTTTTAGATATATGACCTATCAATGTCTGTTATGCCATAATTTTTGCATATTATTTCAAGGTATATTTTTATCTGTGTTAAACCACTAATTCCATAAACCTTAATACTTGCAGTTTTTTACTAAAGTAGAATGTGAGAAGACCCCCTCCTCTCTTCCCCTACATCTTGATAAGGAAAGAGGCCCCTTTTTCCAACACTAGGCAGCAGTTTTGTTTACTAAAGAACCACATTATGACGACTCCATCTACCATCATTAGGCAATAGTATAGTGGATTCATAACAAGGTACATTATAGTATATTATTACAAACTAACACAAAAAGATAGCATAATACCTTTTATATTCTGTAATTTAATGGATATTATAATGTCTAAAGGACTTTTTATTTAATAGAAGGAGAAAGAAATTGAACCAATTCCCCAATTAATTAAATTGAATACTGCTCCGGCTTTTAATATTTTTATCACTACAGTAAAGTCATGAACAAGCAATAACACTCGTCAGTTTAAATAATATGTTTTCTTATTAGACCAAAATACTTAAAACATATTATTAATCCTATGAAATCAAATAGGTATTTTTAGTTTCAAATATTCTGTCTAAAAAAGGGTTAATCATTTATTTTTACTAATTTATAATACCTGGCTTTCTATTTTTCTTTGACCATTATAAACTACAAACAGTGTCAATTAGCACTGAATCTTCTTTTTAAAACTATAATGGCATTATATAATTAACATTTAATTAATTTACTTCATTTTAACAGTCGCTCCTAGAATTTATAATATCACTTTATTTCTTTGGTGATTCCCTCTAAGATTTAAATCCAAATACAGGCCAGTATTAATACATTAAACTTTTATATTCTATAATGACTGAACTAAGTTTGACCCTGTCCTTTGTTCATACAAAATCCAGCAAAAACATTTTTTTTTCTTAAGACCTTGGCTGCTATGTTTTTAATGTTGATTTATAAGTTGCAAAGAATCCCTTCCTAATCTTGTCTTTGGAAACATAAATTTATAGGTGGGATTAACGTCCACTTTTTTTAGCCGAAATTGTGCATTTTTATCAAGCGTCATGCTTTTTAAAGATAAGACATACTAGCAGTAAATCGTTTATTCCATATTTTCTCTAAAGACTCAAGATTACTAAATAATTAATTTCTTGACAAAAACAACGAGTAGACTGACCTATTTCAGGAGCAAGGGAGCCATCTACTGGCGGTACAAGGATACTCTCTCTTTATCTCTTTATCTTTCCTTCAAAAAACCTCTAACCCTTTATTTTTTATATCAAAGTACATTCCATATTTGAAATCGTCTAGTACATGTCCAGCAAATCCCCACGTTCCCAGCAGGATTCAACTTCTGTGTCAGGTTCAGCTCTAATTGGTTCCGCAAACACCACCACAGGCCCCTTGATCCAAAGTTTAGCATCATAGGTGTGGATTTCCATCTTCCTGACTTCATACCTACAAGATACTTAGACACGTTTAGCTGTACATATTATTTCTATATATTTCCTTCTGTTCACACAAGGTCATTTTGCAAGGTATGCCTTCCATCCAGAATACTAAAGGAGGCCCAAACTCACTGTTATTCATATTCTTGGGCACCAAGTTAATGCCTTGCCCTACATCATCAGTTGGCAGACTCAATACAACTGAATCTGAATCACTTGATGAACCGTGAACTGTAGCTAACTGAGATCCTCCATGCAAAGGGGTCCAATGTTTTACTACACGGAATAACTAGTTCAGCGTCACCTGCAACAATTCCTTGTACAAAACTTACACATTGATGGCTGCCAGGTCCAAAGGTCATTCAAAATGATCTAGACAGCATTCAGAACTGGGCAGACACATGGCAAATTACATTTAATAAAGAAAAGTGTGCACACAGGCAATAAAAATGTGCATTATAAATATCATATGGGCGATACTGAAATTGAAGGAGAGAATTATGAAAAAGACCTAAGAGTTTATGTTGACTCAGAAATGTCTTCATCTAGACAATGTGGGGAAGCTATAAAAAAGGCCAACAAGATGCTCGGATATATTGTGAGAAGTGTTGAATTTAAATCAAGGGAAGTAATGTTAAAACTTTACAATGCATTAGTAAGACCTCACCTAGAATATTGTGTTCAGTTCTGGTCACCTCGTTACAAAAAGGATATTGCTGCTCTAGAAAGAGTGCAAAAAAGTGCGACCAGAATTATCCCGGGTTTAAAAGGCATGTCATATGCAAACAGGCTCAAAGAATTGAATCTATTCGGTCTTGAACAAAGAAGACTACTCGGCGATCTGATTCAAACATTCAAAATCCTAAGAGATAGACAAGGTCGACCCAGGGGACTTTTTTGACCTGAAAAAAGAAACAAGGACCAGGGGTCACAAATGGAGATTAGATAAAGGGGCATTCAGAACAGAAAATAGGAGGCACTTTATACACAGAGAATTGTGAGGGTCTGGAACCAACTCCCCAGTAATGTTGTTGAAGCTGACACCCTGGGATCTTTCAAGAAGCTGCTTAATGAGATTCTGGGATCAATAAGCTACTAACAACCAAACGAGCAAGACCGGCTGAATGGCCTCCTCTCGTTTGTAAATTTTCTTATGTTCTTATGTTCTTAAATGACAAGCTTGTTGATTTAAAACACTTCCGCTCTGTGTTTTGGGGAGGGGAAATGTCTTCACACAAGGGGTTGTTGATATGATGTCACCGGGCATGCCCTACAGTTCGGGGGCTACGTGCGCCCATACAGGGCCAAAGGTAGCTTAGGTCTGTGCTCAAGTGTAAATGGGGGGCTCAGATTATAAGAATCAGCCAGTTCTGGTCCGAGAAGTGTAAAGTGTAAACAGATCAGTTTGGATAAAATATATATTACTGGCAATACACTAGCTGTGCACTAGACGGCGCTTGTGCTTACTAATATAATGATGATCGAGCCTGTGTTACACATGTCTATGGAGGTGCAACTACAGTAGAACTGAAAAGCAGCTCCTGAACTCGGTCAAAGCAACAGACTTCTCAAAAGAAATAAAATACACAGTATTTCAGTGATTCAAATAATAAGAGCACTCAGATCATTGCAAACATTGTGTGTCTGTGTCTCAGTGTGTGTTTGTGTCAGTCTGCTTGTCTCAGTGTGTGTGTGTCAGTGTGTGTGTCAGTCTGTGTGTATGTGTCTCAGTGAGTGTGTGTCTCCAGTATGTCTTGTACCAAGTAACACACAAATCATTTTTACATAAAAACAATTTTATATAAAAACAAAAATGCTAAAAAATATTGTTTGTATTTACAGTATTTTTTAAATCGCACTATTAAACTTATTCTCTCGCCCTTTGCTCTTCCACTTACTCCCTCCTTATCTCCTCTCCCCTCCCTGTCCTGTCTCCACTCGTTTCACTCTCCTCCACTCTCTTCCCTTCTCCCCCTCCCCTCTCTCATGTCCTCTGCTGAAAGTTTTCATACAGACTCTCCTCATTCAAATACACTCCCTCCCCCGGTCCTTTTTATTATTATTATTAGTTTATTTAGCAGATGCCTTTATCCAAGGCGACTTACAGAGATTAGGGTGTGTGAACTATGCATCAGCTGCAGAGTCACTTACAATTACGTCTCACCCGAAAGACGGAGCACAAGGAGGTTAAGTGACTTGCTCAGGGTCACACAATGAGTCAGTGGCTGAGGTAGGATTCGAACCGGGGACCTCCTGGTTACAAGCCCTTTTCTTTAACCACTGGACCACACAGCCTCCCATTTCCCCCTCCCATTCTCTCCCCCTACCTCTCTAGGCAGGGAGTACATCCCCACCTCCCTCGGCAATGAATAC
Source organism: Acipenser ruthenus (assembly GCF_902713425.1). NCBI lineage: Eukaryota > Metazoa > Chordata > Actinopteri > Acipenseriformes > Acipenseridae > Acipenser > Acipenser ruthenus. Next base: position 11,137,833 of record NC_081214.1, on the reverse strand, counting down.
ACCTCCTCCTCTCTCCCACCCCCACCCCCTCCCCCTCTGTCTGCCTCGGTTCAGAATACATGCACCCCTCTCTACCTCCACCCACCTCTCTCGGCAGGGAATAAAAACATTCTTCCCCCTCTCTCGCTCCTTATATACTTGTTATTATGGGTAGGGTATAGATTAAACCCTCTGTCCTCCCCTCTCTTGCTCTCTCATTCCCTCTATTCCTGCCACGTGCTGCAGGGAGTACACACACTCCTCTTTCTCTTTGTCTGTCTTCTCACTGGCTCTGTGATTCACTTTGGCGTACGTTACACAGTATTCAAAAGTAGTACTCCCCCACCCCCAATTGGCGCCCCTGGTTTTAAAACATTACGCAAGCACTTAAGTCAGACGAGTTTCATCTTCCACACGGCGCACTACACATGATCACAAGGTAACAGTTTTGAATGTAGCTAATCACACCTCAAGTCAACAAGACTGCTTTCCTAACAACACTGTCAGTTTGTATTTTATAACTCTGAAACCACAAACTTGGGGAATTCCACCGTCACACAAGAGTGAATTTTGACAATTTTTGGCTGTACCAATTTTGAAAATTCGTTATTTTACATTTTATTCAAAATCCGCCATTTTGTAATACGGGGACGTCCAGATGTACAGATGTTTTCACTTATTCCCTTAAATTCTGTAGCAAAATGGCTGCTCGACCTGGATATTGTACATGGCTGACCCCTACTTTTAAATAACTACTGCTGGCACACACATTTTCGTTTTGACAGAAGCCACGGCATCAAAGCTGAAGGTCAGAGCTTATGGGAATTTTTGTCCTGTAGGGATATGTTATGTATATGTTAACAAAATATTAATGAAGGCATAATGTTATCTTTTTTCTAATTTTGCAGTCTGATGACCCTGGGGAGCCTCTCCCACAGTTTGCCCCTTACCCAGTATGTATATTTTTGTGTGTGTTTGTTTTCTCTTCCTACAGACTGCATCCCTAATTAGGCATGCTGAGATTGAACAGCAAAAGGGAGTTTGTTCCCTTTTTTCATAAGCAGAGTTTGCTTTTGAAATCAAAAGTGCATTTCCCATACACACTTTTATTAGCGATTTCCCTTTACTTTTGTGACAAGTATTTATACTTTACATGTACATATTGTAAAAAAGTTATGATGGAATCTAATTCCACCGATTTTACCAACAAAGAAAATATTGTGCATTTAAAACCACACACACTGAAGAGAGAGTCAGCATTGCTCCTCAAATGTAGCAGCTGTTAGCTGGGGGGTAGTTCTGGGAAAAGCCATAGCCCTCAAACTGTAGATTTGTGTCTTTGTTTGTAGATATATATTTTACTTAAAATGTATAACATTGTGCAATGGTTCATTACACACACTTTGTACAGAAACATTTTGCAGCATGTATATATAAAAGTAAGAGATTTCCTGTTTATCAAATCAAGTGTTTCTGCTTTCTTTCTCTGTAATGATTAAGGGGAAAATAATTATACAGAAACTCTTTATACTTATTCAGCTGTTCTTGTGTATAGTAAATACTAAAAGGTGCAACATTTATTTTTATTAGAACATGTAATAAAGTGTTTGTATAAGGAATAATGCTCTACCACCACTCTGACAAAGAGGAGGGAAAGAAGTGAGGCAATGCAAAATAAATTATACTATCCACTATGTATGCATTAAACTGTTCCCTCCATATGCTGCAAGACATGCGCATACATCCCAGTCTCCATTTATTGTATCATTACACATTTGAAAGTGGTTCTCTATTTAATAAACATATGGATCTTTTTTTTTTTTTTTCTCAAACACTGAGTAGGAAACAGACATATTTCATCGTGCATGGGTATAAGAGTAATGAAACATGAGTTTGCTACCTGCAGTGCCAGCAAGATCTCTAGCAACACAATATCCAGGTTACCATTTGTAGTTTGTTCAGATGCCCAGTTGCTTTTCAGGAACCTTGAGAACATATTTAATAAGTCTGCACATATACAGAGCATTTCATCAGATCAGTAAGATGGAAACATTCAAGTCCCTATTGCTGACCGTCTGTGCATGGCTGTCCACGATCTCTCTGATCGTCTTGCAATTAACTGCACAAGTTAAAAATAAAAGGTGTTTTTTGCTTTGGTATAAAAATCTTAAATGTAAATCAAAAAAGAAAAGAACTTCTTGTATGTAAAAATAAATAAATCCAAACAAGTTGTGAATGGGAAGTTAACAGTATTTTCTTTCAAACATGTATTCACACAATACATATTTATTTATTAAAAACAAAACAAACATATTTAATTTGAAGACTTTATAATCTGGATGCTCATATTAGGTACCATAGTACTCTACAGATTTCAGTCAGTCTCTTCAGCGCACTGATCCCTTCAGTGATCCCAGCCCATGGAAAACATCCATGTTCACCGCCCATGTGAAAAAAGGGGCGAATATAGAATGGTCCTTGCAACACCACCCATAATGGTTAGAAGTACTGTACATACTTTTAGGGCATGCCTTAAACTGTATCACAACCACCAACCTGCATGACAGCAAAAATCATTTGAGTTATTACTGAGGCCAGGAACATCCCTTTCAGAGCAGGGGTACAAGCCAGCTTTTCAGAGTTTCCATTGCTCGTCAGGGGAGGCCTGGGAGAAAGTGAAAGGTCAGATGTGGCTGCCCAGTGCCATCACCTCCTTCCAGGATTGCTGGTTCTCGTAACTGAAGCGCAAACCACCATCATTCACTTGAGGCTTCATGCCTGCCCAGTGCAGGGACAGGCTTTCAGCAAAGGAGGAGGGTGTGGTCTTTACCCCAGGACTCCAGGACACATTTACCGGTGCCTCCCCCAAGATCTCTGGCATCTCATGCTGGGTCAACTCCAAGGGGAAGCAAGGACCCTGGGAATGCCGGATCAAAGAAACTTCCCTCATGGGCTGGGAGGCTAGTGGCAGGGCTGAGAGGTCCACGCAGAAGAGATCTACAGAGCTCTCTGTGGAGGAACTTTGGGGGTGCGCTCCCTGGCATGGGGTGGAGGCCTTGCTATCCAGAGAGTGGGGTCCCACAAACTTGTGGTCATGCTCCAGGGCTATGAGGGAGAGATTGGGAAGCCCATGGAAAGGAAGCAGCAAGGTGTTGGGAGAGTGGCAGAGGGAGGACAGGCTCCAGGCACCCCCTCAGCCTTTCCCAGCCTCTCTGTGAACTCGTTGACTATTTCAGAGCGCGACGCCTTGCTCCCTCTGCTGCTCAGCTGAAGGTCCAAGGTGCAGGAGGCCGATGCACTGTGGTCCTGCAGCTGGACAAAGCCCTGGTCCAGGTCTGATAGCACTAGGCTGGACAGAGAGGGGCTTTGGGTGCTCCAGGTTGCAGACATGGCAAGAGAACCTAGACAGAAGAGCAACTTCAGTTTCCATTAGCATTTAACAAGCACCTATTTTGTACACAGGTTTTATTGTAACACCTGGATATGCTGTAGCAGTATCCAAACTCAAGCAGTTTTTAGATTAGAGGAAAGCTGTCAATCTCCATCCCGTTCTAAACAATTGTAAGACTGCTTGTGTATACAGCTTTGGAATTAAAGATTGAATCTCATACATCAGCATTTGCAGGATGTCAGGGGACACCTAGTGTTCATCTCGCAACATAACATGTAAATGTGTTTCACGATTCCAGGATAAACTGGAACGCCACTGTAAAAATACACAACCACATGTGTAAATACAGAGCAATCACTAAAGTGAACTGTCTAAATAAAATTGATACAATTACAAAACTCTAGCGATACTTAATTACAATAGGGTTAAACGACAATACGTGTTAACAGACATTGTGCTAAACGAGAACGAATACTTGTTGCCAAGCTTTTAAAACAAAACACCATTGACAGTTTTTCTGCATGCAAGCATCAACATGATAGATTCTCGGTGTGGCGCCACGGATGACCCTTCATACAGACTGCATATAGGCACACACAATACATATAGCCATGTGTCCAGTGGTTCTTTAGACTAAAGCGCTGCTGAAGAAAAAAAGACTGCAGAAACACAGCAGTACTGCATTGCATTAGAGTGTCACGGCTTCCCCAACTACTGCAAAATAATGCATTGTCCATGTTTCTCTTACCACTGAGCACACCCCCACCCTCTACATCACGTCTGCATAATGTATAGCGCGTGCTTCCGCTGGTCGTGAGGGCTGCCTTGATGGGTTTATACTCCACCTCAAATGCGGAATGCCAATTTAAATCTCTTAATCGTTTGCCGTATTGGCAATTCAATTAAACCGAGACGCCTTTCTAACACACATTTACAAATTAGGGGACATGTTGGGAGTGAGTGATTACAAGTAATGGCTTTCAAGTCGAGCCGTCTGTTTTTGGGAAGTAAATTACACCCATTGGTTTGCCAGGTTGATCTCTTTAAAATGTGATTGTTTACAACAAATAAACACGCCAAGTAACAATACATGTGCTAATTGGTAGTGTTTTACTCGATCATTCACTTCATATTGCGATCAACCTGTGAAAACGGACAATCATGTTTTCAGTACGTGTTGATCCTATCCTACACTACAAGTACAGGGTGTCAGCTTCAACAACATTACTGAGGAGTTGGTTCCAGACCCTCAATTCTCTGTGTCAAAAAGTGCCTCCTATTTTCTGTTCTGAATGCCCCTTTATCTAATCTCCATTTGTGACCCCTGGTCCTTGTTACTTTTTTCAGGTCAAAAAAGTCCCCTGGGTTGACATTGTCTATACCTTTTAGGTTTTTGAATGTTTGAATCAGATCACCGCGTAGTCTTCTTTGTTCAAGACTGAATAGATTCAATTCTTTTAGCCTGTCTGCATACGACATGCCTCTTAAACCCGGGATAATTCTGGTTGCTCTTCTTTGCACTCTTTCTAGAGCAGCAATATCCTTTTTCTAACGAGGTGACCAGAACTGAACACAATATTCTAGATCGAGGTGACTGACATAGCCCAGACTCCTCTCCTAAGCAGTGTGGCAAGGATAAAGTACTATTATCATTTGTATTATTATAAACAGTAATGTATTTTTCATAAAGTAACTGCAGAATATACAGCAGTATTATTATTATAATATTTATAATATATATATAAAACTTGGGAATGGTCTTGTTTTGTAGCTTGCAGTAACACTTTTCCAGGCATTCCCCCCCCCCCCCCCATGTACACTAAACACATTTAAGGTCACTATTTAGTGTTTACCTTTTTTTAGCCATTTTAAAAAACTGGCCACATCTTGTAGGTAATTCACTGTCGTGGGTTTTTTTCCCCCCCGATGTGACCAGCTCTGTATACCAGCTGTAACACAAAAGATTTGCAAGTCAAGGGTTTGGTCGAAAGTAATTTCAGGTTGTATTTGTCACATGTGAGAGGTACTTACGATTGACACCTATCAATATCTTTAAGACACGTCAGTTTACTGCCCCTTCGGTTCCTACCATATGGTGTAAAAACAGCCAGATGTGCTGTGTAGATTGCTGGCTGTTTTCTCTCTCTTCTACTTGGTTTTGCACCAAGGATATGTTTATAGTAATACTGTAGTGCTATGGCTGAAAGAAAAGTTGAATAGTTAGGATTGTACATTTACAACATTGATTAATAATGATTTCACATATTAAACTTAGCAGCTAGGCACCATTCTTTTCAACTTACGGTCTTTTTGTGTGTAGCTTGGTGTGTCCGTGGATGTTAACTTTGGGGCATTGATACTTGTTAGGGTGTCCACCTTTCTCTAGCTGTTGTACTTTTTTTTTCTAGGTCTGCAGCTCTGCGTTGCACACTTGTAATATGCTTGTCTTTGTCCTCGTCCTTCCTCCTCCTTTTCATCCCCCTCTCCCCTTGCTCCTTCTGCCCCCCTCCTTCCCCTGCTCCACTTCCTCCTGTTCCCAAGCTCCTTCTCCTCTTGCTCCCCCTCTCCCCCTGCTGCTCATCCTCCTTCCTCCTCCATACTGCTCTTCCTCATCCTTTTTATATCCCTCACTTCCTTCTCCTCCTGAGCCAATGCATGTTTGGCTTTTGCCATGAAACATTTACTGTATAGCTTTCCGATTTTGACTAGAATAGGGAAACAGAACATATCTTCATGACTTCATTGAAGTAGTATTTAATTGTTGATATTTACTTAATTATGAATTTATATGCATACCTTGACTCCATGTTTAATGGCCAGGGGTTTGTTTAGTCGGACAAGCAGAGTGGCATTACATCCAATAACTGGGCAGTTAAGTACTCTTGTCTTTCTGGAAAAAAAATTTAAAATATTGATAGCTACATTTGTCAATATTCAAACAGTAAGCTGTGAAAATTGGAAGGCTTTATACTTACGCCCCCCTTGCGATACGCAGAGTTGCTTTTCTTTGGGTGCTGTTGGCGATGTTATGTATCATGTGGCACCTGCCCCAGTTTGGGCCGGGGAAATCTTCTATACAAATCGTTGAATTTGCAATCAGTGACTACGCCACCCCTTGTTTATAGTGAGGTAGGGGACCTCCAAGTCATGACCAAGATATGGGTTCCCTCACACAAGCCCCTTCAATTAAAAGTCACAAGTGCAGTTTAAAATTGCCTCTACAGAGCGGTTTTATTTAAATTGTACAAAATGTAAAACACTACAAGTATAGATACTGCACATTCTTAAAAGGTAGCTATATCAGAAGGAATTGAAATTGAGGTAAATAAGTAAGTAAGTATCTAGTTCCTGTAGTTTAACAAATAATTAAAGCTCCAAAGAAACACCAGGGTCAGTAAAGATTTATATACAAACCGTACCACAGAAAGCATAGAGGACAGACAGGAAAGGTGATACTACACAAAAATAATTCAATAGAAAAAACATGAAAAAGAAAATAAATCAATATAAAGCCACAAAAACGGCAAGTGCAAACTCAATTAAGAACATAAACATGCAAACCAATTCAAATCCCCAAATATAAATCAAACGTGACTATTCCCTGTGTCTATACCGTCTATGCAGACAGTGGTAGGGTTGCACTTTGTTGTAAAGAAAGTGCAAAAGGCACAATAAGTTACACTAACTGAAAAACCCAAGACACGTATCAGGAATTATATTTAAAAAGAAAAGAAACAAAAAAAGACAGCTAAGACTATCAGTAGACCTAATCAAACTCAGCAATACACACAGTACACCAAGAGGATTGGTAATTTCACAAAATAAACAAACAATCAAAGCAAACAAATAAAACAATAAATCGAAGCAAACAAATAAACAATAAAATCGGCGCTCACATCCTCGGGTAGCTGTAAATATGTTGCACTGCTAATGGAAAATGTCTCGCACAGCTCACCCTGGTAGTAATTTGATTTGAGAATGACCCCGGAAGACAGAACAGACCCAGCATTCACCATTCCTAATTCAAACAGAATGCACGCTTTATAGGGATCCCCAATAACCGCATTCTGCATGGTCCTAGTGTCCCACTTGCTACATTCCACCCCAGCTAAATAAATCGATGCCTCATCGATTCTCAAATAAACTATTGCCAAGGGCGAAAACAAACATAAGGGATAGTAATACAGTTGCTGGGTAACCCGGACTCGGGACGATCTACAACCTGAACTTTTATTTCCGCCCCCACATACTGACCCTGAGACCCGGCAGCTTGTGGGAGGCGATGTGGGTTAGGATGGTAACCTGCAGTGGTCCTCTGCGTCCGCCTAGGTGCCAATTGTTGAATGCCATTCCCCTCCATGATTAGCTCATTTAACACAGGGAATTCCTCCATGTCAGGAACAGGCATCATCATGATCTCTACTGGCTCAACTTGTGGGTCAGGTGGCATCCTTTGTACCTCTAAAATAAGGGAACCTTCATCAGAATCACAATCCTCAGTTAAAATAATCAAATGGGATACCTGAGTCTAAAATCTCATGCTCATCTCCCACAGGTGGTGAGCAATGTGCTAGACGCAACTCAGTCCGATGAACTTGCTTCACCGGGCCAGCGACATCTACTGGAGCAATGGAGTACACGGGTCCCTGGTCAGTTGGACATTGTAAAACTCGATAAAGGGTGAGGTTCCAGATGTCTGGAATTTTATGGCACCCTCTTTTCCTATGATCTTTGATAGACAAGCTGTCCTTCTTGTAAAGCACTGTCCCTCACCCTGCTGTTATGAACACTCTCCCTCTGTTCAGCTGCTGTTTCCATATGGTGTTTAGTGCTTTTGTACACAGTCTTCAGATTCTCCTGGTGTTCTGCCATCCAATCTGAAACTCTACCCCCAGCCAGCCTCTGGTCACCTCTTCCCAGCAAGAAGTCCATGGGTAACGGAGGTTCTCTGCCAAACATTAAAACATAGGGTAACTGACTAGTAGACTTATGTTGTGTGGTATTATAGGCAAAAAGTATCTGCAGTAAACACTCTTTCCAGCATTGTTTCTTCTCATAGAGGAGGGTGCGCAGAAGGTCATGCAAGGTCCGGTTGAAGCGTTCGCATTGACCGTTCCCTTGCGGCCGATATGGGGTGGTCCTAGTCTTATGAATGCCGTACAGTTGACACAGCTGCCGGATAAGTTCTCCATCGAAAACACCTGCCTTGGTCGGAGTGGATCTGTTGTGGGACCCCAAAACGATACAACCATTCATTAACAAGCACTTTAGCAACAGTACCAGCACATTGGTCCCATGTAGGCACCGCCTGTGTGTAATTAGAAAATACATCAGTCATGATTAAAACACTCTCTTCCATCACTGGAAGGCTCCAAGACAGTAAAGTCTACAGCTAGAATGTCCAGTGGTCTGGCTGCCACCAGATGGCCCATAAAGCCACGTACTTTTGGCTGTACGACTTTTGAAAGGAGTACACCGCTCACAGTTTTTACACCAATGCTCTGTCTGGGTCATACCCAACCAATAGCATCGTCGATGCACCAAACTGCTGGTGCGTTCTGCCCCCTGGTGGCCATGGTCATCATGGAGGCTTCCTCCATCAGATGTATAAATGCGACAATAGGAGTACGCCATCTTCTTCCAAGATCCTATCCCATTGACGGAATAACTCCAGTACCTCACCTGACAATTTTTCTCTCATCATGATCTGGGCACTTCCTTTGCTTCCAGAAACTCAAGAAGGGTCCTATAACTGGATTGGAGGCCTGCAACACCACAAGACTGCTCCTCGAACGCACTGGGAGTGCTACGATGGCCTCCTGCGCTGCTACCCCCTGCTCAGCATCCCTGGTCTGATCCCCTTGAATGTGCTGCTGCAGTTCCATAGGGACACATCATAGGAACAACATCCTCCACAAGGCAAGGTGCATGTTCAACATATTGTCTTGACAAAGCATCGGCGTTCCCATTTACTCGTCCTGGTCGATACTTTCTCAAGGTTGAAAACAGCAAGCTGTGCTGTCCATCTCTGCTCCAATGCCCCTAGTTTTGTGGTCTGTAAATGACCAAGAGGATTGTCCATATACACAGTGCATTGATTGCCCAACAAATATTCTCGGAGCACTGCCCACTTTAAAACGCTAAAAATTCTAAATTTCAAGGAGCTATAGTTGTCTATATTACGTTCAGGTCTGCCTCAAGCCCCTACTAGCAAAAGCAATGGGCCTTATTTTACCTTCATGCTCTTGAGAAAAAACCGCACCCAGCCCACTATGCCTGGCGTCGATCTCCAGAATAAAGGGCTTCTTGAAATCAGCATAAGCCAAAACTGGTGCTGTAATTAGCTTTGCTCGGAGAGACTGAAATGCTTGTTCACATATCTCCGGCCAACGTTCGCCAAAAGGTTGATTAGGTCTCCTCTTCCCTTTCTGGTCACAAGTCAGTTCAGCCACTAGGTGGTGCAAAGGTGCAGCCAGTTTAGCAAAGCCTTCAACAAAACGTCGATAATAGCTGGCGAAACCAAGAAAAGACCGTAGCTCCTGTATATTGTGAGGTTGTCTCCAATCAGCCACCGCAGCAATCCCTGGATATGTAGCCACTCCTTGCGCTGAAAAATGTCCTAGATATTTCACTTCCTGGCAAAAGAAACAGCATTTGTTAAGTTTCACTTTTAACTTTTGTTGTTGTAACCATTGCAGCACCAACTCCAACCTCTGCAGATGTTGTTCAACTGAAGAGGAAAAGATTACAATATCATCTAGATATAGCAAGAGAGACTGGAAACTTTGGTCACCAAAAATGTGTTCCATAAGCCTTTGGAAAGTTCCTGGGGCATTACAGAGCGCAAACGGCATTCGGTTAAACTCAAAGAGCCCAAATGGAGTACAGAAAGCAGTTTTAGGATGGTCAGACTCAGCTACAGGAACGTGGTTATAACCACTAGCAAGGTCCAGGTTAGAAAACCATTTAGCACCAGTAAGAGCATCCAAGGACTCCTATCCTGGGCAGGGGGTAAGCTTCTCTGCGGGTCTTGGAATTTAGCTGGCGATAATCAACACACATTCTCAGCATGCCATCTTTCTTGGACCAACACAATAGGGGAGGAGTCGGGACTACTGCTCTCCCTTATGACCTGGGGACCCAGCAACTGTCTAATGTGGTTCTTGACTGCATCATACTGGGTTGGGGGAATGCGTCTAACGCTGCCGAACAGGTATGTCATCAGATAAAGGAATCTGGTGCTCTATAAGCGAAGTACAACCTAAATCTCCTTCATCTCCAGCAAACACGTCCTGGTATTTGACTAATAAATCTAACCAAATGTTGCTCTCGGGGGTCGAGTCCTAACAGCTCTATGGCCTCTAACTCCAGGAACGATCTTGACATCACATTCACTCCTTGTGACAATGTGGGCTATACGTCCCTGAGGCGTTGCCTCCTCCTTAAAACCAATTACAGCCTCAGATAGCTCCAGTGCTTCAGCTTGATAAAAGTACAACAAGAGAAACTCTGGGTCTCAAATAAGCCACAGAAGTCCCCACATTCACTACTGGGACAGACACTAGCCCCCTTTCCATAGTTAGAAGTGCAGGGGAGGTTAGCACTCCAGGTGGAAGACTACTTTCACCAGGACCACCAGGTTCCAATAATGCTACTGAAAGCTCAAAATTAGAACTCTTGGGGCAAGTTGCAGGCACCAATACCATAGCACCAGCAGGGATTTGTGCAGAAGTTTTAGTCTGCACCTTCACCATGCCAATACTAGGCCTAGAGGGGTCTGGTAAACTGTCAAGTTTGACACTGCAGCAAAGCTTGTTTCCACCCTGTCTCAGCCTGTTGTAATGCAGGAATTGAAAATAAGGAGGAACCGTGTTGTCCGAACAACTCGCTGTAACACTCACTAATCACATTCATGCCTGGCAACCCAGGAGTAACTCTTTGACTCAAATTGGTACTGGGGGGGGGGGTCTTTAACAACCCCACGACTGGGAATCGACTTCCCCAACACTGTTACCTCTAGCTCCAGGTACCCCACATATGGAATCTCCAAACCATTAGCTGCTTTTAGCTGTAACCAACCACAATGTTGTAGTCTCTTCCATCCCCAGGGTCTGAAACTGAGAAAAGAAACTTTCAGTTATTGTTGTAACCATGGAGCCAGTGTCCAGCAGACAGGGGACACTAACCCCGCCCATAATGACGTTGACTACTGGACACTGCCCCACTAAACGCTGCAATATAGTGGGACATTCAGGAACTGCACCAAAAGAGCCTATTTCAACCCCTCCTGATGTCTGGCTCATTACACCAGAGGGTGCTAGTTTTCCAACTCCCCATTCTGTACATTAGGCAATGCATTGGTCTTAAATTTGTCTTTAAAATCAGTAGGCAGGGGCTGTTGGCAATAACGCACTACATGACCTAGCCGGTTACACCGCAAGCACCTACGTTGCTCATTAGGGTAGTTCTGATTACTACCTACTGGAGGTGTACCCCTGGTTCCTTGCATAGATTGCCAATTTTTTATGAGAGCATCCAACTGGGCCTGCTGCTTCTATAATAATTCCTTTAATTCTAAAATGTCTGGGGAGGGTTTACCTACAGCTGCTACAGCCTCACATTCACTCCTAACTCCTACTCCAGTCTCGCGACACCAGGGGGAGGGACCAACATCACTGGTCGCCATGATTTCCCTCATCAACCCACCTAACAGCCTCCTTACGTACATCCAAGAAGGAGACGCTGGGTTGTTGACGTGCCAGACGTTTTAGTTCTCTGCGCAACATACCGTCACGAACGTACTCCACAAACTGGTCCCTCATCACCTGATCTGAGTTGGGCTTCCCACCTGGTTTACTGCGGAGAATAAGTTCCATTAAAGCCATTAGTGCTCTAAGGGATTCCCCTTCCCGTTGTTTCCTCTCAAAGAAACATTGCTGTAACCCAATATAAGATTTTGTGCAACTATAGGTTTCTTTTAAAAATAGCAAAAATTATCTCAGGGTCCTCCCCATCACTATGAGGCCTAAACTTAATCTCAGTACGAGCATCTCCAGCTAGATGATCAAATAAAAAGATAGCATTCTCTTTAATAGACAGGTGCCGAGATCTTGTGCTGGCACATGCCTCCTCTATCCAATCATCTACATCAAGGGAACTGGAAGACTCTGCATTCCCTGAAAATGTAGGACATTTTCTTTCACGAGGGACACAGACAATCCTCTCTGCAGGAGAAAGAGCTTGGGCCAGGATTAGAATGCTCTCTAGTCAACCTCTCATTGTCAGCTTGTGCTGACTAATTGTTCACGTAAACTTGCAAGTTCCCTCTCTACAGCCTCATTAGCCATGTTGCATAAGCAGAAACAGAACCACCCTAATTAATTATAAAAATACAATTTCCCTTTTTTTCTTAAAAAATCCAACAAAATATAACACTAAAAAGTCAATTAACACAAAATGGAGAATACAATAGATAAAGAAACCCTGTCCCAACGCAGGTTTCTTCTCCAGCTGGTCAAGCACCCTTATCAAATCCACAGCAAAGCAGACTACAGGCGTCTTCAGTCTTCACGCGCCGATTATTGGTTTATATATTCTATCACCAATCCTCTTTAAAGAAAACAAAAACAAGCAAATCAAACTGCAACAAGTAACTTGCAATCCTGCCGACTGCGCCAAATTGTGGTGCCTGCCCCAGTTTGGGCAGGGGAAATCTTCCATACAATCGTTGAATTTGCAATCAGTGACTATGCCACCCCTTGTTTTTATTGAGGTAGGGGACCTCTAAGTCATGACCAAGATATGGGTTCCCTCACACAAGCCCCTTCAATTAAATGAAAGTTAGAAGTCACAAGTGCAGTTTAAAATTGCCTTTACAGAGCGGTCTTATTCAAATTGTACAAAATGTAAAACAAGTATAGATACTGCACGTTTTTAAAAAGGTAGGTATAACAGAAGTAATTGAAATTGAGGTAAATAAGTATCTAGTTCCTGTAGTTTAACAAATAAAATTAAAGCTCCAAAGAAACACCAGGGTCAGTAAAGATTTATATACAAAGACAACCGTACCACAGAAAGCATTGAGGACAACAGACAGGAAAGGTGATACTACACAAAAAGAAAGCAATAGAAAAAACATGAAAAAGAAAATAAATCAATATAAAAGCCACAAAAACGCCAAGTGCAAACTCAATTAACATAAAATAAACGCGCAAACCAATTCAAATCCCCAAATATAAATCAAACGTGACTATTCCCTGCGTCTATACCATCTATGCAGAGAGTGGTAGGGTTGCACTTTGTTGTAAAGTGCAAAAGGCACAATAAAAGTTACATTACCTGAAAAACCCAAAGACACGTATCAGGAATTATACTTAAAAAGAAAAGAAACGACAGCTAAGACTATCAGTAGACCTAATCAAACACAGCAATACATACAGTACACCAAGAGGATTGGTAATTTCACAAAATAAGCAATAATCGAAGCAAACAAATAATAAACAATAAATCGGCGCTCACATCCTCGGGTAGCTGTAAATATGTTGCACTGCTAATGGAAAACGTCTCGCGCAGCTCACCCTGGTAGTAATTTGATTTGAGAACGACCCCGGAAGACCGAACAGACCCAGCATTCACCATTCCTAATTCAGGCAGAACGCGCTCTTTATAGGGATTCCCAACAACCGCATTCTGCATGGTCCTAGTGTCCCACCGCTACACTCGCAATCAGGTGCTCTGACAATTAACGTGTCTTCAGAGAGCATTGAGGGCATTGCAAACGTGTTTGTCTATAAAACATTGAACAAATTTTTTTTAAAATATTTGAGTATAGTACATAATCTTAAAATAACTAAGATAAAATACAATTATTATTATTACAAGCCTGTTTATCTGAGTCACATCACATAAAAACATTATAGCAAACATGAGTAGTAATGGTACGACAGCAGCTGTCACTTTTCTAAGCCCCGGCCCTTTGATTGATTTATGACCCTAAACCACGCCCCTATTGGTTGATGTATAACCTTAAGCCCCGCCCCTTTCCATGCCCCCGAGTGGTTTATGACCCTTAAGCTCCTCTCCCTTTCCCCATGGTTTGTTTGATTTATGACCCTTAAGCCCCTCCCCTTTCTTCCCACGCTTTGAGTGATTTATGGCTCTAAAGCCTCACCCCCTTTTTCCCACGCTTTTGAGCGATTTATGACCCGTCCCTTTTTGCCGGACATCTGTCAAAAATAGCCCTCCCTACAAATGGCGTCTGTTGGACCCTTATTTTATAGACTATTACAAAGAAAAGATAGAAAGAAAGAAGAGAAAGCAAGTTATATTGTAGTGCATTGTTTTTTGACTAATGTTTGAGACCCTCCATAACAATAACCAGGGGTTACTACCATACAGAGAGTCCCTAAACATTGTTTGACTATGTTTCAGGCGCTCCATAACAATAACCAGAAATTATTAACATACAGAGAGTTCATAAACATTGAAAAGAGTCGCATAATCAGTATATTATACACATACTACACTGAAAATTAACCCATAATAGCAAGTCTCAAATGCGCCGGGCCCTACATTTCGGTTGGATTTCCAGGCCGTGGTAGGTAGCTGTGTCAATTCCATAATAAACATGTTTCCATCTAATGGTTGATTTTAATATTACAACATGTTCCAAAAAACGATTTAAAGTTGTTTTTGAATCCAATAAAGGTTAGCACAGGCTGAATTGTAAAGGTTTTAGGGTATTTTAGGAGCCTACCCATAATGCCCTGTATTTGCATACTGGTTTCTATTAACTTTACAGAGAACTCTAAAAAACGATTTAAAGTGTATTTTAGACATTGATAGATGTTACCAATACGTTCTTTGGCTTATTGTGATTATTTTAAAACCATACACGACGTGTTTAGGTACAAGAATAATATTTCTGTTAAAAAAATGTAGAAATGCTGCAGGATTAAGCATGCCGCCTACTGCCATCTGCTGGTCGAATTGAATATTGCAGTGGCTGTGACCTGGATATGTGTAAGGTACTCTAAAAACGATTTAAAATGTATTTTAGACATTGATAGAGGTTACCAATACGTTCTTTGGCTTATTGTGATTATTTTAAAACCATACACGACGTGTTTAGGTACAAGAATAATATTTATGTTAAAAAAATGTATAAATGCTGCAGGATTAAGCAAGCCGCAGACTCGTGTCTGTAGCTCGTTTTTAATATGTGAGCATCGGTTTCTAATTATTTTCAAAATAGATATTGTATAAAAAGCGTATTTGAAAGCGAAAACTAATGTTTTAATATGAATAAAAGTATTTGATAGTTTCACCGCACCTACATCCGCGGCTGTAAAAAAGACGCGAGGCCATGTCTAATTGATTGTTCTGTGTACTGTATTCAAATGGGGTAGCCAGCTCTTTGAAAAACAAATAATCAATAGTGTTAAGTTATGGTTTAATGGCTGATCTAATTATGCCTCCTTCAGGTAACAGTATTTAAACCCTGCACGATGCCGATCCCGTAAAACCTTATTTTGGATAAAACTCTACTCCCTGCCTGATCTGAATTGTTTCAAAGGTGCTTGTTTAAAATGTAATACAGTTTGTGCACATCTTAAAGTGTTGTCTGATGTTTAAAAAAATGTTTTGGTTACTTAGTACTCGTTTTGTCTGTATTTTTTTAGACGTTGATAGATGTTACCAATACGTTCTTTGGCTTATTGTGGTTATTTTAAAACACACGACGTGTTTAGGTACAAGAATAATATTTTTCTGTTAAAAAAATAATGGATTACTTCGACAGCAAATTAGGTATCTGCATTTATTTTTATATTGTTTCAAAGATGTGTTTAAATTGTAATACCGTTTGTTGTCTGATGTTTAAAAAATGTTTTGGTTACTTCGTACTCGTTTTGTCTATTTTTTTTAGACGTTGATAGATGTTACCACAATATTATTTGTCTTATTGTGCTTGGTTTAAAACCACACACGACGTGTTTAGGACTAAGAATCGTCTTTTTCTGTTAAAAATAAATAAAAAATGCTGCAGTATTAAGCATGCTGTCTACTGCCATCTGTTGTTTGAATTGAATATTGCAGTGGCTGCGACCTGGATATGTGTAACATACTCTAAAAAAACGATTTAAAAGGTATTTTAGACGTTGACAGATGTTACCAATACGTTCTTTGGCTTATTGTGGTTATTTTAAAACCACACACGACGTGTTTAGGTACAAGAATAATATTTCTGTTAAAAAAAAAAAAAAAAATGCTGCAGTATTAAGCATGCCGCCTACTGCCATCTGCTGTTTGAATTGAATATTGCAGTGGCTGCGGCCTGGATATGTGTAACGTACTCTAAAAAACGATTTAAAAAGGTATTTTAGACGTTGATAGATGTTACCACAATACCATCCATGATGGTCACAGTGTATTAGCAGTCTTTATTCATTTGGAGAGTTTCAGTTTACACTTCTTAAGCCCCTTACATATGTTTCAATATTGTGAACATTTTAAATCCTATATACTTTATTTATTTATTTATTTTTTATTTTAGCACTGTTCTTATAACGCAATCACCCTCAGATTTCTTATTTTATTTATTTATTTATTTATTTATTTTATTAATTAATTTATTTTTACAGCTAAATATTCCTCTGACGCTTCAGCAGTCGACGATTCATTCAATTTCCTGGCCGATAACATATGTAGCCCCAGTCAGGAACATCTTGTAGTGGCTGAGTTAGAGGCTTTAGTAGATACCAATATCAGTAAGTGTTTTTTTTCCTCTCAGAGTTTTAATGTCTCTGTGTGTATGTGTGTATATATATATATATATATATATATATATATATATATAAATAAACACTGCTCTTCCCTAATACAATTTCTTTTTAAAACTATAGATGCCGCACCTTTCAAAGCCTGTCAAAGACGTACAATTAAACCCTTCAGATCCTGATAAAGTCTGGACTTTGGAAGACTTTGTTGTCAACAAACCAGGCCCCCCATTAAGGGTAAATTGAGTGCTAAGAAGCCTCCAGCACGCCCTAAAAAAGACACTCATGGATCAGCAGTCACACCTAAAGATCGATTTATAAATCCCCCGGCAAAATCTCATGGTGCGTATTTTAATACTTATTTTATTTATTTATTTATTTATTTATTTAAAGTGCACATCTCAATAAGTCTCTTTGTTTTTATCTTATACAGCCCCACAAAAGGAAAAAGTCTTGTAGACCCGGAGCAGTTGGAGCACCCCCAACACTGCCCAGTTCCTCCAAGTTCTGCAAAACCCCAGAATCCCCTGGTGATGCAGGGGTCAAGAGAAAACTAATTACTGACAGTCCTAAGAAGACTCCTACACAACCTAAAGAAACCATACACGGACCGGTAGAAACCCCTACAACCCATTTCAACTCTTCTAGAGACACCTCTCACGGTACGTATATTAAGACCTCTTTATTTATTTATTTATTTTGTTTATTTTTTAAAAGCGGAGGGTTTTCTTTGCCAACTCTACAAGCCTGTATGTCTTTCTCTTATTCAGCCCCACAAAAGAAAAGAGGACGTACCCTCCGATACTCTTGCGCATCCCCTGTTTTACCTGGAAGCTCTAAGATCTACAAAACCGCTGAAAGGATATTAATCATTGATGACCCCCGTCTGAAGAATGTCTCTGTAGCTACCCAGACTGATTCACCGCCGTTCCTTGTCTCAGATAATCTTACAACTCCTAGAAGGTAACATTGAACAACTTATACCTGTGTTAAGATCATTAAAAAACATGTCTGATAAAAATGTCTAAAAAAGATAGAATGAAGAGGGACAATGCTGCCGATGTTCATACCCTGCTTAATGCTAAAAAGACTACTGTTAATACCTCTAAGACCTGTTCTAGATGATGCATCTAATTTAGATCTTAGCAATAGTTTGGTAACTGATTTAAATTGCCCTCCTTGTAATCTTGAAGATATAACACAACTGGTTTCTGAAACGTGTGCAAACATTCCATTACCTGATTTGAATGAAGAAACTCCCCCATGTACTCCTATTACTGTAAAAGTTGAAAGCTCTGTAGTTAATCCTTTGTATGATCTAGAGTGTTTGGGTGCTGCTTTAGCAAAATTGTCTGCTGCATGCACTGTTGATAATGAAAGACCTGGTACTTCAAAATTGTCTGAACCCTGCACTGTCGATAATGAAAGACCTGGTACTTCAAAATTGTCTGAACCCTGCACTGTCGATAATGAAAGACCTGGTACTTCAAAATTGTCTGACCCCTGCACTGTCGATAATGAAAGACCTGGTACTTCGGGTATGTCAAGGCATGGTACTCTACCGATCCAAGGAGGCGGTCTTATAAGAGATGCGGACGCTGATAGTAGTCAGGAATCTTTTTCTTCGATTGATAGCGCTAGTATGAACTCTTCAGAAGAGTCATCTGTTGAAAACACTGAGAAGGGGTTACAGATTATTCAACGCCCTCGCTTTAATAACACAGAGTTGAGGTACAGGTTTAATTTCAGACGGCTGTATGATCTTGGTTCTTACGGTGAAATGTTTGTGGTAATGCATGAGGTTTTAGAAAGTAGGATAGCCTCAATTAGGGAAACCCTGAAACCTGACGACGTTGTACACCTAGAGTTAAGGGCTGATTCGCTGGATATCCCAGTATTTCTAAACATGACTGGTGCTACTCTGTCTATTGATGAATTTCTCCTCCATATTCAATCCCTACTGCAAAGTCATAGTTCAATTCTGGCTGATGAGACCCTGATGCTTGTAGTGAATGTTATCCGTTGCCCCCGAGGCGGGGGAGTGCGGCACGGTTTATCAACCATTATGAACAGCGATATATTAAAAAGAAAGCCCAACATCTCATCATCTGTTATAACAAAGACGATCAGCTGTGCTTTTCTTAATGTTCAGCGGGTTTGATGCTTCCTAAAGATGATAGAACGCATAGTGCATGTATGGTTGAGGGGTTAAAATTGCAAGAAGCAGTGGGTTTGACTAAAGATCAGATGGTTTCATTTGCAGACATTTCTAAATTTGAACAGCTTCTTGAAGTTAAAATTGTAGTGGTTTACAGATGTCCTGAAACAGATACTTTTGCAAGATACGAAACAACCCCCCAGCTTAAAGCAAAAACGGTGTTTCTGTTTTTTCATGACCAGCATTATTACGGCATTGTAAATTTGAAGGCTTTTCTGGGTGCCCGTTCATGTCTAAGCACTGCTACACTGTCTATAGCAACAAGGCAGGCCATCAATGTGAGAACTATTGCAATGTTTGCTTTCAAGACTCCTGTGTTCCGGATCCTCAGGGGAAAGTTAAATGTGATGAGTGTCATAGAAATTGTCGTTCACAATCTTGTTATGATTCTCATAAGGCTGCTTGGACCCCTTCCACTGTTACTTTAGATCTGATGTTTTCACATTGTGATACCTTGAAATTGTGTGAATCTTGTTATAGGTTAGTCACCATCAATCCTGATAAACCAAAAAAGCATATGTGTTTAGCAGCGCAGTGTAGGACATGTAAGGTCCCGCTGGACCCTGACTCCCCACATAAATGTTTCATATCCCCTCTCAGGGCCCCTGAAGTGTCTACGAATTATGTCTTCTATGATTTTGAATGTAGACAGGAGGATGGTGTTCATGTACCCAATTATCTGCATTGCATCCATTTGGATGGTGTCGAATGGTCTTGGGATGGAGAGGATTGTGTGAAGGCCTTCTTTCAGAGATACCGTAATTACAGATATAAAGACTATACTTTTATAGCGCATAACTCAAAAGGTTATGATGGTTATCTGCTCATGAATCATCTAGTACACAATACCATCACCCCCCAGATTATATATCTCAGGGGAGCAAGCTGATGTGTTTCATTGACAAAACTTTCACTATGAGGTATATTGATTCTTTGAACTTTTTACCTATGCGACTGAGCGCTATGCCTAAAGCGATGGGATTTGACGCCGCTAAAGGGTATTTCCCACATTTCTTCAATACTGCTGAAAACCAGACCTATGTGGGCCCGTACCCGGATCCTAAGTACTACGGTATTCACCAGATGATGGCTAAAGACCGTGAGGACTTTTATGCATGGTATGCGACCGTTAAGGACGGCGTGTTTGATTTCAAAAAGGAGATGGTGTTTTACTGTAAGAACGATGTCGAGATTTTAAAAGAAGCGTGTATTCGTTTCAAAACAGAAGTTTACAAAGTAGGCGAGATTGACCCCT
Organism: Acipenser ruthenus; assembly: GCF_902713425.1. NCBI lineage: Eukaryota > Metazoa > Chordata > Actinopteri > Acipenseriformes > Acipenseridae > Acipenser > Acipenser ruthenus. The sequence continues at coordinate 11,117,215 of NC_081214.1, read as the reverse complement.
TCCAATGCACTACAATCGCCTCCTTGTGCATGGCTATGTACAGAACCAAATTTCTGCCTCAGAACACAATAGGTATTGTACCTGCTGATAATTATGCAAAGCAGCAGAAGAGTTTTTCAAATGCTTCAATACAGTGGTTGTTGTATATTGCTGAAACTGAAAATATATACATTCAGCACGCTTTGAACGATGGTGAGAAACAATTTGGGAGATATTTTGTGGATGGTTACGCGGTTGTAGAGGGTGTTCCTAGAGCCTATGAATTTGCAGGCTGTTTCTACCATGGCTGCGCCGTGTGTTACGACTCTAATGACAGCCATCCTTTAACTAAGGAATCGTGCGGTACAATGTTCCAGCATTTTAAGGTTAAGGGTTAAGGTTAAGATGCTGAAAAGGTCTATGGTCTAGATGTACGGGTGATATGGGAACATGAATGGAATGCTTTAAAAAAGCAGGATCCGTCGGTTGAGACTTTTGAGTAAATATGAGGGTCCAGAACGCCTTAATCCTCGCGAATCCTTATTCGGAGGCCGTACGAATGCTATCACGTTGCATTATGTAGCTAAAGAAAACGAGAGGATAGAGTACTACGATTTCACAAGTTTGTACCCCTTTGTCAACAAGACCAAGACGTATCCCACAGAGCACCCCACCATAATTTATCACGACTTTGAGGATTTGAGTAATTACTTTGGGCTGTTTAAATTAACAGTGTTGCCCCCTAGGGGTCTGTATTTTCCAGTGCTCCCCTCTAGAATCTGTGGTAAACTGATGTTCACCCTTTGTCGCACTTGTACAGAGACACTAAATCAGACAGAATCGTGCACCCATGATGAGGCTGAAAGATCCTTAACAGGAGTCTGGTGTTCTGTGGAGGTGTTCAAAGCCCTTGAGAAGGGTTATACGGTGACTAAAATCCATGAAATTTGGCATTTCCCTCATACTTCTGATACTCTGTTTACAGGGTATATCAATGCCCATCTGAAGGGTAAGCAAGAGAGTTCTGGGTACCCATCTCAATGCGTTGATGACCAGAGCAAAGAGAAGTACATCAGCGATTACCTTGTCAAAGAAGGTATAGCCTAGACCCTGAGAACATTACAGTGAACCCTGCCAAAAGACAGATTTCCAAACTGTTTCTCAACAGTCTTTGGGGGAAGTTTGGGCAGAAAACAAACCCTTTATCCATGACTTTGGTTAGAAACCCTGCAGAATTTTTTCAGTATGTGTTTTCAAAACGCTATAAGGTTTCCCATTTTTTCTTTGTCGGTGAAAATGTGGCCCAAGTGCAGTGGCGCTACGCTTCTGACTCGTACACACCCCCTGGTAATGTAAACATCTTTATCGCGGCCTTTACAACCGCATACGCTCGTTTAGAACTGTAACTTGATGGATCGCCTACAGAGAAGGTGCCTTTACCATGACACCGACTCTGTAATCTTTGTGAGCAAACCAGGAGATTGGAACCCTCCGCTAGGTGATTATCTGGGGGAATTGACCAGTGCGCTTAAACCGGATGATTACATTACATTTGTTTCAGGGTGTCCTAAAACATACGGCTATAAAACAAAGGACGGCAAAACATGTCTGAAAATTAAGGGCATAACCCTTAATTATGAAAACTCCAAAACTATTAATCTCTCATCTCTGAAAGATTTGGTTCAGAATTTCGTGAGTCCTGATCGAGACACCCCTCCTGAAAAAATCTTGATCGAAGGGGCCCAAATTCACAGAAATAAAGAGTTTCAGCTAGAAAATAGACCACACAGGAAAACTTTTCAGATTGTGTACAATAAAGAGTATTGAAGTCTGACTACACCACATTGCCCTATGGATACTGAAGGAGGTTTTGATGTACGTCTTTCCATCCCTTTTGCAGCAATCATATCGGGACCCTTTAGTTCAGGGAAAAGTTTTTTTGTGAAAATTTAGAAAACTCTTCACAGGTTCTGTCGCAAATTCCTGAGAATATAATATACTGTTATAGTTGCTCGCAAAAATTATACGATGAATTAGTTTGTAAATTTCCCAATTTAAAATTTGTTGAAGGTATAACCGCATCTCTGTGATGATACCTTACTCCCCCCAACAAAGTCAATTTAATCATTATTGACGATTTGATGGAGGTAGCTAGTGAAAATGATGAAATACAGAAAGCCTTTACAAAATACACGCACCATAGGAATTTATGTATATTATATCTAGTACAAAATTTGTTTTTTCAGGGTAAAATGAGTCGTACCATAAACTTAAATGCTAATTACATGATTCTTTTTAAAAATCCCAGACACAAGCTGCAGATTAACACCCTAGTGAGACAGATGTACCCGCAAAACTCTAATTTCTTTTTAGAAGATGCGACAAAACAACCGTACGGTTATCTCGTGGTAGATTTAAAAGCACAGACCCCTGAAGATTAGCGGTTACGAACAGGTTTGTTCCAACCTGATTGGCCTGCTACCTATATTATGAAAAAACCTAAGGCTAAGAGGTTATAAAGGGTTGTAGATACTTAAAAAGATTATTTTATCATCAGCAGACAACATGTCGGCTAGAATAAAAAGAAACCTACCCCTCTTAAAAAGGTTAGTCAGCGGCTATTCTCCCCAGAGAAGAATCGTTTTACAAGAGGCCTCTGATGATCTTATCAAATCTATTGTTGAAATAGCCATAAACACTTTAAGGGGGAATATTCCTTTGACCAAAGCCCAATTAAAAAGACTTAAAGAAAAAGTTGTAATAAAAGAAGTTATGTAATAAGAAACAACCTCTAAAAAAGAAGAGAAAAACAGTAAACCAAAAAGGAGGTTTTATAGGTTCTGTTAGGTATTGCCATCCCTTTTTTATCAGATCTTTTAACAGCAAGATGTTAAAAGTATGGAGTATGCTCAGAAAATGTAACTCGTACCCCAACAACAGATTGGCAGACTACGACAAGGCCCCACCACTTCTCCTGAACCTATTAGAAAAGCAGTGGAAAGCCGTCTTGATAACGATATGAAAAGTGTGTTACTGAGAACTGATATTAGCGATTATGAAAAAATTAAACTATATACTGCTTTTTTACAAAGGTATCTGACCTTGATTAAACAGGATGAAAAAGAAACTAATACTTTAACGCTGTTAACCCCTCCTAATGATGCTGTCACTGATAATACAACTGGGCCCCAGGCCTCTCCTTAAGATGGACAGAGTACTGTTCAAGAGAAAGTTTCTCAGATAGAGGATTATGTTATGAGAAGCGTCCCTCACAAATCCAAGAGGAATGCTGAATTTATTTTACAGGCCATGATCCAGAACTCTAGTACTACTTCGTGGAACGATCAAGGAGAGTTTATTTTACGGGGTAATGTGGTGAGAGGAACCCATATGGTTGATTTAATTAAAACAGTTACCAGGGTCAGTAATGTTAGAGATCGTAGGACCCCAGCAGGTTGGGATGAATTCCTAGAGGGTCTAGCATGCATAAATATCCCTAATTCTGTGATCCCTAATACCCAGACCCGCAGCCGTGTGCAGGCCTTTAAAATTAACCCTCTTAAGAGCTCCAGAAGGAGGAAAAAGAGACAAAATGACTGGGAAGACTATTAATTTGTAAATCTTTTTTTCTTGTGTATTTTCAATGTTTGCTTTTTATGTACATATGCATGTGTCAAATATACTTGTTGATTTTTTAAATGACTACATTCAATAAATATATTGTTTAAGGATTTATTGTCTCAAACAGCGTTTTTATTTAACATTTAAAACATTTGTTTTTAAAAGCCTGGCAGGAATTTACACACTGAACACACGGATCGTCACACATATATTTTGATTTAGAGGGATATATTTTTTGAATGAAATTGTAGACCATAATCGTTTTTATCAACATGTTCACTATATAGTTTCAACATTTCACGGTAGGCAAGAACCTTTAGAACGATGATATAAGAAAAAAAACACAATGATGTCCACATGTAGCGGTCTTTGGTCCTTGCAGCTGTTGGTTGTTGAATACAGTCTGTGTCGAGTTTTTGAATAAAAATTCCATAATAGTTTTAGGAAAATATCCGAAATCTGGGGGGTAACCGTATGAGTCAAAAAATTCACCGTTCCCATCTTTTAAATAAAGGCCCAGCCAATGTTCCCCTAGGTAATTCTGAGGATGAGTGTTCACGATGATCAAAGCAGGATTTTTTTTTATTTTACCCTTAGGCAGTTGGTCACATGCTAAAACCCCATAAAAACTATTTTGTGCAAAAGGGTTACTAGTTAGTATTGAGGTAAGTTGTAAAGTATTCATGGTCACGTTAAATGACTCAATTTCATTTAATCAGTAATCAAAGAGAACAGCTCTTTGTTGGGAGACCTCTATGACGTTCTCAAACACAGCATAGATGATTAGGTTTACAGTGTCCGGCAGCGGAACAGAAAAGCACATTTCAAGACGCATGTTTCCTATTTTTAACTAGAGAAAAGTGATCCCCTGCTTCTTGGTCGGGGGTTAAATCAAAAGCATAAAGGGTGTACCCCCTAGAGTAATCGGAACGATCGATAATCAGAGGTTTGTCTTTCAGATGTCTTCCAGTGGCCTGTATTAAACTATAATACTCCCTAACAGAGTTGTGCGTATTCGCATAGTTGGGATGAAAAGGTTTTGAGGGTATTTGTTCTCCATCAACATACAATGCTATAAAGTTGGCATCAAAATGTTTAAAGTTAAAAGGATTTTTTACATAATCACCGCTAAAGGCATCGTTCTCTGTTAAACCTATGACTACAAATTTAGGCAGTTGCCCCAGAAACATGTTTTCTTGATTACTAACTCTGACTCCTCTAGGAATGCTATAAACCTTCACAGCGACCCTTTCAATAGGATATTTAGCATTTGAAGTCATCAAGGCCTGAGCATGTCCTATTTTCACATCCGGAGACACTTTAACTTTCTTGACATAAAGAGAGGCTTCTAAAAAGGTGAAGTTTATACTGGTTTGCATCGCCTGCCATTAAACAAAACCTATCACTAGCCCTAATCATTTTAATTTTTACATCAATACCGTTTAACATGAGTTTTTCTTGAAAAAAAAAATATCAGAATGTAGAGGTCCTAAAAGTTCAAATATGCGACTTCTTCGGGTATAAACACCTCTTTGTCTTAAGCCTTCGTTTGCCCCTGCAGGATCTCCAACATCCATATTGCCAGCGGTGTCTTTAAAATACATCCCAGCCGAAAATTGAGATTCCAATGTTTCCTTACCATAAATTGAGCAAGACTTCTATAAGGATATGTGCTACTACTCTGGCTAATTAATCTTTCGCCTAAGGAAACGTCTACTTGTGAGAAAATTGTAGCTATAGGATAGGATAGTTGATAATGCTTACAGGGCTATTGACATCTAGATCAGTGTTATCAGCTTTTGTGATTTTACAAGCAAGTCTTAAAAGAGTGTTATTTAAGTCCAGATAATCCTCCCCGTTTCCTGCAATATAAAATTCAAGAGGGGCGGTGTCCGAAAGGGCTGAGAGCGGTGGTATTTCAACATAAAGGCTTTTATCTATACTTGTCTGGGTGTAAGGTAAGGTGAATAAATCCAGTTCAGATTTTACACATTCTTGAGATAAATTATGAACTAGAGCCATGTTTTAAAAGATGTTTCTAGTTTTCTTTTTACGACGAGCCTTCGTTTTTTTAACAGACCTCTTCCTCCGCAATCTGCTGCTTAATGCTTTAGAAGGTGCTCGTCTAGCCCTTTTACGGGATCGGCTTCGAGCTCCTGGAGGACTGGGACGTTTTTTTCTATAGCATCTTGACATCACCATTAACCCCGATCCTGATTGGGGGTCCTCATGGTTGTGAGTAGCGTAGGATGTTATCACGTTCGACACCACGTCCTTCACAATATTTTTAGCCGCTGACTTTAAATGAGGTTTAGCTATATCAAAACCCCTCCTAAGTAAAGGCATAGCTTTTCTAAAAAGCCCTCTGAATATACCCCTGATCCCTGCCCCGTACATTACCGGAGCCCCAGTAAACCCTGGCATCCCATTTCCAGCTTGATTTTTATAATATTGTATATAGGGGGTTAGAATCTCCATAGACCCTCATTTTCATATTCTTTTCAATTATATATAAAGAGACTGTTTAACAGGTCTGAAGTGGACCTTCACTATGACCTTCCCAAAACAAAATGGAACAAGACTGTTTTGATCCGTCTTAAGTTGCAAAGTTATAGTGTCAAAACAATTCTTACTGACAGCTACATAATGAGGTCGGTCATAAGTTTTTGTTACTATTTCATTGGGGGATCCATTAATAGGTACACATCTTAGAAGGGGGACGTAGCTATCCCCCACTGCTTGATGGGTTATTATATCGGTGTATACATACAAAGTGTAAAATCCTGCTCTAATGTCTGCAGCATAAAACCCCCTCTTATAAGCTTTCTCAGCGACGGCTTCATAGAACCCCAAGATCCTTCCTAATTGACCCTCTGTATACAGGTACAATTTGGCATCTCCATGTATATAAACTTTTCTTTCTACAGATTTGTATAATAACTCTGTCTATCAATCTCGAAAAGCATTATTCATAGCGTTGATTAATTCCTTTACAGAATCATAATAACCGGTGGCTATTTTAAATACTGTTTTAACATGCGTATCTATACTACGGGTAAAAAATCTATTCTCCGCATCACTTATATTTTCCCATGTATAAGGGTATTGGATCTCTGCTAATTCAACTTCCCATTTTCCTTGTAGATTCACAGGTTTTGATAACCGTATAGTAAAATCGGCTATAGTGTTCTTCGGAAATATATCCTTTGAGGCGTTACTGGGTAGAGTCACATAAAAGGAGGTTTGATCCATCTTGTCAGTAGCCACGGTGTAATGAAATCTACAATGATGGAGTCCCCTTAATATTCTGCAGCTGCTTGGCCTCGATCCAGCTGTTAAATTTGTCCGGCCAACCCCGCCACTTTATAAGACAATACTTTTTACCTTTTTCTTTTTTCTTGGCTAAGATTTTCTCTACCGTAAACAGTCTATCTTCCGTCCCTTTTATCTTCTGTAATTCAAGCTCGTAGAAGGTCCCATTTATTTCCTCTCTGTCATAATCCTTCAGCCTGTATACAGGGGGTTTCCTAGGCAATCGTTCGTATATATTAAATCTCATCCGTGTATGTCTGCTTATAACCTTTTATAAAAGGGGGCCCTTAATTTTGATACTCTAACAGCATCCCCAATCTGAAACTTGAATTTAGGTGGTTTGTACAGGAATTCCTGAGTATATAGATTCTTAAACTTTAAAGGAATTGTCTTCATTAACTTCTGAAGGTTTCATTTTAATACTTCTATGGTAAGAATTATTATAAGAGCAAACCAATTCTTTTAGCTTATCTAAATACTTATGAGTGTTGAAGGCTGTAAAATATTTCCACATTTTAGTCTTTAGAGTCCTATTATACCTTTCAACAACAGAGGCTTTTAATTCATTACCGGTGGCAAAGTGTGCAATACTATATTTTTTTTTTAACAAGTTTTGAAAGGACTTGTTTAAAAATTCTTTACCTTTATCAGTTTGCAATTTTTTGGGTGAACGACCGCTTTCAAGGATTTTCTTGAAAGCCTTTGTCACACACCCAGCTGTTTTGTTTTTTAGAGGTTGAACCCATGCAAATTTGGATAAAACATCTATGCATGTTAACATAAACTTGTTGCGGTTATTTTTCTTTGACAGACTAGACATATCTACTAAATCAGCCTGCCATTGATCGTCAATATTAGATACAAATACGCGGTTTCTTTTAAAGTTTATTCTAGAGGGTTTATGTAGGGTGTAAGTGTCTTGTTCAGATAACCATTCAGCTATATCCTTATCACTAACCCTACACCCCTCCTCCCTAAGAACTCTCTGTAGAGACTGTTGGCCTCCAAACCCACCAGGATTTGAATCATAGTAAATTCGTTTCATTTGCTGAAGAGTCATCCCTTCAGAAAAAAAGTCAAACAAATGCAGTGATTGTAAAGTACTAAAGGGTTTATTCACACAGTATACAGATTAACAATTATAATTGGATACTTTAAACGACGCATAAACAGGCGACATTGCCTTTCATAGTAATGCATTAAACAAGACACAGTATCTTTTACAGCGCTAGAGATATCTGTATTCAGACCATTGACGAGGTGATAAAGACAAGCTTCAGACACGTATGTATACAACACCAGTAAATACTCCCATTTACAGGGGTACACAGTGTAAAACATTTCAGGGATCAGCGCCGTTAGAAAAACATTTAAAGGTTTTTCACATTTTACAGAATCAGCAATCATTTCAGCCCAATATTTAGGATCCACCAAGGCGTGTATTTCAAGCGTAGCTCTTTTTAGCTCAGTGAAACGTTTTGCATCGACAGACAAGGGGTTTTTAAAGAGGGCCCGGCAAGCCAATTTGTCAACTACGAGTTCAAACAGAAGACCCTCCAACTCACTCTGCATTCTGTCCAGAGTAATGCGGTTCCCCATCTTCAAAGTCAAAAGCCCCGTAATAAGTCAGAGGAGCCTGGGGTTCTGTAAAGTTTCTATGATAGAAAGATCTAGTTTTCTTGTTAACCACTTCTTGAGTCCTTTCGTCCAGGTCCTGTTGCAGCTGCTGGAGCTTCTCTTATGTAAGGTTCAGGTCTCAGTTCAATTAAACAATCCTCAACCAGCTTCTGAATCTTGTTCAGAGGTAGGAAAAAATCGAGTAGATGAAGAGCCTTGGAAACCAGAATCTTTAACCAAGGTACGTGTATTTTAGCTATTGGTTCTTCAAACCTCCTGTTGAAATAACCGTAGTCTGCTTCAAAAGAGACAGCTATGTCGTCTCTGGCTGGGGTGGTCCACGGCGCAACCGGCACAATTTTTCTGCAGATCCCGGTCTATGATCACTTCCAGTAGAGAGGCCAGAAGGCCCTTGACAATCTTGAGGATTCTTGTGAATGTCACTCCATAAAAGGCTGTCGGGGTCGTCGTGATCCTCCGGGGGTTCTGTAGGAAGAGCGCGAGACAACGATGTAAAGACAGGTTCAGTTGGAATCTCCGGCTCCGTAGGAGGGGTGGTAGGAAGACTCTGGTTCGGCAGATCGTAAGAAGGTAGAAAACACACTTTCAGATACACACCATTGCCACGGCGCCTCGGGATCTTCAGCATCCCTATTCTCTGGAACGTAATCAAAATCAAACCACTCGTCGCAAGAGCTGTCTGAAATATAGCCAAATGCTGCAGAATCCATGCTTCTATTTTAAGCAGTATGAACCTTAAATAAGAAACTCCTTTTTATTAGAACCCTGAAACAAGCCCCTCCCATAGATCTCGTCATACCCTACAACATGTCCAAACATGCCTGCGCTCTACCCCCTCTTTGCAATGAGGACGTGGGGGGTCAAAGTCCTCCACCGGCTAACATTTTTCTAAATTACATTTTCATACGTTATTTTATAAACCCATAAAATGGCAATTTTGTTTAAAAAAAAAATAAAAACAGACTTAAGATCTAACGGGTGACCAACCCTCGCAGGTTCGAATCCTGTCAATTCCTGTAATTGTAACATTTTTTAAAATATATATATATATATATATATATATATATATATATATATATATATATATATATATATATATGTAGCATTACAATACAACTTGCTTTCTCTTCTTTCTTTTTGTCTTTTCTTTGTAATAGTCTATAAAATAAGGGTCCAACAGACGCCATTTGTAGGGAGGGCTATTTTTGACGGATGTCCGGTAAAAAGGGACGGGTCATAAATCACTCAAAAGCGTGGGAAAAGGGGGCGAGGCTTTAGAGCCATAAATCACTCAAAGCGTGGGAAAAAAGGGGAGGGACTTAAGGGTCATAAATCACGCAGAGGCGTGGAAAGGGGCGGGGCTTAATATCATAAATCAATCAATATGGGCGTGGTTTAGGGTCATAAATCAATCAAAAGATGTGAAAGGGGCAGGGCTTAGGGTCGTAAATCAATCAAATGGGCGGGGCTTAGAAAAGTGACAGGTGCTGTCGTACCATTACTACTAACATGTTAACATAACGTTACTTTTAATCACTTTTGATTCCATAATGGAGTCTGTAGCACCAGGGGTTGTTGATCTATGAGTTGACTATCATTCTAACAAACCCCTTTTAACAATCAAAAACGAAATAAAAATAGTAATTACATAGTTTACTTACTCATGGTCAAACAGTTCTTTTTTTATACAATAGTTATATAACGTTTAGTCTTTATATGGAAGAGCTAATCTCAGTTAATTTTTTCTATTAAAATAAGCATCAAAATGGATGCCTTTTTGTGTTTTGTGGGTATTGTTTTTTGTACATAAAATGAAACACACCTAAAAAAAATTTGGATTGCTCTTGTGTACGCTGATGGTGTTATTGTGATGTCAAAAACCTTAAATGTAGTGTATATGTGCTCTGTTTGAAGAGATATTCATGAAAACGTGCTATTTTAAAATTATAATCCAATAGGGTGTTTCCATCGGTCCAAGACAAGCTGCTGCATGAGAAGCAAAAGGCCCAAGAACTTATTCTTCTAGATTCATTATCTGTATGTCCTACAGGTGCTGTGTACGAATATTCAAGTTTTTAAGTGGTTGTGTTCCTCAAATTTGCCCTACAAAGTGATATTTTAAAGCGTAGGGTATAGGGTGGTTTTTGAAAACTATGTTCCGATACATTCAATGTTGCAGGTCTTGTATATAAAATGGACATTTTTTTGTATGTATTTTGCCATAGAAAATCATGGTTTTTTTTTGGGGGGGGGGGTCTGTCATACCCCATAAGTCCACAAATTGTGGACCAACAAACTGGGCAGGGCTTTGTTTGAGTGCACAAGAGTTTTAGCTAGCTAAATAGGTATCATGTGGCTGGTTCGGACATTGTTAGACAATTACAACTGTTTGTATTTAGAGACACTGCAAAACTCTGCATAAACTACTAAACCCAGCATGCACTGCAATACCCATGGCCGGATCACCGAACGGGAAACCGGGGCAGTAATGGTGGCCTCCAGCCACCAGGGGGCCCCCTGACGACATGTCATGTAACGTGCATTTATGCCACTGAAATAAATTAGAATGAGCAAGTCGGCTGTCCAATGTTAACACACTCACTGAAAAACCAGAAAAAAAGCATGGATCGACGCACTCCTAGCGGGTACGTTAAGCGAAAGCAAATAAAAAAAAAAAGAGAAAGTGAGAGAGGCAGCTCTTTTACAAAGTGTGCCTTCTATGGACAGCTTTAAAATGGCAAGAATAAAAAACAAACAAGTATGTGTCAAACACCTTAGTGTGCTTTCATTGATGGCTATTGAGTCCGAACTTGTCAGAGAGCTGGACTTTGACGTGGTGCGACGAAGAGCGAATGAATCTGAATCAACAATCTCCCTCGACAGGTGAGGGCACTGTACAACAGGAACTGCGGACTATGTACAGAATGGTTGGGCAGTTCATTCCGGGGGCAGTCGGAAGCAGGCCATTCAGGAAGAATGCGGCGTTATGGTACCAGGAGTCCCCGCCCTACTACGGTGAGCGAAGTTTGTCATGAATTGGAGGAGACGTGATTGAACTAGCTATCTGAGGGGGCGGGGCTTAGGGTACTTTAGGGGGACGTGACGCCATAAATCGGTTCCTTTGTTGTGGTTAATGGGAGGAAATGAGGATGGGAACCTTGAATGTAATAGTGTTTCATTGATAAATACGGTTGTGTTTGTCTTCACCAGACGGCTGATACGAAGCCGGGAGCTGCAGCCAGAAGCCAGCCCGGACCTGAACGCACAAAAGCACCATCGCTCAGAGCACCGCACCTGCACCAGAGCACAGGCTAGAGACGTGTTGTTTGTGACTGTTACGTGTTTTGTGTTTGAATTATTATTTCGGGACTGCAACCCCTTGTTTTGGCGCTGGCAACACCCATTGCTGGGTAGAGCCAGCTTTATTATTTAAAAACCTTCATCAAGGATATTAAAGAACCTGACCTGTGAACTTTGTGTTTGTCCTTTCTCTGGAGCACCTTAAATCACCTGTACACCGAAGCACTGCGAACCGCTTTGCCACAAGTGGTGTTAGGGAGTGGGATCATGGACATAGCCGCATTGAAAATGCTGCTACAGGCACTGGAGCACAGACGAGACGGAGGATAGACAGAGGAAGGAGAGATACACGGCGCTGATTGAGAGGGTCGGTCTCGGAAATGCACCCCAAACACCAGCAATACCCGTGATGGCGCCTCCTAAAGTGCGGGTGCAGAAGATGGCAGCGGCGGATGACCTGGTGGCGTACTTGGTTGCCTTCGAGTGGTTGGCGACCACCGCGTTATGGCCGAAGGAGTACTGGGCCAGTCAATTAGGTCCCTGTCTGATCGGGGAAGTCCAGGCAGCGTACCAGGCTATGACCAACGAGGCGGATAGCCAGTATGACCTAGTCAAACTGGCCATCCTCCGACGCCTGAATATCACGGGGGAAAACACAGGGTGCGGTTCCAGGAGTATCTGAGGCCACGGGAGACCTGTCTTCGCGCAAAAACTGTGACCACATGGGGCACTGGCTCAACCCTGCAGAAAAAAGACAGCAAATGGGAGAAGCCATCGTCCTGGAGCAGTTCTGCCATGTGGGTCGGCGCCGAGACCCAGGGATGGATACAGCGCCACAATCTGACCACCTTGGAGGCAGCTGTCAAACTTGCAGAGGATTTTGAGGACTCCCAGGTCTCCGTAAAGACAGGACTACTGACCCCTCTCGTCGCGCCAGTCACCCGCGGATCAGTGCCCTGTTCTCTCCAGCTGGGAACCAGACCTCCCAGATCACCGACCTCAAATGGGCCGGCCCACCTCCTTACCATGGAGACAGCGGTTGGCCCCCAGCTGGGGTAGATTTACTGCCCCGACCCGCTGCAGTATCAGCAGCAGGACAGACAGCTAACCCTAGTGCCTTCTGCCCAGATTGTCTGTTTTAGGTGCCATGAGCCTGGACACATTGCCCACGGCAATGGAGTGCAATGTGGCGACATGCTATCTGGCACCTGAAGCAGGGAAGGAGCGGGGAAATGGTCGGCAGGGGCCTTGTATTATTGATGTGGTGGTTGGTAATGCGAGTACCCAGGCTTTAGTGGACTCAGACCTTAATTCAAACGTCTTAGGCGGTATGTCATGGCAGCCACAAGGCAAGGTGGCGATCTCCTGTATCATGGAGACACGGAGACATATCCCACCCTAAAAGCATACGTGTCGATAGGTCAGACACAGCGCCACCTCACAGTGGGGGTGGTGGAAAGGCTGCCGGACCCCGTAATTCTGGGCCGGGACTGGCCACAGTATCTGCAATTCCTCCAAAAGGCAGTCCCGACCACACACGTAAAACGTGGCAGACAGAGCAGGAGAAACGATTGGTGATATTCTCCCCCTGCAAGCCGACCTGTTTAATTCCCTTTTTTGTCCTAGGAAAACAAAGAAAGCAAGACGGATCGAAAAATGGGAAGATGCATCTCTGAAACGAGACTGGGGGCTGGTGGGAGAGAGCACGGATGGTATCAAACGCCACTCATGGGGAGTCGGTACGCAGTTTGACCGAGAGAGTGAGATTATGGGCCATCCAGGGCAGATGTTACTCCAGCACCTCTCAATGTACCGGACATGTGTGGCTCAGGTGCGGACCTAGTGTGGGACTAGAAAAACGACCCCACACTGGTGCACACTTGGGGACAGGTCTGGTCTATTGAAGGCACTGGGGCGCTAGTATATATCTGCACTTCATTATCAAGGGGCAATTACTGTACAGGGTAAACCCTGCCACGGGCACAGGACAGCCTGTAACACAATTGATGGTTCCCCCGTCGTGTTGGCCCAAGGTCATGAGGCCGATGCATGACATCCCCTTCGCAGGACACTTGGGAGCCGACAAGACGAGGGAATGCATATTGGCTTGATTTTATTGGGTCGAAATATTTAGCCACATGCTCAGACTGCCAGCGAGTAGCGCCGGGTCGAGTGCGCCCCCAATCCTTTGGTTCCACTACCAAACTTCCACTCCCTTTGAGCACATTGCAATGAACATAGTCGGCCCTTTGCTACCTTCTGACTCCGGGTATAAGCATATATTAGTAGTGGTGGATTATGCAACGCGATACCCGGAGGCAGTTCCATTGAGGTCCACTAGTGCTGCTGCAATAGCCAAAGAACTAGTACAGATTATGTTAAGAGTAGGGATCCCCAAAGAAATACTGACTGACCATGGGACTAACTGTCTCGAACGCTACAGCAGGTGTATAAAATGTTAAATACGTCCCATCCGGACATCTGTTTATCATCCACAGTCAGATGGTTTGGTGGAACGTTCTAATCAAACATTAAAGCAGATGCTGAAACGATTTGTGAATCAAGAGCAAAAACATTGGGCATAGCTCCTTCCCTACCTCCTTTTTGCAGTGAGAGAGGTGCCGCCGATTTCAACAGGGTTCTCCCCCTTTGAGCTCTTGTACGACTGACAGCCTCATTCATTTCATTGGCTGCTGTAGCCTACTGAACAATCAACTGCATTTCGTAACCGACAGTCAACCTGATCTCAGAGCAAAACGTTATCGTGGTAATGTTTTCACTAGGCTCTGAAACATTACCTACATAACTTATTTCAGCGTTTTTGCTGCATTAACCACAATGCTTTGCAAAACATATTCCAATTGTTGCATTTACACCGATTAATTTGATTTAGAACGACCAATTTGTTTGCTTTTAAAAAAATTAAATTGTTTAAAAAAAAGACTATTCTATGTTCTTTCATTTTAATTCTGTACATCGGCTTGTTGTACTAGTGCTAAAATATACACTGCATTTTTTCTTTATACATTTACACGAGACCTCAAAAGGAAGCGTAGAAGTCCAAGAAACAAAATATTAGAACTCGAAGCTACTGCACTAACAAGTAACTATGATGTGATAGGTGTTACAGAAACTTGGTTGTCTGAGAGCGATGGAGACAAATATAATATTAGTGGGTACACACTGTATAGGAAAGACAGAAGAGGCGGAGGGGTAGCGCTATACATAAGAAATAGTCTTGAAGCCCAGGTGTTAAATCAGGACAAAGAAAACAATGCAGAATCAATATGGGTCAGAATGGACAAATTCAAAAAGGGCATAATAGGAGCATGCTATAGACCGTCAAATTCAGATGCTGAGCAAAATAATCTGTTGTAAAATGACATTCGAAATGCGTGTAGAAAAGGAGAAGCCATACTAAATGGAGGATTTCAACTTCCCCCATATAAAATGGGAAAACCCGATGGGGGGGCACGGACGAAATTGAAATGGTGGAAATGACTGCTTCCTAACACAATTTGTAAAGGAAATCGACTAGAGGGGAGGCATGCCTTGATTTAGTCTTTTCAAATAATGAAGACAGAATAACTAAAACAGAGGTCAGAGAGCCATTGGCAAACTCAGACCACAACATGGTCTCATTTGAAGTATTTTTTAAAACCCCCAAAAGTAATGACTGACTAATGCTAAGGTTTACAATTTTAGAAAAGCAAACTATGAAGGTATGAAACGGAGACTAACAGAAGTAGATTGGAGTAAATTAGATAAAAACCATCCACAGAAAAAGGATGGCTGTTTTTTAAAAATGTAGTTAGAGGCACAAAACAATTACATCCCAAAAGTATACAAATCTAAATCTAAAACAAAATGGCCAAAATGGTTTAATAGATCAATTAAAAAAAAATATTCAGCGAAAAAAGGCACTTTACAGAGCATTTAAAAGGGACCAAAAACAAAGTACTTGGAACTGCAAACAAGTCAAAAAGGAAGTTAGAAAGGCCAAGAGAGATAGAAATCAATATTGCTAATTCCAAAATATTTTTCCAATATTATAACAGCAAGAGAACATTCAAAGAGGAGGTTAAATGTCTAAGAGACACAAATGGCAAAATCATAGATGAAAAAAAATAGCAAATATATTAAATGATTACTTTTCACAGGTTTTTACAGAAGGAGGACACAGACAACATGCCAGACATGTTGACCTGTTCCTATCCAATTTTAAATAACTTTAGCATAACAGAGGCAGAAGTGTTAAAGGGACTAGGAGCTCTTAAAATAAACAAATCCCCTGGGCCGGATGAGATCCTCCCAATACTACTCAAAGAAATGAAAGTAGTTATTTACAAACCGCTAACCAAGATCATGCAACAGTCTCTTGACAGGGGTTGTAACGACAGACTGGAAAATAGCAAACGTAATACCGATCCACAAAAAGGGAGACAAAACTGAACCAGGTAACTACAGACCAATAAGCCTGACTTATTATATGTAAACTATAATAAGATCCAAAATGGAAAATTATCTATATGGTAACAATATCCTGGGAGACAGCCAGCATGGTTTTAGGAAAGGGAGATAGTGTCTAAATCTGAGGATGCAACATTGAAAATGGATAACTGCAAAGCATACGACATAGTTTATTTATATTTCCAGAAGGCTTTTGACAAAGTCCCGCACAAAAGATTAATTCTCAAACTGAACGCAGTAGGGATTCAAGGAAATGCATTCACATGGATTAGGGAGTGGTTAACATGTAGAAAACAGAAAGTACTGATTAGAGGAGAAACCTCAAAATGGAGCGAGGTAACCAGTGGTGTACCACAGGGATCAGTTTTAGGTCCTCTGCTATTCCTAATCTACATTAATGATTTAGATTCTGGTATAGTAAGCAAACTTGTTAAATTTGCAGACAACACAAAAATAGGAGGAGTGGCAAACACTGTTGCAGCAGCAAAGGTCATTCAAAATGATCTAGACAGCATTCAGAACTGGGCAGACACATGGCAAATGACATTTAATAGAAAAAAGTGTAACCTACTGCATGCAGGCAGTAAAAATGTGCATTATAAATATCATATGGGAGATAGTGAAATTGAAGAAGGAAACTATGAAAAAGAGCTAGGAGTTTATGTTGACGCAGAAATGTCTTCATCTAGACAATGTGGGGAAGCTATAAAAAAAGGCCAACAAGATGCTTGGATATATTGTGAGAAGTGTTGAATTTAAATCAAGGGAAGTAATGTTAAAACTCTACAATGCATTAGTAAGACCTCACGTAGAATATTGTGTTCAGTTCTGGTCACCTCGTTACAAAAAGGATATTGCTGCTCTAGAAAGAGTGCAAAGAAGAGCAACCAGAATTATCCCGGGTTTAAAAGGCATGTCGTATGCAGACAAGCTAAAAGAATTGAATCTATTCAGTCTTGAACAAAGAAGACTACGCGGCGATCTGATTCAAACATTCAAAATCCTAAAAGGTATAGACAATGTCAACCCAGGGGACTTTTTTGACCTGAAAAAAGAAACAAGGACCAGGGGTCACAAATGGAGATTAGATTAAGGGGCATTCAGAACATGAGGCACTTTTTTTTTTTTACACAGAGAATTGTGAAGGTCTGGAACCAACTCTCCAGTAATGTTGTTGATTCAAGAAGCTGCTTTATGAGATTATGGGATCAATAAGCTACTAAACAACCAAACGAGCAAGACCGGCTGAATGGCCTCCTCTTGTTTGTAAACTTTATGTTAAGCCATATTTATGTTTATGCATATGTATTAATTGCAGTATTTGAGTATATGCATTGAGATTGAGAGAGAGGAGAGATTATATCTCTGATATACTTTATGTGGCTGCGAATGTTGTATTTGAGTAATTTGTTTGTGAAAATTTTAGTGGCTGTAATGTTTGTAGTTTGTAAAACTGTTTTAAATTTAAACTTGTCAGATGTCAATTTTATTTGTAAAAATGGATGAAGAATGTGTCATAGCAACTTTACAAGGTTATTGGTTTAGTGAGAATTTTATAATGTGTTTTTTTAATAGGAAATGTAACGTAAACTACAAATATTCTTTTGATTTAAAAACATTGGAAGTAGTTTAGAAGATAAATATCCTGAATAGGGGGACGCAAGTTTCGTTTTACAGAGGGTAGGTTAAAAAAAAAAAAAAAAAGCTAAATAGATATTGCTATGTGGTTAATTAAGGTTTGATCAAAGATGTAGACAGTGTAAAATTAGAAGTGGCATTGAAAGAGTTTTATAATATCTTAACCACAATTATCTAGCTTGTTTAATAGTATATTTTATAGTGTAAAAGGGATGTCAATGGTTTCACATTATTATTATTATTATTTATTTCTTAGCAGACGCCCTTATCCAGGGCAACTTACAATTGTTACAAGATATCACATTATTATTACATACAGTTACCCATTTACAGTTGGGTTTTTACTGGAGCAATCTAGGTAAAGTACCTTGCTCAAAGGTACAGCAGCAGTGTCCCCTACCAGGGATTGAACCCACAACCCTCCGGTCAAGAGTCCAGAGCCCTAACCACTACTCCACACTGCTGCCCATATGATGGGTGTGATAAAGTGTATCTTGACATTAACTTCTGTAAACCATAAATACACATTTCTAAAGATGGCTAAGTTTTGGTTCACTTAACACTGTTTTGGTGGCTTTGTAAAAAATACTTTGAATTATTTATAATGTAGGCATTCATGTATGCATGTCTGCTTTCATGATCTGTAAGTTATAAATATTAGGTATGGTTTGCATTTCTTTTCTTTAAATGGTTTTATTTTTGTATTACAGATTTTTCATATTGCTTTTTGCACGAAATGGAATAATGGGAAAACAAGCCTGAATCAGTTTTTGTATTTTAAACTCAGAAATTGGAAAAATGAAAACAGGTCGATTTTTGTTTTTATGAAAATCCGAAATAGAACAAGTCGTTTTCTGGTTTTCCGATTTAGAATGCAAAAACGATTGGCCGGAATGTACACGGACCTTTAAACCAGACTGCTTCACCTCCCTGTGACTTTCACGCTCATGTTTTAGTTTACATGGTTGGTATTCCTTGGGCTACATCTTTCGGAACATTATTCTGATAATTCTGTCTACAATTTTTTTATTTTTAAACATGTGTGGCATGTGCCACATATCAGGCAATGAAAGTCTCATCTGCCTTGCTTAAGTGCAAGGTGGGAAGCCTGGCCAGGCAGATTTATATACTTCAGTCTTATTCAGTCTTTGATATTCGTTTTAATAACAAAAAATAAAGGAAACAAGAATATATAGATATATGGAATGAACGTGTTCATGAGAAGTAGTTATTCACGAAGTTCAGGAGCTTTTGCTGGTTTGATGGTCCGTTTGGGTTGTCTCGGGTTTTCTGAACGCTTTTTGGCATATGATCTCTCAGGCTTGCCGTACTTTTTAGAGGCAGGGTATGGTTCTCCCTGGATTTAAAAGTGTTGGAAGAGACGGTAAGAGAGGACCCATTTCTTTCGTGTATGCTTTGGAGACTGGTATTCTATTTAGAATGTTGGTTTATGTATCCTTAGTAACGTAGTTCTATTGTGTTAGTCTGTGTTCCGCTTCTCGTCTAATTATGTAGTCAATCGTGCTTACACTTGTGTTTGGTAGAGTTATTTGGCTGTCTGTAGAGAGAAACTGTAGCACAGTAATACTATCACATGATTCATGTTTTGCAACGTGGAGGATTTCGGCAGAGGTTGTAACTGCAACCGGAAATCATTACATCAACTTGCGATAGGGACTGGGTGGGATTGAGCCATTGTTTTGCTTGGAGGCTATTACATTTGGGACTTCATCCGTTTGTTTTTTTGGACTTTGTTTTATTTTTGTTTTTGCTGCGAGTTCAATTGAAGTCACATACGTGTTTATACGCATTACCGCCGTGTCATGCGTTGTGGACATTGACATTTGATTTATATTTTCTTGCATTTATATTTTTGGGTATTTGCTGGGTAGGATTCAAGGGGACTTCTTGCTGTTATTGCAGGAGTTATTCATTAACTTTTTTTTTTTTTTTTTACAGTTTATTAGAATACTATGCTATAGCCTTAGCTTAATCTACTGCATGTTTCTCGAAGTTTTTTTTTTCTTTTGTTAGCTTTATTTATTTTATTATTATTATTATTTATTTCTTAGCAGACGCCCTTATCCAGGGCGACTTACAATTGTTACAAGATATCACATTTATTTTTACATACAATTACCCATTTATACAGTAGGGTTTTTTACTGGAGCAATCTAGGTAAAGTACCTTGCTCAAGGGTACAGCAGCAGTGTCCCCCACTGGGGATTGAACCCACAACCCTTTGCTCAAGAGTCCAGAGCCCTAACCACTACTCCACACTGCTGCCCTATTTTGTATACACGTTCTGGGTATCCTACTTTGTGGTACTATTAGGCTTCTGATGTTCAATTTTGTCTTAGAGTTTCAGGTGTATATGGGTCTGAAATTGTGCAATTGTTGGTAATTCCTAGAGTGCTAAACCAATTAAAATTAAGCTGCTGGTGACCTCTTGGATTTGAACTCTGGACATTTTTTCTTTATTGCTGTATCAGCTGCTGCATAGTATCTGGGGTAACTGTTACACATGTCAAGAATTTTTCCGTTTGGATGCCATATTTTAAATTTATTTATTTAATTCATTTTTTTTTTTTTTACAAGCAGCGCCGTCCGCTGACTGTTTCCAATTAGAACCTCTGTCCTCCTGCATTTTACGTAAACAAGCTAAAGGGCTTTCATTGGGTGAAATGAAATCAACCAAACAGTCTGTATTTATCATCTACCAGCACACGTTGAATGTAATCGTGCTGGCAGTCTCACACAAGAACATTTTTCATAGCCTTCTCCACCGTGGTGAACTTGGTGGATAGTTGAGCCACAAGGGAAAACGTTTCGCTCGTGGTGACGTCATGGTCTTCTGCTACTGTCAATCATTAGTCCATGCTTGTGTTAAGGTGGGTTAAAGTGGTTATGAAAAGTGTGTTTTAGTAACAATTTTACCTTCAGCTCATTGAATCTTACTTTAGATTAACTTTCTTTAATATTTTTTTATGGACCTCTGACAGAATACAAATTACCTGCTCAAAGACCTAAAACTAGCCCAGAATATAACCCGCACAAATAAAAAAACAAACAACCCAATTGGATGGGAACCAGCCCAATCTGGCAAACCCCACGCGCGCAGCAGCGGCGGCTTTGGAATTGAGCATGCGCATTAGAAAGCAGAGACAGTCGAAACTGGTGCCATTTTGGATCTCACACAGTGTCAGCATTGCATAGAAGATAGCGCTCAAAGAGCCAACATGGCAAACTCTGGTATCCAGTTTCATAACCTCCTCGACCCCGCCCTTGGTTCGACAGGGAGGCCAGCCAATCAGTCTCACATGCTGGGGTTAGAGTATTTCTGCAGCCAATAATTTCATTTCAGTACAGGAAAGAGAGGTTGGTTTGTTCATGTGTGGAGAGAGAGAGAGAGAGAGAGAGAGAGAGAGAGAGGTGGCTGCTGTTCGTGATGATTTTACAACACGCTGTCTCCTGCTGTTTAAAGTATTTAGGTTGGGGTGAAATGTTTAATAATTTGTGAGTTGTGTATTCCCTGCACGGAGTTCTGGGAAAAGGAAATACCCTTTCTCTGTTGAATTTCACACAGAGTGGAGCGTGTCAGGCGCAGCTACAGACAAGTTGAGCTTTTCAATGAGATTTACTGAGAAACAAAACGCGTTGAAGTTCCAGCAGAGCTCTGCGGGATTGTGAAAGACGAAAGTAAAGTTTCTGCTTGCCTGTTTGTGTTCTTTCTTTAGCACACCAGAAGTGATGAATATGTTTGAATGGGAAGGCTACAGTAAAAAATAAATTACTAAATAAAAACTGCAGGTCGTGTTTTTCAATGAAGAGGATTCCTCTAGTCTCAAACTAAAACCAGTGAAGATGGACATCAGTGTGTCAGTGTCGTTCTTTCAAGACAAGCTCGCCTCTACCATTGAGCACGCGGTGAAAGCGGCTGTACACACCGTCTTGTGTGCGATTACTAAAGTTGTCAGCAGCAAATTCACTGAATTCAAAGTGGAAATGGCTGGAAAGGAGAAAGAATGAAAGTCTGAAGCTGAGACTGGAAATATCAGAGAGCGAGCTGAAAGCTGTGTGAGGGGATGGGGTAAAAGTCGGAACGGCACTTTAATGAATTCATTTGCTTTAAAAAAAAAAAACAGCACAAAGTTACGCACGTGAGGAGAATATTTTAACAATCAGAACAGATTAATAACGCGCGGTCATTAACCCGTTCCGGGCCAGAACTCTTTGAAAATCACCAAAAAGCTCCCGGAACACTGGGTCCCGAAGTTGCAAAGACGACAAATTCTACACAATACAATTAAGTGGTAACATAACACTATTGGGGGGGGGGGGGGGGAGACTGACCTTTAACTGCCCATTCCGTGCAATAAACAGCTGTATAGACAAAACTGCCCGGAACACGGGGTTCTGAAGCTGCACAGAGTATGAATTACACACAATACAATTAAGTGGGATCATCATAACACTATTGAAAAAACCCCACCGAACCGACCTTTAACTGACCATTTCAGGTGATAAAACTATTTGTTTTCTCTCTCTATTGTGTGTATCATTTTCATACTCTGTGCAGCTTCGGAACCCCGTGTTCCGGGTGGGTTTGTCTATACAGCTGTTCATTGCACGGAACGGGAAATGAAAGGTCGGTTTGGGGTTTTTTTTTTCCATAGTGTTATGATGTCCTCAGTTGTATTGTGTGTATCATTTTCATACTCTCTGCAGCTCCGGAACCCAGTGTTCCGGGAGCTTTTTGGTGAGAAAAAAAAAAAAAAGGGGGTCCTGGCCGGGAACGGGTTAATGACAGCGCGTACTAATCGGTTCTGATTGCTAAAATATTCTCCTCACGTGTGTGTAACTGCTGTTTTTTAAAGCAATTGAATTTATTAAAGTACCGTTCCGTCTCGTTCCGGCTTTTACCTCATCCCCTGTGGGAGGGTGTATAAACGCTGCAGATGCAAACATTAAACAGCCTTTAATATATTTCAAGGTAAGAATGGTCAATACAACACCGCAAACCACCTTCTATTGGAAAGATCTTCGTTCGAATTTCTCTTGACACATTTTAAACGTTTGATTATTATAAGCGCTGTTAACACAGCTCTGTCCTAATATTGGTTATAAGGAGTCTAATCAAGGCATTGTATTATTGTATATATTTAAATAGGTATTCTAGAAGGCAAGAAAGTACTACAGTATATTGGTAAATCTGAACTAGTCTAATTTAGGAGACTTCAATGGTATTCTTCAGGTAAAGTGATGTCTTGTATAGTCCCACTGAGACAGTCACAGACCATATTGCAGAGCGTTAGAATAATGATTTGTTATCCAATAACATACAGGCAGCAGCACATCGGGTTTCAGCGTTTGATTGAACCGTTTGACTGCAAATCTATTTTTAGATAAATGGTTTAATTGTGTTCAGCTCCAGTGCTGTTGAGTTTGTCTTTGGTACAGTCGCTGCTTATTCGCTGCTCATACTTTAGCTTTAGTCCCGTTTCCTTCTTGTTCCACACACACATTTACACGATCCTTCCAGACCTCACTGTGTGAATAAAGGGGGCGGCAGCAGCACCCTGCCTGCACCAATCTGCTGCAAGATTTTGGACCCAAATGGTTCCACAAGTTCAATTAAGGATTGAAGTTGGAGGAAATGAAGACAACACAGTAAGGTGTCAACTAAATTGCATCATTTTATTGAGGCTCCGGATAAAACATATATAAGCAGCAGACAAAACACCACGAATGGATGTTACTCAAATTCTCTGGCAGGAGCGCAGGTTTTGTTACAACATTTTAAAATATACTTCAATTCGAACTTTAATTACATCCCTTAAAAATGATGTACCCTTGCAGACATGGAAATTTTATTTTGTAATTGAAAGTATAAAACAAGGGTCTGTTGGATAGAAAATGCTTTTAAAATACCGGGCCAACACACAAAATAAGTCTGAATTAAGATAATGTCTATAGCAAGTCTACATCCCCTTTCAAAATGTTCATCTTTTGTTGTCTTATAGCCTGGAATTAAAATGCATTAAAAATAGTCACCCCCACCCTACACATCCTACCCCACAACTTCAAAGTGAAAAATATTCTAGAAATTTGTAGAAAATTAAATTAAAAATGGAAATAGCTTGGTTGGAGAAGTGTCCACCGCCCTAAATCCTAAATTAGCTCAGGTGTAACCAATCGCCTTCAAAAATCACACACCAAGCTAAGTGGCCTCCACCTGTGTTAAACTGTAGTGATTCACAGGATTTCGGGATAAATTCAGTGGTTCCTGTAGGTTCCCTCTGCTGGGTAGTGCATTTCAAAGCAAAGACTCAACCATGAGCACCAAGGCTCTTTCAAAAGAATTTTGGGACAAAGCTGTTGAAAGGCACAGATCAGGGGATGGGTATAAAAAAAAAAAAAAAAAAAAAAAAAATATATCAAAAGCCTTGAATATCCCTTGGAGCACGGTCAAGACTCTTATTAAGAAGTGGAAGGTGTATGGCACCACCAAGACCCTGCCTAGATCAGGCCGTCCCTCCAAACTGGATGACCGAGCAAGAAGGAGACTGATCAGAGAGGCTACCAAGAGGCCAATGGCAACTTTGCAAGAGCTACAGGCTTTTATGGCCATGACAACAATAACCCAAGCACTCCACAAATCTGGCCTGTATGGTAGGGTGGCAAGAAGGAAGCCATTACTCGAGAGTCCACCTTGAATCCTGTTTGAAGTATGCAAAAAAGCTCAGGAGATTCTGTAGCCATGTGGCAAAAAGTTGTGGTCTGACAACTAAAATGTAACTTTTTGGCCTAAATGCAAAACGTTATGTTTAGCGCAAACCCAACACAGTGCACCACCCAAAGAACACCATCCCTACTGTGAAGCATGGTGGTGGCAGCATCATGTTATGGGGATGTTTCTCATCGGCAGGTACTGAGGCACTTGTCAGGATAGAAGGGAAAATGAATGGAGCAAAGTATAGAGAAGTCCTTGAGGAAAGCCTGCTGGTCTCTGCAAGAAAGCTGAAACTGGGACGGAAGTTCACTTTTCAGCATGACAACGAGCCAGAGCACACAGCCAAAGCTACACTGGAGTGGCTAAGGAACAAAAAAGGTAAATGTCCTTGAGTGGCCCAGTCAGAGCCCCAACCGAAATCCAAATCAAGAATTTGTGGCATGACTTAAAATTGCTGTCCATCAACGCTCCAAGGAACTTGACAGTGCTTGGACAGTTTTGTAGGGAGAATGGTCAAATATTGCCAAATCTAGGTGTACAAAGTTGGTAGAGACCTGCAATTGCTGCCAAAGGTGCTTCCACCAAGTATTAACTCAGGGGGTGGAGACTTATCCAATTATGATCTTTCAGTTTAGTACTTAATATATAATTCTCCCCTCAACAGTGTGGAGTATGGTGTGTAGATAAGTGGAAAAAAATCCTCATTTAAATGCATTAAACTGAGGCACTGACACAGCAAAATGTGAAAAGTTCAAGGGGGTGTAGACTTTCTATATATATATATACAGTGCCTTGCGAAAGTATTCGGCCCCCTTGAACTTTGCGACCTTTTGCCACATTTCAGGCTTCAAAACATAAAGATATGAAACTAATTTTTTGTGAAGAATCAACAACAAGTGGGACACAATCATGAAGTGGAACGAAATTTATTGGATATTTCAAACTTTAACAAATAAAAAACTGAAAAATTGGGCGTGCAAAATTATTCAGCCCCTTTACTTTCAGTGCAGCAAACTCTCCAGAAGTTCAGCGAGGATCTCTGAATGATCCAATGTTGACCTAAATGACTAATGATGATAAATAGAATCCACCTGTGTGTAATCAAGTCTCTGTATAAATGCACCTGCACTGTGATAGTCTCAGAGGTCCGTTTAAAGCGCAGAGAGCATCATGAAGAACAAGGAACACACCAGGCAGGTCCGAGATACTGTTGTGGAGAAGTTTAAAGCCGGATTTGGATACAAAAAGATTTCCCAAGCTTTAAAAACATCCCAAGGAGCACTGTGCAAGCGATAATATTGAAATGGAAGGAGTATCAGACCACTGCAAATCTACCAAGACCTGGCCGTCCCTCTAAACTTTCAGCTCATACAAGGAGAAGACTGATCAGAGATGCAGCCAAGAGGCCCATGATCACTCTGGATGAACTGCAGAGATCTACAGCTGAGGTGGGAGACTCTGTCCATAGGACAACAATCAGTCGTATACTGCACAAATCTGGCCTTTATGGAAGAGTGGCAAGAAGAAAGCCATTTCTTAAAGATATCCATAAAAAGTGTCGTTTACAGTTTGCCACAAGCCACCTGGGAGACACACCAAACATGTGGAAGAAGGTGGTCAGATGAAACCAAAATCGAACTTTTTGGCGTAAAAGCAAAAGCAACACAGCTCATCACCCTGAACACACCATCCCCACTGTCAAACATGGTGGTGGCAGGGACAGGGAAGATGGTTAAAATTGATGGATGGAGCCAAATACAGGACCATTCTGGAAGAAAACCTGATGGAGTCTGCAAAAGACCTGAGACTGGGACGGAGATTTGTCTTCCAACAAGACAATGATCCAAAACAAAGCAAAATCTACAATGGAATGGTTCACAAATAAACATATCCAGGTGTTAGAATGGCCAAGTCAAAGTCCAGACCTGAATCCAAACGAGAATCTGTGGAAAGAACTGAAAACTGCTGTTCACAAATGCTCTCCATCCAACCTCACTGAGCTCGAGCTGTTTTGCAAGGAGGAATGGGCAAAAATTTCAGTCTCTGGATGTGCAAAACTGATAGAGACATACCCCAAGCGACTTACAGCTGTAATCGCAGCAAAAGGTGGCGCTACAAAGTATTAACTTAAGGGGGCTGAATAATTTTGCACGCCCAATTTCAGTTTTTTATTTGTTAAAAAAGTTTGAAATATCCAATAAATTTCGTTCCACTTCATGATTGTGTCCCACTTGTTGTTGATTCTTCACAAAAAATTACAGTTTCATATCTTTATGTTTGAAGCCTGAAATGTGGCAAAAGGTCGCAAAGTTCAAGGGGGCCGAATACTTTCGCAAGGCACTGTAATATATATATATATATATATATATATATATATATATATATTACACACATATATATAAAATAAAACCTGTATTTTGTATTTTGTCTGTTGCCTATATCATTGTGTATACTTTCATTTAGAATTGTTGAATAAGAGAAAATAGTGGCAATTATATCCCAATCCTTTAACAAACGACAGAAAAGTTTACTGTTTGGATGTACATACATTGCTTATTGCTAATTTAATAAAAGGCCAGTTAAAATGAACTAATTGTGTATTATGGACAAACTTAACCAATTACAAAACCTCTAATAAGGCAATACTGGAAGTTTAAAAAAAATCTAATGCGTGTGAAAAAAAAAAAGTATGAAGTAACTTAGTTTTTTCTGTAATTCTGAAGGTGAAACCACGATTTCCAGCAGTCCATGCTCATCCGGAACAGAGACTTCAACAGTCTCCAGCCCAGGGTGCTCTTTTACACAGAGTTGTGGGCGATTCTCACCAACTGGCTGTAAAACCATGTCCGTGGTGGATCTTTAAGAATGCATAATTGTAACAAAATATAATCATTGCAAAGGAGAAGGACAATTCTTTGCTATTAGTAAATAAAAATGTATTGTTTTTCCTCATTTTTCACATTTAACACTTTTTCCACTTTAAATCTCATTACCGTAAAGTTCTTTTTTATTTAAGCATTTGTTCATGAAAAAAAGTAAGATATGTCAGACAAATATGTATCTTGTTAAGAATTGTTCATAATTTACTATAATCTTTGGGTTAAAAAAGTACACCTTAATTATTGATTTTTTTGGAGAAAAACTACGTGTCCGAAGCAATTTGTCTCATTACCGTGACAATTGTTCAAGTTTCTCCAGAGAATCCAGGAAGTATTTAAATCAAGTTTTATTTACCCATGATGCACCAGCGAGGAGGCAAGCTTCAAGATGGACACAAGGTGAGAACATGTGCTCTGTCTTTCTTTTAGATTCACAGTTTACCTTGGTGTATCCTATGTTTTACAGTTTTGAATCTCATTACCATAATTTGTAAAATCTAAGAAATGAATTAGATTTAAGAAAATTAACTGGCTATAAAAGAGCCTTAAAAATGCCTGAGGTTTCAAAGTAAAAATTTCTCAAAGTCAAAGTGGCCGACACATTTTATTTACAGAATTAAGGTAGGCCTTCTCATTACCGTTACACTCATTTCTCATAACTGACATGGTAATGAGACCTGTTACAGTAATGAGGGGTAGAATTACGGTAATGGTAACTATAAGGCATATTATACAAAACAGTTGTATTTATAGTATTATATATACGTTGCATCATAGATTATTGGTGAATTATTTATTTTTTTAGCTTTAAATTTAGGCATTAAAAAACATTGTTTTGTTTAGATTGACAGTGTAAGAAAGAGCAGCTGCACGAGCAAGGGTACAGAAGCAGAGGAAAGATCTACAGTAGTGCTGAGCTTTTAGAGGAATACAGAATAAAGGAAAGAGAAAAGGTAGTTTCAGAAAGTAAGACATTTTCTATTTAAAGAAAGGTTTTCATATCAGTCTCTATATATACAGTGCCGTGAAAATGTATTTGCCCCCTGTCTGATTTTCTGCATTTTTGCACATTTTTCACATTGTATTTGGTCAGATTTTTTTGTGGGTTGTAGTAGTATATAGAGGGAGTCAGAGAAAAAAAATGACACCAAAGTTTGGTGCTTCTTTCATTTGTTTGGCGTGCAAGGTAATCAAACATGCAATCTTCAGGTGTGAAAAAGTTATTGCCCCCCCCTAGTTAACTCAACCCAATTAAAAGGGATAATTAGGGTCAGCTGTTTGAGTACTTTGGTTCACAACCAGGCCTGATTTGGGCCAGCCCTGCCCAATATAAATCTGACTAACTTTGGCCCTTACCATCAGAGTGAAGTTGTCACACAGGTTCTAGAGGCACATCATGCCACGTACAAAAGAAATTCCTGAAGACCTCTGGAAAAAAGTTGTTGATGCCTATCAGTCTAGAAAGGGTTACAAAGCCATTTCTAAGGTTCTGGGGCTCTACCGAACCACAGTCAAAGTCATATTGTCCAAATGGAGAAAGTTTGGGACAGTAGTGAATCTTCCCAGGAGTGGCCGTCCTGCCAAAATCTCTCCAAGAGCAAGGCGTAAAATCGTCCAGGAATTCACAAAGAACCCTAGAGCAACATCCAGGGATCGGCAGGCCTCTCTCACCTCGGCTAAGGTCAGCATTCATGACTCCATCAGAAAGACACTGGGCAAAAATGGGATTCATGGCAGAGTAGCAAGGCGGAAACCATTGTTCACTAAGAACATGAATGCTCGTCTCAAGTTTGCCAAAAAGCACCTGGATGATCCTCAAGAGTTCTGGAACAATGTTCTATGGACAGATGAGTCAAAAGTGGAACTTTTTGGCTGACATGGGCCCTATGTCTGGCGAAAACCAAACACTGCATTCCGCAGTAAGAACATCATACCAACGGTCAAGCATGGTGGTGGTAGTGTCATGGTTTGGGGATGCTTTGCTGCATCAGGACCTGGACGCCTTGCCATCATTGAAGGAACCATGAATTCTGCTCTGTATCAGAGAATTCTACAGGAGAATGTCAGGCCATCTGTCCGTGAGCTGAAGAGTAGCTGGGTCATGCAGCAAGACAATGATCCGAAATAAATACACAAGCAAGTCTACATCAGAATGGTTGAAATTTAAAGTTTTGGAATGGCCTAGTCAAAGTCCAGACCTAAACTCCATTGAGATGTTGTGGCAGGACCTGAAACGAGCAGTTCATGCTCGAAAACCCATAAATGTCAAGGAGTTGAAGCAGTTCTGCATGGAGGAGTGGGCCAAAATTCCTCCACGGCGCTCTGAGAGACTAATCAATAACTACAGGAAGCGTTTGGTTGCAGTTATTGCTGCTAAAGGCGTAACCAGTTATTGAGTCTAAGGGGGCGATTACTTTTTTACATGGGGGTTGGGTGTTGCATAACTTCCTTTAATAAATAAATTAAATGTATCATTTTTGTGTAATTTGTTCACTCAGGGTCCCTTTTATCTAATATTAGGTTTTGGTTGAAGATCTGATAACATTCAGTGTCAAAAAAATGCAGAAAATCAGACAGGGGCAAATACTTTTTCATGGCACTGTATATGGATCATTCTCCAGTTCTTTGTTCCAAAAGTAGGAACACATGGTCAAAATTTACAATTTGTTTTTGTGTATGCAATGTCCAAAACACCTACAATATTTTAGAGCACTATATATTCGTTTAATATATATACACTTGATCAAATGTTACAGTGCCTATTGGTACACAGAACTGGAGAATGACCCGTATATATAATATGATATATGATTTACTTCCAACATCAGAGGCCATTAGGGTTTCGTTAATAACATGTCATAAATCTATAGTAAAGGTCAGTCAATACCAGGTTAATAGCATGTTACTACTACTTTATAATATTCCATGTATAAAGCATTTATAAATGCTATTTGCACTCCCTAATCTAAAATCTTAACCCTTTGCGGTCCATTGTCGGACCTGGTCCGACATTGCAATTATTCCTATCCGGTCCATTGTCGGACCCTGTCCGACATCATCAAAAAAAGGCAAAAAACAGGTTTCTAGTCGTTTTTTCTCCGGAAAAAGCAGAGAAAACCATTCAATGGCCGAGTGGGAGTGACAGGAGCCGAGACAAGCCAATTAAAAAAAAAAATCAAAAACAAAGGCGTATCTCATGATTTGTCATACTTGCCCCTGGCATCCCATATGGGCGGTCATAAGGAAACAAGCTGGCTGTTACTGTATCAGCGCACAGAGACTATCACAGACATTTGCAGAGCTTTTTTGTGATGTTATAGTAATAAAATAATGACTTGGATTGCATTATTGAGGAGTTTGGTGATAAAACGAGTGATCAGGAGATGATTGATCGTTATGTACGACTATTATTATTATTTATTTCTTAGCATATGTGAAAGCGATAGCGAACGAAAGGGTGGGACGGGGCTGGAGATGCCTAGTGAGTGCTTTGTAGATATGCAGGGCCTTTTAAACCCGTTTGACTGTGGAAAAAAAATACTTTTAAACAGCGCGTCTAAAATTAACTGCGTGTGTGAAAATAAATTGGACCTGACGCGCCTGACGCGCATTTAATAAATGGACTGCAAAGGGTTAACCAAAAAAACCAAAACAATGCAGTGTAATATTCATTTATTTTTAGATACCAAAGAAGAAAGTACAATGGACTTTTAAAATCAGCTAAAGAAATGCAAAAAAAAAAAGATCAAAAGCAGAAGAAATGGAGGGAAAATTCAGCGCGCTATTGTGAGAAGAAAAAAAAATCTGAATGCCATTCTAAATATTACGCCACCATCACCTGAAGTTGATGCAATGAGCCGGGCTGGAGATAACAGATTCTTCAATCCCATTTTAAAATTTCCTGTTGATAAAATCTGGTACTATAGAGAGGACATAAGACATAATTCCTGAACCTTACCCTGCTACATCTTCAGCCAGGCACTTCTGTGTTGTACCTGAAATTTGGGCTAAACATCAATACGAGGCTCAGTGATCTGGAATTATATTGAACATGGGGATAGGAGCTCTCAGTTAGATTTGGTGCTCTCTGTACTGCATTACTTCTGTCTTTAAACAGTTTTGTTTACAGTTAAATTAATGTTTGTTGCTTTGAGGAATAGGGGTTGTTTTCACATAAGTTAGTGAAATTAATTAGTACTAGACGTTCAAATACTGTATGACAATGAAGAGAAAAAACAAGCTATAATAAACAGCATAAAAATAAACATTAAAAGACAAATGTACTCACTTTGGTAAATACATTTGCGAATACTGTTCAAATACTTTTAAGATTGTATTTACTCCTATTTATCAAGGAAAGATCTTCAATTACACTTCTACCTATTACCATCTATTTGAACTCAAACTCACCTGTTCATGATCTTGTCAATCTCTTCAGAACTCGCCATTAAAAGGTTGAAAAGATCATGAACAGGAGAGTTTGAATGGATAGTACAGTAATTGGTTAAAGGTATAATTAGGTCTCACTGATGAATACGGTGAAAACAACCATTAAAGTATTTGAACAGTATTTTCAAATGCGTTTTAACCCAAGTCTGAGTACATTTGTCATTTTATGTGTTTATTTTACTGTTATTACAGCTTGTTTTATATCTTGATTGTAATATCACTGAATAATTTGGAGATGTATTAATTACTAAGATCGTCAAATGTATATTGAACTCATTACCGTAATATACCATCTCATCCTCCGTCATTTATATCATTACTGCAACAGGCTACTATTTTTAAAATAGAGGTAATGTTTTAAAAATGAATATGAAATTAGCAAGGAAAATGTATTATAAAAATGATTTCCTCTACATCAGTGTATTTTAATATCCATAATTAAACAAGCAAGTAAAACAAAAGACGACATCTGATAAATGTGTCATATTACGTTAATGAGACAAAAGTGCGGATATTTTTTATATTTATTTAAAAACACATGAATTGTTGATATGTTTAAGAAAATAACTTGTTATAAGAAATTTTCACAAAATTGCCAAAGAAATTTATAATTATAATTTCAATGTAAAAATGAATTGGTTACGTAATGAGATTGTTTTGCTTAAATCACATAAAATGTTAAAATACAAAATTAAAAGTATTTGAATTATAAAATGTACTTTAATATACTTGAGACTTTGTTCAAAGCATTTAACATAAATTGTTGGTGGAAAAAGTCTTTCATTTTTGCAAATGAAACACAGACAGACAAGATTTGGTGAGAATCACCCTTGTATCGAGTGGGATGAATCGCTTTCACCTTTGGAAGCTGACTGGTTCCTTCGGTTTAAGATACCATGTGGGAAAAAACTCCCTACTGATCTCCTTTACAAATTAGAAAGGCCATCAAGAACAGCAACAAGAAATGAAAACCATGTTCAGAGAAAGAAACTGCGGTACACAGCTCCTCACCAAAAAAAATGGCAACGTACTACACCTCAGAGAAAAAGACATCAGAGGTATGGAAACTGAAAAATATAAGGAGGGAGTAGCCATTTCTGTTTGAAATGCCAGGATTACAAGCACACTTCAGGGCTCTTTCAGGTGTACAATTAGAAGGGACATTTTTTGAGACTGTAAAAAACAAAATCACAGAGTTCTGGTACATGGACACTCTCAGCAACGAGAAACAAAGAAACCAAGAGTTTTTTGGCAAAGGAGGACAAAGTCTAAAAATTACCGGAGATGCCAGGGTTGGTTTTGCTGCTGCTTGCTTACTTTGGTGAAGACGACAAGCAAATGTTTTTCCAGGTGGATGACACTTGCTTGCCTTCGAGTGCCAACATCTGTTCTGCCTGCATTACCTTGCATTATTTTCTCTGGTATGTGTTTTGGTAATCCATGCATTTGTTTGACATATGCTGAATAGTTTTATTTCATTTACTTTCGGCTGAGGAATAAGGGGACAAAGTATAATCTGAATTTAAATCAGCATTTTTAGTATCCCAAAGAAACTACTAAAGAGAAATGCTTTGTGAACAATCTGATTACACCCAAATTACATTTTATATGATTGTGTAAAGTTCATGAGCAGTTGAGTGTTAATTTTAAGGTTTCTTCTTGCATACTAAATAACTTAGTTTGAGTCCAAAAATCATAGCCAGCTTCTTTAAATAAATGTTTTGCACACAACTCTCTTCCTAGAATTACCTGAAGCATTATGTAAACTGCTAAGGAATGATTTAATATGAAAACAGCAGCCCTAAGGCTTTCTATAAATGATTAATTGTAGCAGGTTTGAGTGTTTTTATGTACGTATGTTTGTCTTCAGAATGAAAATAATGACAAGTCAATTTAATAAAAATGTCTAATTATATTTTTATATTTTTCCTTTAGGCTTATGAATTTTAGGAAGTAAATAAAAATGGCTACAGCGAGGGTTTTCAATAATAAGATTAGACGCAGATTTTGGTAAGTTATTCTGGATGGCAGAATGGATAGTAGATGTGACTAGTTTGTAACAGTTGGGCAAGATCATTTGGGACTTTCGTGTAGAAGTTAGTGTCAGAAAGTTGTTTAGATGCTTCTATATATAGATCCTTTTTCCAAACTACTACAGCTCCTCCTTTGTCAGCTGGTTTTATTATGATGTCAACATCAACAGATTCAAAAGATTACTTGTTTGTTTTATCAACTTCTTGAAGCACTGTTTTTTTGTATTCAGCCGATGAAGGACTTGTAGTACGAAACGTCCTGATAATTGATTTGTAATCAATTATTCTACCTTTAGTACCTGAAATATCCTTTCCTTTTTTCATATATATATATATATTATATATATATATATATATATATTATATATATATATATATATATATATATATATATATTAAATTAAAATCTAAGCCCGTTTTATTTTTTTTCTCTTATACAGGTTTTCAGTCACCAGCATGTCAACTTCAGCACAAAGCAGCTTCTCCACATTTGACTCTTAGGCCGGGACCTGATCAAAACCTTGACAACCCACCAATCACACTTTACAAAACAGAATGTTATCACTTTTTGGTTTTAGGAGTAGGAGAAATGGGATATTTGCAAAAACAAAAAACGATAACATTCTGTTTTGTAAAGTGCGATTGGCCGGTCATAACATTTTTTTTCTCATCAGGTCCCGGCCCTAGCCTGCTATCTAAAACAGCAATTTGAACACGATTTAAAAACAAACACATCTGTTGTGCTACTGACCCCATTATT
This sequence comes from Acipenser ruthenus, assembly GCF_902713425.1. Taxonomy (NCBI): domain Eukaryota; kingdom Metazoa; phylum Chordata; class Actinopteri; order Acipenseriformes; family Acipenseridae; genus Acipenser; species Acipenser ruthenus. The sequence continues at coordinate 11,082,403 of NC_081214.1, read as the reverse complement.
ACAGCTGTGAAAGAACAATTGACTTGTTTGAGAACTGTCTGGGTCCAACAAGGCCTGGATCAATATTATTGCGGAAAACACTTGGTATCTTAATAGTTGATTTGTCTCTAGAAATATGCTAAGAAAGTGAGGACACAGTTCAGTTGCCAGTTTATTTAATATGGTCTTGTTTTATTGTGTACTAGGCTTACCATTGTTGGTATCCTAGCAGCTGGTATGTTAACATTTAAAATAACTCAGCTTGAGGAGTGATTGAGCATTTTGCCAATTCCTGCATTTTCAAAAGGTTGTAGGGACTCCATGACACAGAGGCTTGCCGAATGATTATGTATATTTTGTATTTGCTCAGTAACATGCTCAATGAAAAGTTGTAATAATTCTGAAAGCTTAAGGAATACTTGTTAATGTATTTAAAAAAATCTGCTTTTAAACACTCAGTGTGAATTAACTAAATCATTAAGCACATATGAGCTTTTACAAATCATATAGCCACTATAACCTGAAAATGAATGTATTCCATAGTAAAATGACTACATTTAACATTAATTAACATGTAAAAAACCTTCATTCCACAGTAGTAAACTGCTAATTTAAAGTGTATAACCTATTTATTAACGAAGATTGAAGTAAAATGAAAGTGAAACATTTTACAGATTTCTCAATTTAATTAACAAAATAAGTATGTAACTAGGGATAGGTAATGTTATATTAATGTTTTTTTAAAGCAAATTATGAAGTTTTGCAGTAGAATCACAGATAATTATATTTATTACATTTTTACAGTACATTTACAGTTGTAAACTGTAGTGTTTCATTGAAAATAACCATTTTCTACAAATTAAACCGTAATTCAATTTACGGTTTGGATTATTTCAGTTATTCGCCGTGCAGCTCGGCTGCCAGACAATTACGTTTCTTTTATTTTTTTTTAGTGAATAGCATGTTGGAGGGTAGGATGCCCGAGTCATTAAGAGGGGGTGAAAACATTTAAAATAAAAATAAAAAAAAAAGATTGGAAGGCAAATTAGCAGTTGCTATAGTAACACTAGAACGACCACGTTTATAAGCATGCCTAGAACGACCAAGACCGGTCAATTAGACCGGCGTATTGAAAGCATCATAAATACTACAGGCTCATTCCAGGTCAACTCAACCAGGGCTCCCCACAGCAAGATTCAGATTGTGCTCATATTGTGCTTAGTGGAAGACAGGTCAGGTACAAAACCAGGCCAAATATTTAACCTCAATGGTGAAGATGAAGTGCCGAGATAGACCCCTTTTTTTGGGGGGGGGGGGGGGTCGGGTTGGTGTAGTCATACTTGAAAGGGGTCTCATTTTGGAGTGATTGAGGATATTTTAAATGTCAGTAACCCTATGAATGCTTCTGTAGATATCCAGGTAGGTCTTCTGTAGAAGACATGCAAAGCAAGTACCACCACTTTAGTATTTCTGTGTTGCCAAGGGCCTTAAATTAAACATTGTCTAATTGTCAAATTCCCGAGTCATTTAAGTGCATGTTCCTTCTAAAGTAGAAGAGATAACTTTCAAATTGTTTAGGTGTGCTCACAATGTAATTAGCTTTCTGTATGCAGCTCTGCTACTGTCTACCTACTTAACTGTAGGATTTAATGACCCCACAAAAAAGGCTTCAGGATGAAAGCATCAGAAATGGCCCAGTCTTTGAAACACCTTGTGGATACAAGTTAAAACTGACCTTTGGTGGGCTTCTAGAGGAGCGTTTAAAGGACTTAATTGACTTGGTAATCTGTCTCCATCTGTTTTCTCCAGTGGTATAGAAAAAGGGATTTCATGCAAAAATCTAAAATTACAGGTACAACTGCATGTGACAACATACCCTTGCTTTTGCCTCACTCCATACATGTTATCCTCCAGATTAATGGATGTTCCTGTCAGTTAAAAAATCAAGTCCTAAAATCAAGAGGGAAAGCAAGGTGTTCATCCATAATGTACGTATCCATAGACCAGCAAGTGGCATTCCATAGATATGCTAGCTGGGTTTTGCCTCTAGCACCATGTGACTTCCCGTCTAACAGTAATGTTTGTTCAGGACATGGCAGCAGCTTCTCATGAGAAAGATTAAACTTCAGCCAGAGCTGTAATTGCATGAGGGTGAATATACACCCAGTAAAGCTCCTCTCACTTCAATGGAAAACAGCAGCAAAGACAAGTATTTTTGCAGTTTATTAGAACACAAATGCTTTACTACACTCACATCTCCAAACCCCTTTGACTGAATACCCTTTACCATCACCTTCTTAGTTCCTTTTTCAGAACTAGCCTGGTTAACTTTTGACCAGTACTCTTCCTGTGCTGCCCAATCCATTTCCACCATCGTGCCAATTCTCACTAGCTCGTCAGTCTAGACAGAAAATAGCAAGCTTTGGATCTATTCTATGTTGAACCACGTCCGCTTTAGCAATATCAGACTTCCATTTAAGACATAAAGCCCTATAACCATCCCTATGCATTACCATATTCCTGAGCCTGTCCTATTTCTGACAAATAATCAATGGGTAGAAGCAGCAAGAAAGGCCTCACAAAAATAAATTCCAGCTATGTATATTTCCCCTCTCAGCTATCCACCAGCTTCTAGCTGAACCTTTCACAACAGACAGAGTAGCCATTATCTCAGGATCCCCCATAGGACGAGGGCTAAATTCACACTGTTCTATGAACCCAAACACGTCACTTCTGTGTCAATTCAAGAAACACCAAACAAATTTGTGGTTTAGCAGAAACACCTGAGTGAGCTGAAAAACCTATTATGGTATCCTTAGCGGGAACAATTCTATGAGAAGATATGGGAGCAGAATCACAGACATTCTAGGTGTGCTAGTGGATTGAACGTGTTGCATGAGCTTGCTCTGTCCTTGTTCATCCCTTCTTAAACAATGGACCACTTTGTATTCCAGTTCTGCTACAGCTGTGACAGTGGATATTTGCACATGTTCAAATCTTTGTTCTATATAATGCCCAAGCCACTCCTCTCTGTTGATACCACTTTCTTGGGCTAATTCACCCTTATTCTCCATGGTATCTAAACAAGTACTTAATTGCAGAATGGAGTCTTATTGTTTCGATCTCTGGTAGGACAGCAGTAAATTCCTCCCCACCTTCTAAATCACTGTCAATGGTCCTGGCGATATACAAGTCATCCAGTAAAGAGGCAATCTCTGCAACAGGTTCTCTTCTAGTTACACAAGGTCCTATAGTAATATTAGAGAAATCCACAGAATCATGCGGTGAGCCTTCCTCTGGATTGGACATTTTAAATGTATTAAACAACTAAACAAAACTGCCAGTATTTTTATACCGCACCACAAACACAAATTAGTACTGAAATTCTTAAGTACCTGTACACACCACCAGTCAGTAACAAATCTCAACTCTAAAAAGGACAATGAAAATAACTTTACCTGTCAATTATATTCCTACCTGCAATAAGCCATATTTAAAAAGGGTAGGTGAGCAGAGTGCCAGATCCTAGAAAAAACGCTGGGAAAGTCAGCATTCAATATAGTAATATGCATTGTGGTAATAAACAAAGAAAGAAAAGAATATTGGGAAATATTGTAGATCAATGAGACAAATGTCCAAAAAGTGTCCCCTGGACTAAAACTGTCCATGCACAGGGAATAAAGAGAATAAACAGCTTTCTGTGAGAGGTGCTCATTGAACCCCAATAAAACAAATTAAACTGAGCCTTCTGTGAGAGGTGCTCATTGAACCCCAACTAAACTGAGCCTTCTGTGAGAGGTGCTCATTGAACCCCAATAAAACAAATTAAACTGAGCCTTCTGTGAGAGGTGCTCTGAACCCCAATAAAACAAATTAAACTGAGATTCCTGTGAGAGGTGCTCATTGAACCCCAATAAAACAAATTAAACTGAGCCTTCTGTGAGAGGTGCTCTGAACCCCAATAAAACAAATTAAACTGAGCTTCCTGTGAGAGGTGCTCATTGAACCCCAATAAAACAAATTAAACTGAGCCTTTGTGAGAGGTGCTCATTGAACCCCAATTAAACTGAGCCTTCTGTGAGAGGTGCTCATTGAACCCCAATAAAACAAATTAAACTGAGCCTTCTGTGAGAGGTGCTCATTGAACCCCAATAAAACAAATTAAACTCAGCTTTCTGTGAGTGATGCTCATTGAACTCCAATAAAACAAATTAAACTGAGCCTTCTGTGAGAGGTGCTCATTGAACCCCAATAAAACTGAGCCTTCTGTAATGAGGTGCTCGTTGAACCCCAGTAAAACTGAGCCTTTTGTAATGAGGTGCTCGTTGAACCCCAGTAAAACTGAGCCTTTTGTAATGAGGTGCTCATTGAACCCCAATAAAACAAATTAAACTGAGCCTTCTGTAATGAGGTGCTCATTGAACCCCAATAAAACAAATTAAACTGAGCCTTCTGTAATGAGGTGCTCATTGAACCCCAATAAAACAAATTAAACTGAGCCTTCTGTAATGAGGTGCTCATTGAACCCCAATAAAACTGAGCCTTCTGTGAGAGGTGCTCATTGAACCCCAATAAAACAAATTAAACTGAGCCTTCTGTAATGAGGTGCTCATTGAACCCCAATAAAACAAACAAAAAATATTTGTCCAGAACAAGTTTATATACAAAATTCAGGTGATTAACAAAAAACCACACAAATATTAAATTTTAAAAAATTGAACAAAAATTAATAAATTGGCTTGATCTCACCCAGCATTCAGGAAGTGGTACAGCAGCAAAACCACCCAGGTTTGGAAAAATCCTTCCAACAAACGATTTCCCAATGGAATAGCAGCTCAGAGAAAAGATCCTTTTAAATCCCAGGGTAAAGCAGGAACGGCTTGGTGAGGCAATGGCCAGTAATCCACAGCCTGGATAGAACATTAAATAAACCTCTGTTAATTCATAAATGTGAATTTCAAACTCAGCTAAAGAAGTTCATTGTAGATTTCTTTCCAGAGTTGTTGTTTTTTTTATTCTTCAAAAGCAGTAGCTTAGAAAATACTTTTCCTAACAAACACACACAGCAACCACACCCTTCTCTCTCCTCTACCCCAAACTGACTCTCCCCTTAAAAACAGTCAGGTGCGTGTAATAAAGAAATAGCCAAGTGGTTTAATGAGACAATGATAATCAATTAGATAGAACCAGGCCATTGCTATAAAGACCGTTAAAAACCATTAACATGATCAATAGGAGAACAGATGCAAGGATAAATACTAATGTGTTGTGTATGGTAAACAGAATATATGAAGATTTTAATAACATTCATCATTTACCACGAAACCATAGATACAGTTACTTTTGTAACTTTAAACTGCTTAATAAGCTTTCAATTAAACTCTGATAACCTAACCAGGTTTCCTGCCATCCAGTTAAGTGTGGCAGGCAGCAAGCTTCAGGCTGCAGGGGTGTAGCTAAAGCTACAGTGGACGGGTGGGAATGCTGTTTAACAGTGCGGATTGTATTCTAAAAGAAACCAGAATTATTATACTGGATAGGGTTATGTATGTAGATAGAATATTGCATACAGAGGATTTTAGGTTAATAAATGTGTATATACCAACCACTAAGAGTACTAGGCTACAGGTGTTTAGAATCTTACCTGAGTTGGTATCTACAAATAGGAACATTATTTGGGGGGAGGGGATTTTAACACTTCACATTGTATAGATGAAGACATTTCTGAGTCAACATAAGCTCCTAGGTCTTTTTCATAGATTCCTTCTTCAATTTCAGTATCTCCCATATGATATTTATAATGCACATTTTTATTGCCTATGTGCAATACTTTACACTTTTCTCTATTAAATTTAATTTGCCATGTGTCTGCCCAGTTCTGAATGCTGTCTAGATCATTTTGAATGACCTTTGCTGCTGCAACAGTGTTTGCCACTCCTCCTATTTTTGTGTCGTCTGCAAATTTAACAAGTTTGCTTACTATACCAGAATCTAAATCATTAATGTAGATTAGGAATAGCAGAGGACCTAATACTGATCCCTGTGGTACACCACTGGTTACCTCACTCCATTTCGAGGTTTCTCCTCTAATCAGTACTTTCTGTTTTCTACATGTTAACCACTCCCTAATCCATGTGCATGCATTTCCTTGAATCCCTACTGCATTTAGTTTGAGAATTAATCTTTTATTTTCTTAAAAATAAACCATGTCATATGCTTTGCAATTATCCATTGTCGATGTTGCATCCTCAAAAAAATCAAGCAGGTTAGCTAGACACGATCTCCCTTTCCTAAAACCATGCTGACTGTCTCCCAGGATAATGTTCCCATATAGGTAATTTTCCATTTTGGATCTTCTTATAGTTTCCATAAGTTAACATATAATAGAAGTCAGGCTTATTGGTCTGTAGTCACCTGGTTCAGTTTTTTCTCCCTTTTTGTGGATCGGTATTACGTTTGCAATTTTCCAGTCTGTCGGTACAACCCCTGTGTCAAGAGACTGTTGCATGATCTTGGTTAGCGGTTTGAAATAACTTCTTTCATTTCTTTGAATACTATTGGGAGGATCTCAACTGGCCCAGGGGATTTGTTTATTTTAAGAGCTCCTAGTCCCTTTAACACTTCTGCCTCTGTTATGCTAGTTATTTAAAACTGGATAGGAACAGGTCAGCATGTGGGGCATGTTGTCCGTGTCCTCCTTTGTAAAAACTTGTGAAAAGTAATCATTTAATATATTTGCTATTTTTTTTTCTTCGTTTATGATTTTGCCGTTTGTGTCTCTTAGACATTTAACCTCCTCTTTGAATGTTCTCTTGCTGTTATAATATTGGAAAAACATTTTATATGGGGGACATTGAAATCCCCCATTAGTATGGCTTCCGCTTTAATACACGCATTTCTAATGTAATTGTATAACATTATTTTGTTCGGCGTCTGAATTTGGTGGTCTATAGCACGCTACTATTATTATGCACTTTGAATTTTTGTCCATTATTCTGACCCATATTGATTCGGCGTTGTTTTCTTTGTCCAGATTTAACACCTGGGCTTCAAGACTATTTCTTATGTATAGCGTTACCCCTCTGCCTCTTCTGTCCTGCCTGTCTTTCCTATACAGTGTGTACCCACTAATATTATATTTGTCTCCATCGCTCTCAGACAACCAAGTTTCTGTAACACCTATCACATTGTAGTTACTTGTTAGTGCATTAGCTTCAAGTTCTAACATTTTGTTTCTGAGACTTTTAGCATTAAGATAAATACATTTAATAGTTGTCTTACCTGAGTTGTTGCCCTTGTTTTGATGTGTTCTCTCTTTTGTTTTTTTGTTTTCTCCCCCCTTCCTTTCTAGTTCAAATGCTTCTGGACCTCCTCAAGGATCCTTTCTCCGAGTAGATTGGTTCCCTTTCTTTTTAAGTACAGTCCGTCCCACCTATATAGATAGTCCCTGTTGTAGAATGTGCTCCAATGTTCAAGAAAGGTGAAGCCTTCCTGTGTGCACCACGATTTCAGCCATGCATTTTGATTTTGTATTTCCAGCTGTCCATATGGTCCTTTGCAAGGTGTCGGCAGTATCCCAGAAAATACCACAGTTTTGGTCTTGTCTTTTAATTTCCTTCGTAGCTCTCTGAATTTGTCTCCTGTTCATTCTAGGAGCCTGTCCACTTTCTCAGTGATGTGCTTGACAGAGGCTCCTGGAAGGCAGCACACTGTTGTAGTAAGGGGGTCCAAACTGCGAACTGAACTTGCTGTGTTTCTCAATGTGGAGTCCCCAACAAGCATGACCTCCCTTCTTTTTGCTGCCGGCCAGCACTGTTTATAGGGTCCTGGATGTTGTTCCTTTCGTTCTCTTGATGTTGGTTTTGTTCATCTAAATTTTGAAGTGGCTCAAATTTGTTGGATGTTTGGATTTCTGGTGGTTGTGTTTAATGAAGTTTCTTTTTTCCCTGTTTCTGCCTATCTGAACCCAGCTGTTTTGACCCTCTCCCATCTCCCTGGTGGCTTTCAGTCTGCTAGTGGTGCAGACTTCCATGAATTGTGGGTGTGCCAGCTCCTCAAGCTCCTGTTGCTGTTTCATTTCCTCTTGCTCCATTTCTAGCACACTTACTAGTTTAAGCAAGTCCTGGATTTTGCAGCAGTTTACACACACTTGATTGAGCTCTGTTGGGTTTTCTCGGATTTCCCACATCATGCAGTTGTCACAAGCCCTGCACAAAGGTATTGTTTATTTATTTTAGAACAGGGTACTCCCCGCCCCTGTGCATATTATTTTGTATTAGTGTTATGATTTATTTTATGTATAAATATTACGATGAAAAGCCATGTTTATTATTGTTTGGCAGTGTGAATAACTACATAGTGGAGTGACACAGCAGGTTAATAAACTAAATGTATTGAATGAATAATGAAATCAGATAATATATGTCAGAGAGTGAGAGGTTTGTATTAAATAGTCCAATTACAGTATGTTTTAATTTTTTTTTTGTTTTAGAAACTTTGACCTAATAAATTATTTAAATTTACTGAAAAGGATGAAAGAAAACAAAAGGGCTGATTTCTTAAGTCACTGGCTTCGCACACTGAGAAAGAAAGCGCTACAACACCAGTTGTGCACAGCTGGTGATTTGTGTTTATTGGAGATCGAAGCACCTGCTGTATTGCAAGTTGGACTCTGTTTTCAAGGCGCAGTTAACTGTACTATTCCATTATCTACTGATTTCTCAAGCAAAAGCAACAGGGCCAGATTGCATTGTAGAAATGTATTCATTGTATTGAAGAAGACTGGCCGCTCCCCTTGCCCAGAGCAGCCATTTTAAAGGCAGTTATCTGTTTATAAGCACAGCGCCATGGCAACAGACAGAGCCCTGTCTGAGCAGGCACCTGCAACCAAGCAACAGGAGTAAAGTTTTAGTAGTAATGGGTACATGTTTATATTTTAGGGTTTTGTGTGGGTGTGTGAGTTGTTTTTTTCTATTGTAATGACATTACACATGAACTAGCTCACCGTTTCAGGCTGTCAGTGCCCAGGGTGTCAGAGGAGGTGGTCTTGGTGGTCTTGAATCGCCCCTGAATCAGCCTGTCCTGGTGACGGACAGGGCAGATGAGGTGCTGCTTGTCTCCGTTGCTGAGGAGACGTGACAGCTCAATGAACTCATCTAACTGCTGCTCCGTCAGACAGGCCAACCCACGCAGGCTGACCACACTGCTGGCCAGGTGATGGACACAGTGGATGCCTTAATGGTGGTGGAGACACTGGCAGCTTCAGGTGAGGGCTGGAGGAGCAGATCCTGGGACCCTGGCACCCTTCTGAAGGCAGGGGTCGAGGGCTGGAGGAGCAGATCCTGGGACCCTGGCACCCTTGTGAAGGCAGGGGTCGAGGGCTGGAGGAGCAGGTCCTCGGACCCTGGCACCCTTCTGAAGGCAGGGGTCGAGGGCTGGAGGAGCAGGTCTTGGGACCCTGGCACCCTTCTGAAGGCAGGGCTTCCTTCCATTGTTCATAACTGCATTACAACTTGCATGTTACTACTTATTACTCTGAAGAAAAAAGTAAATTAAGCTCATCTCCTAGATATTTTCTGACATATACATTAATTATTTTTAAGTTACAATGTATTCAATGAAGTAGTATTTCAGCTTTTAGGAATGTCAAGGTGTGGTAATAAAAAAAAACTTGGAGTGTATAAGAACATAAGAAAGTTTACAAATGAGAGGAGGCCATTCAGCCCATCTTGCTCGTTTGGTTGTTTGTAGCTTATTGATCCCAGAATCTCATCAAGCAGCTTCTTGAAGGATCCCAGGGTGTCAGCTTCAACAACATTACTGGGGAGTTGGTTCCAGACCCTCACAATTCTCTGTGTAAAAAAGTGCCTCCTGTTTTCTGTTCTGAATGCCCCTTTATCTAATCTCCATTTGTGACCCCTGGTCCTTGTTTCTTTTTTCAGTTCAAAAAAGTCCCCTGGGTCGACATTGTCTATACCTTTTAGGATTTTGAATGTTTGAATCAAATCGCCGCGTAGTCTTCTTTGTTCAAGACTGAATAGATTAAATTCTTTTAGCCTGTCTGCATACTGTAATGGAATTTTTATAACATTGCAATTGCTTAGTCTGCTCAATAGCAAACAAATAGGTTTTAAGATAACAATATAGGTTGTAACGTTAAGTTTAAGTAGAGACCTGTCCCAAGTCAATAAGACGAGTAGAACACGAGCTATAAGAAATAATATCTTTATGTTTATTAAGTATAAAAAGTATAATTTGCAGTATACTGAACTGACTGTTCCTTGGAACTCGCGGGGGGAACCATCCCCCACCGACAGGGGTAGCAACAACCAATCAGAGACTTATTATTAATCTCCCTATTCGGACGAACCAATGAGGATCTAAAGTAAACAAACTTTGCGGGTAACAAGGAGCAACCAGTCTAAACTAATTTTAGCTGTCATGTCTAGCATAAACTTGTTATGCAGCTGCACCCTGCATACACCAAACATAGTTAATACTTCCTCTTTTTACTATTCTCTGTTACCTAAAATGGTATACACTTCCTCTGCTAAGACATAGTTAAACTGCATTAAGTGCCATATAAGGGCAGGACGATTAGTTTCCTGCCTTAAGCTTGTTTAAGCTGACTATATATTGAGGAGCCAGAAACGGCTCGGTGTGCGATTCTGCGATTGCTAACAGAGTCTGTGTCACTCTGTTGAACGCTCCAGTTTGCAAACTTATTAAACATGTTTTGAATAAGAACTACAACGTCTCCTCATTGAGTCAACACGCGGGCTGGGATAAAGGACCTGGAAGGATAACCCCTTACCATACTTAGGTTCAAGGGTGGTTAAAACTTCCATTACAATTTGGCGCTGCGAGCAGGGTCCCTAACTTGATCCGGCTCGAAGGGAAATAACCGAATTGGCACATTCGAAGAAGAGTCCGTCCGAGGGACGGTCCCCGGCCGAGATCGATAAGGGACTCTGAACCAGACTGCGGTTGACTGCGGTGAGTAGACTCTAAATTGGGTGAATGTGAAACTTGGTAACTACCTTAAGTCCAGGCAAATGATCTGGGGAGTAGTGTAATGCCAAGAATAGTATAGTTGGTAACTACCTTAAGTCCAGGCAAATGATCTGGGGAGTAGTGTAATACCAAGAATAGTATAGTTGGTAGCTGGTAGCTACCTTAAGTCCAGGCAAATGATCTGGGGCGTAGTTGTAATGCCAGACTAGTTCCTCGAGGTACCGTTTAAAAGAATTTCGTGTATTGTTATGTCGGTGTGAATGTTTTGAGGTCCCGCCAGATCACATTGGTGAAGAGGCGGGTTTTATGTTAATGGTGTGTCCTGGAACAGTAGTTAGATTTGCATTAGGCAATTTGAAGTCTTGGACCAGGACCTTAGGGGTTATGAATGATTGTATTATGTATTGTCTGAAATCACCTAGGTTATAAAATGTCCCGAGAATGGGCTATTGAGTAGTCTTTCGCTAAAAACGATCGTTGGTTGAAACATAGATTAAGGATTAATGTGAAATAGATAACCAAGTATTGCTGGTTGTCTGGCATTTGTCTCTTTCTCTGTTTATCCCTTTCTCTCTCTCGCTTTGATCTGCTATATGCGCTGTTATTTCGTTTCCTGTTGCAAAACCACTGAGCTGCTAGAGTCAGGGGAGGAAATGGGTGTAGACTGTAGACTGTACTAGTCTGACAGGATGTCATTTTATGAATAGTTAATAAAATGGCCCAGAAAAGTGATTGGTATTCGTCATGTAAAATATATGAAGTACACTGTCAAAAGAAATCGAAACAAAAACGAAACGAGAAATAGTAGAGAAACTAAAGATCGACCTAACGGAATTAAAGAAAAAGGTAAAAGAGATGGAAGAAATGATAGAAGAGTTGGAAACTGAGTTGGGACTTGATGTGAAAGGATTTAGATCAAAATGCAGCAGGTGCGGCAAATATGGTCATAGGAAGAAAGAATGCTTGACAGCAGAATGCGTAGCAGATGGCTGAAGCAGGTTGCGGAAGGTTTGAGTAAGTGTTGTGAAATGTGACAAAGCAGAAACAAAGGTGCACTAAAAGTAACATCAAGGATCCTGGTTATGTAATATGTGCATTGTTTGTCTGTCTGCCTATTGTGAGCTTGGAGCTCTGTTTCAGGGTGGTAACCTGATGAAGGACCAGACAAGAGGCAGGAAATGAAGTCTAAGTGAGGGTTTATTTACAATGAAACACACAACTTGCCAGGGGGTTGCCAGAAAATAAAAACCCTAGCCCACTCACCGGGCCCTAGTCTTAACTGCTTCAGTTCCCTAGTCTTAACAGTTGGGCAAGGCTAGCCCTCACTCAACTCAAACACAAAAACACCACCACACACTCTGGGGTGATAAGAGTTCAGTCACTGGTAAGTCTCCTGGGCTGCAATTCCACCACTCGCCACCAGGAGGACTCCCGGTAAGTTTTTCTTTCTAGCCTTTGCAATTGTATTATCCCTGCTCAGAGTTTCCAGGGTCCACCGATGATCGAGAGTGCCCCCTGCAGGTAAGTCCCGGGCAAGGAGGACGAAATAATCCCAGCGTTTATAAAGTAAAAAAATAAAGAAAATAACAAGGCTTGTTTTCTCCACAGCCAACTCAAAATACCACGTACTTGTTCCAGCCAACAACTAAAACTAAAAATCTCAAACTTAATTGTGTTGACTCTCTATCAAACAGTCCATTACTCGTGGTTCCAACGCATAGTTATATGTTGCAGGGATATCACCGCGTGACCTGGTGATCCTTTTGAATAATACACAGTCCTTAAACAAGCACGATTCGCACAACGCGCTACTTGTTATGAAATAGTACAGTCTCTGGTGCCAGCGTTATTTTTCAAGCGGGTTATTTCCTGAACCCTGCACTCCAAGTTCAGTGAACTCGCTTTTTAAAAAAATATCAACACACTCCACGCTTGTGTTACCGCAGGAATAAAACAGTCTTTGGCGCTGTCTTTACTCCCAGCTCCCAGCTTAATAATATAGGACACAGGTCTCCTTCTAAAATCCCAATCACACTCCCGTTGAGATTATTAAAAATTCAATTCAACTACCTTGCTGCACCGTAGTTGTCTTCCCGTGTCCATAGTTTGTTTCGCTGGTACCCTCCACAGTATTCTGTTTATTCCTGGTCTGATGTTTTATTTCAAACGAAACCCACGTTCCTGGTCACGTTGTTTACTTTTTACACGCTTGTTTCTGCACACAAAGAACAACGCTCTCTCCCGCACCGACTGCCCTGTTGCTGTTCAGTTTTTCTTTTTTCTCCCTTTTTTCTCGCTATTCACCACCTTATATAATGCTCCCCTCCCCCCTTCCAGCTGCTATTAATTAACCCCTTTAGCCATCCCAGAAGTGGAGCCCTACGGCAGCTACTCTGTGAGGTAATTTAAAGCTGTATCGCCAAATTCTTTGTGATAAATGGCCCTGTAGCAATGCAACTATAGAACCTCACCCTTCTATGTTGCATTACTACTTACTCCTGTACATTTATCACACTATTTAATATTTACGTGTCTGTATGTCTCCTACAGTGACCCCCGACATAAAGCGCAGAAGTTAATTGAATCAATAATTTGTTCTTTTTCTATGATTTTCGTTAGGGAAAGTTAATTGACCTAATAGTTTGTTCCTTTGTGTTTGTTTCTCTCTGTTTGTTTGTCTGTCCATGTGCACATGTTGTTTATTTTGAATATGAATATCAGAATTGTATTTTGAATGCACTTACTGACTTTCTTTGCGCTGCATATTAAAGTTTATAAGATTAGTGTTACGGGCTGTCACGTTGAGTCCTTCCAAAAGACCCCACTACAGATTTAACATAATAAACAATTTGCAATTAATTGTCGCGCTGACTTGTCTGTTATTGACTGTCCAAGGAGGATGAGTATGTTTAATTACCATCCCCAATATTTAGTGGATCCAGTCGCTAACAGTTGAGTTTGTACTTTGACTAAGCATTTAAAGCACTCGTGGGTGTTTGCTGGACCAGGACTTCAGACCTGACAGAGGGTAAATTAAGTCCCGGTAGACGGACATGTAAGGTCTAGTGTTTTGCCGATTGTGGCATTGTTGTGTAACTGGTATTCCTTGTGAGATGTGATTGAGTGACCCGGGTCTGGTTGTGTGTGTGTGTGGATGTGAGGAGAAGGGGTATGGCTCAAAGGTAATGTTTTACCTGTGGAGAGTTAGGACATAGGGCGAAAAAGTGCCCTCAAAGACCCTAGGAAAATAAAATGTAATGTAAAAGTGTGAGCAGGTTAAAGACAATATATAATATGTATATGTATCACGTTGTAAGCAAGCAAGACTGATAAATGTATCGATTGTAAATGGGGAAGTAACTTGTCTAGGCCGCCAACTGTCAGCCGAGGGGAAGTACCACAACCTGTAACTAACAGGAAAAAGGCAAAGTAGAAAAAAAAACACGCAAGAGGTTATGTTACAGAAAGTTAAGACATAGAAACAAGATAAAGTAGGTTAGAACGTTTGGCATTCCTAAAAGTTGTGTGGTTGAGAGGTGTTGCAGTTTACAGAAGGAAAGAGAATAAATAAAGTTGCATTACCAATAAGAGTGCAGAGAGACAAGCTTTGGGGGCCCCCTGGAAGAATTGCACGTGAATCCTTAGACAATGACAAAGACCACTTTCCTTCGAGAGTGACATAGAGGGAACGTGGCAACCTGTGCGTTTGATAAGCCAGAACAATGCAATGACTCCAGCACAGTTTGAACAATGTCCTACTTGTGATATGGCAACAGTAAGAGGGGTCCAGTATGAGTCAATATGCAACCAAACTGTAAGCAGTGATGCGTCATTGGAGGTGGACTGTCTCTGGACGAAAAAACTGTGCGAAACAGTGACAACAAGAACAAACTAATGCAACAAGCAATTGGACATGTGTTAATGTGCACACAGTGTGTGTGATGGTACTTGTGAAAATACATGGTATATGGGAGGTATGAAGCCACAGTTCCACTCCACTCAATGTCCCCCACTAATGCCCTTTTCCTCAGACAGGTTGATAGCTGTGGGAAAGGCAAAACCATTTGTGATGGGAGCAACCTGGTTGCAAACGTTGGTAAAAATGAACATTGAAGATATCAAACGACATTACACCAAAAGGTGTGGTGAGTTTAGCCTATTAACTAAAATTTTGAATAAAACTTTAATCGTGAATTGGATACTTACCAACATAATGCAGGTGGCCGTCAAAGGAGGGGTCTGATTGACGACATTGCTGGGTGGTACGGGGCTGTGAATTCAAGCCTCAATTCCATAGATAGTATACAGCAGGACAATGAAAACCATGGCCAGTTTCTGAAAACAGGTGATGCTATTCAGAGATTGGCCATGGCTGAACAAATGACTGGGGAAAGACAGTTGACACAATAATTGAAGATGTAAATTTGACAGCTTGGAGAGAACAGATTTACGTGGGATAGCCAAAACCCGGATACTGATATGTGCTGAACGATGTGATGAAGATATTTGTTTTATTTTAATAGTACCACATACCACCAGTCAGGTCCACCACAGTACCTGGATAACGGTCAGTAGTCTAGGGGTAGTAATTGGAACACGGGTTATAGTCCCACAAACAACATGGGTTGATCAGTGTGCCCAAAATGCCACCCTGTACTTCAAAGCCACTGAGTGTATTGAATTTGGTGATGCTGTTTTGTGTGACCGTGCTAACAGCACTAACCTGTCAATGCAATTGATGGAAGCAACGGTACACCCAAAGCTAGGGTACGAAAGATGCACTCAGATGAGAAATGGAACATGGTGTGTAATCACCTCAAGCATGGGGGTGGGAAGTAGTGGCCAGGTAAGCCTCATGTCACCGGCTGTGTGATTTCACCCGCAGGGTGTTGTGACTGTGGGACACCTGAGCATGCACCCCACTCCACCTATTAACATCACAGGCATTAACAAAGATGCTGAAGAATGGATGAAGACAATTAATCATACAGGTATGCTGATGGCATTGGCACACATTAACAAGCAGCTTATGGACGTTCACTCAAGAGGTAGTAATAGCTAGAGTGCAGGCGTCGCTGGCGGGCAACACTGGTCAACTGATATTAGCAGATGCTTGATCACGTGGGTGGGGTATCCTATGTGGATTAGCTGGAGAAAGTGCTGGAGTGGACTGGGCTGACTAGTGGAATGTGGTGGGACAGTGGTCCTCGCTTATTTCATTATTGGTTTTGCCTATTGCTATTTTATTATTCTGTTATTTTGAAATATGTGCTTAGGAAACAAAAGAGATTACCTACAGGGCTAGCCAATGAAGTATTGTGTTCCCACATACGGGGCTATTAACACCACTAAACACTTGACCATGCCTCTTCTGGCCGCGGACGAATACCGGCCTGAACCCACTTGAGGCAATTGCCGACGATGCTATTTAGATATGGTACCGGGTTAGCACGGTACCAAAGGAGGGAACTGTAATGGAATTTTTATAACATTGCAATTGCTTAGTCTGCTCAATAGCAAACAAATAGGTTTTAAGATAACAATATAGGTTGTAACGTTAAGTTTAAGTAGAGACCTGTCCCGAGTCAATAAGACGAGTAGAACACGAGCTATAAGAAATAATATCTTTATGTTTATTAAGTATAAAAAGTATAATTTGCAGTATACTGAACTGACTGTTCCTTGGAACTCGCGGGGGGGGGGAACCATCCCCCACCGACAGGGGTAGCAACAACCAATCAGAGACTTATTATTAATCTCCCTATTCGGACGAACCAATGAGGATCTAAAGTAAACAAACTTTGCGGGTAACAAGGAGCAACCAGTCTAAACTAATTTTAGCTGTCATGTCTAGCATAAACTTGTTATGCAGCTGCACCCTGCATACACCAAACATAGTTAATACTTCCTCTTTTTACTATTCTCTGTTACCTAAAATGGTATACACTTCCTCTGCTAAGACATAGTTAAACTGCATTAAGTGCCTTATAAAGGCAGGACGATTAGTTTCCTGCCTTAAGCTTGTTTAAGCTGACTATATATAGAGGAGCCAGAAACGGCTCGGTGTGCGATTCTGCGATTGCTAACAGAGTCTGTGTCACTCTGTTGAACGCTCCAGTTTGCAAACTTATTAAACATGTTTTGAATAAGAACTACAACGTCTCCTCATTGAGTCAACACGCGGGCTGGGATAAAGGACCTGGAAGAATAACCCCTTACCATACTTAGGTTCAAGGGTGGTTAAAACTTCCATTACAATACGACATGCCTTTTAAACCCGAGATAATTCTGGTTGCTCTTCTTTGCACTCTTTCTAGAGCAGCAATATCTTTTTTGTAACGAGGTGATCAGAACTGAACACAATATTCTAGGTGAGGTCATACTAATGCATTGTAAAGTTTTAACATTACTTCCCTTGATTTAAATTCAACACTTCTCACAATATATCCAAACTTCTTGTTGTCCTTTTTTTATAGCTTCCCCACAGTGTCTAGATGTAGACATTTCTGAGTCAACATAAACTCCTAGGTCTTTTTCATAGTTCCCCCTCTTCAATTTCAGTATCTCCCATATGATATTTATAATGCACATTTTTATTGCCTGCATGCAATACTTTACACTTTTCTCTATTAAAGTTCATTTGCCATGTGTCTGCCCAATTCTGAATGCTGTCTAGATCATTTTGAATGACCTTTGCTGCTGCAACAGTGTTTGCCACTCCTCTTACTTTTGTGTCATCTGCAAATTTAACAAGTTTGCTTACTATACCAGAATCTAAATCATTAATGTAGATTAGGAATAGCAGAGGACCTAATACTGATCATTGTGGTACACCATTGGTCACCTCGCTCCATTTTGAGGTTTCTCCTCTAATCAGTACTTTCTGTTTTCTACCTGTTAACCACTCCCTAATCCATGTGCATGCATTTCCTTGAATCCCTACTGTGTTCAGTTTGAGAATTAATCTTTCATGCAGGACTTTGTCAAAAGCTTTCTGGAAATCTAAATAAACCATGTTGTATGCTTTGCAATTATCCATTTTCAATGTTGCATCCTCAAAAATGTCAAGCAGGTTAGTTAGACACAATCTCCATTTCCTAAAACCATGCTGGCTGTCTCCCAGGATATTGTTACCATATAGGTAATTTTCCATTTTGGATCTTATTATAGTTTCCATAAGTTGACATATAATAGAAGTCAGGCTTACTGGTCTGT
The DNA here is from genome assembly GCF_902713425.1 of Acipenser ruthenus. NCBI lineage: Eukaryota > Metazoa > Chordata > Actinopteri > Acipenseriformes > Acipenseridae > Acipenser > Acipenser ruthenus. The sequence continues at coordinate 11,064,196 of NC_081214.1, read as the reverse complement.
AGTTACCTGGTTCGGTTTTGTCTCCCTTTTTGTGGATCGATATTACGTTTGCTATTTTCCAGTCTGTCGGTACAACCCCTGTGTCAAGAGACTGTTGCATGATCTTGGTTAGCGGTTTGTAAATAACTTCTTTCATTTCTTTGAGTACTATTGGGAGGATCTCATCTTGCCCAGGGGATTTGTTTATTTTAGGAGATCCTAGTTCCTTTAACACTTCTGCTTCTGTTATGCTAAAGTTATTTAAAATTGGATAGGAACAGGTCAACATGTTGGGCATGTTGTCCGTGTCCTCCTTTGTAAAAACCTGTGAAAAGTAATCATTTAATATATTTGCTATTTTTTTTCTTCATCTATGATTTTGCCATTTGTGTCTCTTAGACATTTAACCTCCTCTTTGAATGTTCTCTTGCTGTTAAAATATTGGAAAAACATTTTGGAATTGGTTTCAGCCCCCTTAGCAATATTGATTTCTATCTCTCTCTTGGCCTTTCTAACTTCCTTTTTGACTTGTGTTTGCCGTTCCAAGTAGTCTTTGTGTACTTTGTTTTTGGTCCCTTTTAAACGCTCTGTAAAGTGCCTTTTTTCTCCGATTTTTTTATTTTTAAATTGACCTATTAAACCATTTTGTTTTAGATTTAGATTTGTCTACTTTTGGGATGCAATTGTTTTGCGCCTCTAGTACTACATTTTTAAAAAAACAGCCATCCTTTTTCTGTAGATGTTTTCTCTATTTTACTCCAATCTACTTCTGTTAGTCTGTGTTTCATACCTTTATAGTTTGCTTTTCTAAAATTGTAAACCTTAGCTTTATTATTTATTATTATTATTTATTTCTTAGCAGACACCCTTATCCAGGGCGACTTACAATCGCAAGCAAATACATTCAAGTGTTACAATATAAGTCATACAATAAGAACAAGAAATACAATAATTCTCAAGTGTGACAAACCACAATTCAATAATTGTGGAAGGGTGGTGGGTAATTCACTGACACACACTCACTGACAGCTTTAGTCATTACTTTTGGGATTTTAAAAAACACTTCAAATATGAGACCATGTTGTGGTCCGAGTTTGCCAATGGCTCTGTAACCTCTGATTTAGTTTGGCAGTCTACAGCATGCTCCCATTATTATGCCCTTTGAATTTTTGTCTATTATTCTGACCCATATTAATTCTGCATTGTTTTCTTTGTACTGATTTAACACCTGGGCTTCAAGACTATTTCTTATGTATAGCGCTACCCCTCCGCCTCTTCTGTCCTGCCTGTCTTTCCTATACAGTGTGTACCTACTAATATTATATTCGTCTCCATCACTCTCAGACAACCAAGTTTCTGTAACACCTATCACATCGTAGTTACTTGTTAGTGCAGTAGCTTCAAGTTCTAACATTTTGTTTCTGAGACTTCTAGTATTAAGATAAATACATTTAATAGTTGTCTTACCTGAGTTGTTGCCCTTGTTTTGATTTGGTCTCTCTTCTGTTTGTTTTCTCCCCCCTTCCTTTCTAGTTTAAATGCTTCTGGACCTCCTCAAGGACACCTTCTTTTGGAAAGGGAAAGCAGCTGACGATCCCAGGATCCATGGCGTTGGATTCTTAATTAAGAACCAGCTAATCTGCCACCTCTCTATGCTCCATGCTCCAACTCTGGACTCACAGGAGGAAGTAAAGGAGACCTTCTACGCCTGCTTAGACGCAACACTCAAGCATCCCCAAGGAGGATAAAATAATTCTCCTTGGGGACTTCAATGCCAGGGTCGGCCGGGACAACAACTTTTGGAGAGGCACCATAGGAAAGGAAGGCATTGGCAACATCAACTCCAATGGAGTTCTTCTTCTCACCAAATGTGCTGAATATGACCTCACCATTACTAACACTCTATCGCCAGAAAAATAAACTCAAAGCATCTTGGAGGCACCCCCGCTCCAAACAGTGGCATCTCATTGACTATGTCTGTAACAGGGGGAGACCTGCGCTGACTCTTCTGATGTGTTCATAGTGCTGCAGGGAGAGGGCAGCAGCCCTTCAATATCCGCCTGTCAGCCATGGCAGTGACACGGAGAGGTGGGAGAGTGGGTGTGCGGGCTTTCCTTCTCTCTGAGTGGCTGAGAGGCAGGTATTGCTGGCCCTAAAAGTTAACATTCTGCTGTTCCCTCAGGTCTGCCCTCTGAGACGTAAAAGGCGTGCGGAAGCGCTGGAGAAAAAGCTGCGGGGACGGAAATCCCAACAAGAAAAATAAATAAATAAACAAATAAAAGAATTAGCGGTAGCGGGGAAAAACCTTGGGCAGCCCCGGTAAACAGTGTATAGCAGGCTGAGGGAGCCACTAGTGTAGGACGGAGACCCGGGCCGTGCGGGTAGCGACGGTTGGGGTGAAGCTGCCGAGCGCAGCACCTTTTATTTGTAGTTTTGTTTACTGTGTTTTATTTTCCCTGTTCCTTTCGTCTTTTGATTATTGTTTTGTTTGAAACTGTATCCTGTACCGCCCCCGGTATAGTTGTGGCTCTGTCGCTACCAGAGTTGGTACTGCAGACCACAGACAACAGCGCCCTCTGCGGGCTGAAAAGAAATTAAGCTCCTATAATAAAACTGGGCACCTGTGCGTTGTTCCTACGTTACTTCTCTGTGTCCTGTGTGTCAGTGAATTACCCACCACCCTTCCACAATGTCATTGTCACAAGGGCAATGATCAGTGCAGACGACTGCTGGACAGATCACCGCCTTATCTGCTCCACAATGTCCATCAGACTAATGAGGAAGAGGAGGGTTTCAGAAAAAGCAGACCCGGCCAAGACTGAACATTGAGAGCCTGGGCAACACTGTCACTCAGCAACACCTTCAGGCCTCGCTTGGTGAAAACCTCCCACAGGAATATCCAGAGGATATTGGAGAACACTGGGGTCTGCTCAAATCAACCATTCTCGACACCTGCAAGAAAACCCTTGGGTACAAGTCCAGAAAACATCAGGACTGGTTTGATGAGAACGACACAGAAATAGAGCAGCTCTTTACAAAGAAAAGGAAAGCCTTTTGTGCCTCGCAGAATGACATCAATTGCAAGGCCAAAAGAGAGGCTCACTCCAGAGCTAAGGCTGCTGTCCAGCCAACACTCACCCCTGCCCACACTGCTCCTAAAATATGTGGCTCCCGGATTGGCCTTTACAGCCATCTGAAGACCCACAAATAGAAGACCCTATGGAGGACAATCATACTCGACATGAGTGATCGCCGATGATGATGATGATGATGATGATGATGATATGAGAAAAGTGATGTCCAGAGATACTGATACTTTTTAAACAGTGGAGCATGTAGTATGAAATATGAATACCATACTTGTTGTAAACTAGAAATATTTAATTGCATTGAAACACAATAAAGTTTTCAACATAGTAAACAAAACAGGTACATCTGGACCAAAACTGATTAGAATATCTGCATTTCAGTGTTTAAATCCACATCAAACAATTACATATATATATATATATATATATATATATATATATATATATATATGTAACCCCACTTCCCTGCTAAAGCTATCACTCAGGACTCCTCCTCTGAGCCAAAGAGGGACCTGGGTTCAGTCAGTTATAATTAGTTAGGATAAGAATGGTCAGTCTCCCTGTCAAGTCTGAGTACCTGGTCAAAATCAATCAATCTGACTAGTTAAACTGCTGTACAAATTGAAACCACATGAATAACTACAACATTAAATTACAATGCGATGCCTCCACTCTACTAGTATAATTTAGCTAAGGCTAAGTGTAATACAGTAGAGAAACGTAACTTCTTATAACAATGATATACAATAAACACAGATAAAATACAATTAACAGATTTTATTTAACAGCAACGGTGGAGGGGAAAAATCTGGTTAAGCGCAGTAAATGGCAGAAATAATAAATGCTTTCCACACACACACTTCACTCAATCGAAATAATAATAATAATAATAATAATAATAATAATAATAATAATAATAATAATAATAATAATAATAATAAACAAATGAGCAATATAAAACGTAAACATCTAATTGCAATGAAGTGCAATACGCAGGTTGTATTCACACCAATGCAATGTGGTAAATTAAAAGTCACTTTCTCTCTTTTAATAAATGAAATCAGGATGTATCCCAGTTCTTCCTTTTTAGTCAATGAGTAAAATAAAACGTCACCCAGAGTCAATTGTGAACTTTGTGATCAAAATACAAAAAAATTGTTTCAATATATACAGTTCAGTCCTGATCAAAAAATATATATCGTTCAGTCCCGATCAAAAATATCTATCGTTCTCATCAAAATATATACAGTTCAGTCCCGATCAAAAAATATATATAGTGCAGTTCGTCCTGTCTCCTCCCTCGCTGCACTTGAATATACAAATCAAGAGCCTGTCTGCAACAGGGTACTCACAAACTCCGATCACACAGCAAATGGCGACGACAGATGTTCCAGTCCTCCCGATCTGTCGGTGAGTCCACGAGCTGATCCGATGGCACAGAGATCTGGACAGGTCGTCAAGTCCTCTTGGTCTGTCGGTGAGTCCACGAGCTGATCCGATGGCACAGAGATCTGGACAGGTCGTCAAGTCCTCTTGGATCAAACTTAGTTGTCTTGTTTTACAATAAACAATTTAAACACTGGTGAATAACCATCTCACTCAGATGCTGATTAGCTGTAAACTGAGGTTTGGCTAAACTCTAAGTTGTTGTCTATTTTTTCTTCTTTCTGAACAGTAAACTGTAACCCATACGTCTCAACCTGGCAAACCGCAAAGTCAAAGGTTCTCGATTTACTGTTTAATCCAGTAGTGCAACTACTCTCTCATACATCCGCTGTCTCCTGCGCTTCTCTCAGCTCCCCTTGTCTCTCTCCCGCTTCAGGCTGCACACACTCTAACTCCCCCCCCCCCCCCCCCCTCAGTCAAAAAAGCAACATTTTTCTGCAATCTTATAGGGGTAGCAGTTTTCACCCCCACCTGTCTGGCTGTCTTGATCACATCAGCTTAACATCCAAGGACATAGTGATAAGCCCAACGTGTTTATGAGAAAAGTGATGTCCAGAGATACTGATACTTTTTAAACAATGGAGCAGGTAGTGCAATATATGAATAACATACTAGAAATATTTAATTACATTGAAAGACAAATTCAACAATACAGCTTTCAACATAGCAAACAATATTGCGATCAGCTTTACACATGGGGGCTTTGACCAGAGGAAAGTCCAACTTGTGCTGAATGAAATGCTATATAGGTTTGCTGGGGTACATTACAACACAAAACGGAAAAAAGAAACAATGCACCACCATAAAAAAAAATGTTTCGGAGGACGGGAGTGCTTGCCTTCGTCTCTCCTGAGTCAATATGGGCAAGTTGCGGTTGAGACAAAAAAAATAATTAATTATTAACAATTTACAATAATTAGAAAATTGTAAAAACTGGGATGAAGCGGTTGAGGTGGAGATGGAAAGACTCCAAGGAAGTCGACCCGTGTGCGCAGCGGTAGACTGGCAGCGTCATGCCTCCCTTTGTGAGCTGCCCGATCTTGGTGTACAGCTGTACACCTGGGGGGTCCTGGATGCAGTGGAGGGGACGTCTCTGCACCAGCCAGATGGCCTGGATGCGGTCGTGGTCCAGCAGCGGGATGCCCATCGTGTCCAGACCCTTCTCGCCGTCGAAGGTCTCAATCAGCTCCTCCAAGAGCCGCGCCGTCTCCTCTGCTCCCCGAGTCCGGCGGCGACAGTGGAGAGCCAGCTCCTTCTTGGAGATGCGGCTCGAGACCTTGGCGTCCGTCAGGCCGAACACCCGCTGCTTCCCCTCGAGCTTCGACCGCTTGGCTCCATCAGTAGGTCAACGTCCTCCTCGGCCCACTGAAAGATGGAGGCAGACAGCACCGCGAGCTTCTTTGTCACCTGAAAACGCATACAAATCAACAGAATTTAGTGTTTTGTTGTTTTTTTTTAAACAATAATTTGGTGTGCATATGTTCTGTATAAACATATTATGAGGTTAACAAATAATTTTTACCTTCTTGGTCAAGTCCATTTTCAGGATGGACCCGAACATGGAGGTGACACTGGCCTTGACCTCTTCCAGCCGCGAGAGGACGTCGTAGCCGTACACTCTCAGCAGCCTTCGGGGTCTGGGCACCGGCAGCATGGGAGCGGGTGCAATGATGTTGGGCTGCACGATGCCCTAGGCCAAGAAGGGCTCGAACTCAGCGAGGTACTGAAGGGACCGCTGCATCCAGGCCTCGCTGTGCTGTTCGCACAGTGTATTGTACAGCTGGGTGGCACTGTTTCCCAGAGTGCGCTCCCGCATCAGCCTCAGCACCCTCATATCGCAAGACACGGTTATTAAATGTCAACAGAAGCAACTAAATGTTTTGTTTTTTTTAATGGAAAAAAAAAACATGTTACACTTACCCGTACGTGAGAATCGCCGGGAAGTGGCTCCGATGAGCTGGATCCAGCTGATTCAGCACATGACTGGACCAGCCAGCCACCTTCTTCTTGCACCGATGGCACTCCAGGTACTCCGTGGCCACGTCGTACCAGCCGTCAATGCTCAAGACCCTCCGGACGGTCTTGTACAGCCCGACGCCAGTCAGCTTGTGGCCGAGGCACTCGGGCTGGGTGCACGTCAGCTTGAATGCCCACATGCGGCAGGGCATCCAGAGAAACAGCGGATGGCAGAAGGGGCCTGGCGATGCTGGAGGCTGATTGTGGATCAGCCGGGGCTGGGGAGGGAACCACCACAGACGCAGGTCCGAGGTCAGCTCCAGCTTCCCAATCCTGTTCCTGATGAACAGAGCCCTGGCGATCCACTCGTGCTGCTCCTTGGGCAGCGACTGCTTCCATGCTTCAGGAAGAAGCACCTGCAGGAAAAATAAAAACAAAAACATATATGCACATATAACTGCACACATTTACAATGCAATATAGGGCACAAACTTTGTGTTTACTTTTTCACTTAGTTTGTGTAAAGAAAATAAATTAAAAAAAGACATCTCACCTCAGTACTCTGTGCTGGTCGCGTTTGCGAAGGCTGCTTTGCCAGTTCAGCCGTCGGTTGGGAGCGCTCTTGGACATGAGGGAACTGTACAGGACCGGCTTGTAGAGCACACACACACACAGATTTGACATGTTACTAATGATATACATGCACTATACAATCTAAATGATCGAAGCAAGCATGCATGCTGTAGTGATTCGCATTAAAAATCTACTGTGCCACAAACTACAACACCACTAAAAACATGCAAGCAAGCCACGAGTGCGTAATGTGAGAAAGGATGGAGGGGCAATCCGAGGTGGGAGATGAGGCATGCGCATTGTGCAGGGCAGTCAGTCAGGAGAGTGAAAAAGGGCAGAGAGTGATGCGATTTTAATGTACAGTGAAGACACAGGGTCCGACACCAAGACGTGAGAGTTTCAATACTGTACAATATGTGATTCTGACATTAAAATTGAGTGTTATACTTACTGGGAGGGGCTACGTCGCAGATGGCAACCAGCTCCATATCTGTGACCTCCTCCCAGAAGGCAGGCAAAGCTGGCTGGCGCTTGGACACCCCTGGAAAGTAGAAAAAAATAAAATAATAATAATAATGCGCCATGTACATGATGAATGAGGAAATAATAAAGTGAAATTAAGTATAACACCTACCTTGAGCTGAAGGTGCACGAGGCACGACCTTCGGTGTCCTCGGACGCAGACAGAGGCTGCTCTCCAGTGGCAAGCACGCAGATCCCTCCAGGCGAGGTCCTTGTGCACCCCAAAGGCCACAAGGCGCAGGTCCTCCTGACTGGGCTGGGAGGACCGCAGCCGGGCTACGTCCTGTGCTCTCTGATCCCTTACAGCCGAGGCAACGTCAGGGAAAGCACAGGCATAGCTGATCAGGGCGTCCTTGTTGGCCATGGAGCTGTCACCCTCCTGCTCCCTCTGGTGGCTGGTCACCAGGGACACAGCGTAGCCCATGTCATTTGTCAGCAGCCACTGCAAGGTTTGAACCCGGTACTTGCCAAACTGCATGGTACTCTGGCTGAGCACCAGCATGCTGTTCCCGGGGTCACCTCCCTGTGACACGACATGGGCCACGACATCCCTCCCAACCTCTTCCGGTGCCTTTGCCACAAAGCGCACAGTGGCCGCCTTAATGGCAGCGGAGACACTGGCAGCGTGAGGCGTGTGCTGGAGGAGCAGGTCCTCGGACCCTGGCACTCTTCGAAAGGATGGGGTTGCTTCCATTGTTGATAACTGGAATACAACTTACATGTTACCACTTATTACTCTGAAGAACAAAGTTGATTAAGCTCATCTAGATATTTTCTGACATATACATTCATTCTTTTTAAATTGCAGTTTATTCAATGCAAGTACAGTTTGGAAAATAAATAAAGGGGGTGATGAATGAAGTAGTATTTCAGCTTTTAGGAATGTCAATGTGTGGTAATAAAAAACAACTTGGAGTGTATGCAGCATTAATAATAATGATGGCTGTAAACAGACACACACACACACACACACACTAGCTACAATTCCTTTTACACTGAGATAGGCTATAGAGACGAGGCACTTATCTTTACCTTTGACTGTTAGATTTAAGTTTGCTCTGTGAAGGAAAGACAATTCAAACAATGAAAGTACATTGGCCGCTACATGGCAGGGCATGACAGTAGTTAATATTATCATACCCTTGACCAGTGTGAGTTTCACTTGGGATACCTGGATAGATAAATACAGCAATACACATAGCCCAATACACACTGTACTACTAGCACAACAAAAGCTATACATTAATGAATGATGAACATTTTAATAGACACAATAATAGTATGCATAACTAAACATACCAAGTCAAATACACATTCATAACATTGAGTGTATGCAGCATTAATAATAATAACACATACAGTAGAATTAATTTTACATGGAGATAAAGAGAGAGCACTTTACCTTTCAAATTGTTAATGATCACTCTGTGAAGGAAAGACCAACAAATAACTAGTTAATATTATCTAATTAATACACTGTATATAGTTAAGTCACTGCATTTGGGATCTAAAAAGTGCCTATTACAGTAAAAGTAAAAATGTTTCAAATAAACGTTGCAACAGATCAAAAGCAAAAACTTAAAAATTAAACACTTCATCTCCACGAAATAGTATGCATAGCTAAATATGCAAAGCCCAATACACACGGTAATACTAGTACAAAGAAAAGCAATAAATTAATGAATGATAAACACTTGATCTTGACAAAATGGTAATAGCGCATAGCTAAACACAATGCTGAAAACTCTTTTTTTTGGTTGTTTTTAAGCTATTTTTAAAATAGCAATAACATTAACAACAACAACAACAACAACAACAACAACAACAAATGATTGATCTCGACGAAATGGTAATAGCGCATAGCTGAACACAAAGCCGAATACTCTTATTTTGTTTTATTATTTTTTTAAATAATAACAATAACTAGAATTGCTAGCAACTATGAAGGCTTCCAAGCAGTTATTGTGAAATTTAAGCGCATTGGTTAGCGCACTATGTACAACTTGATCATGAGAAGAAATTTGAAAATTGCTCAATTTTCATTAAATCCAAGATGGCTGCCACACCATGTGACCAAAGGCCACCATATTGACCATGGCATAACATCCCATAGTCCTCTACATCCGTGTCAAATTTCGTGCATGTTGGTGAAGCCGATAAGAAGTTATAGGCAGTTAAATAGCCAGTTGCGTATGTTGATGATATCATGCATCACCGTTTGACGTTAAGGAGAGGTCAGAGGTCACGGGCGATGACATTTTTTCATAGAGCACATATGACTTCCTATACATGTTCCATTATAACTATGACCCTGTCGGCACGCCCTAGGAGTTAAAATTTCAACGTAAATTCCAATATGGCCGCCACGTCACGTGAGCAATCAGTTTCAAACTTCAGCAGCACTTTCTAATGGTCTGTACAATTGTGTTGACATTGAAGAGCATAAGTGCAATGGTGTTCTTGTTATGGGTTGCAAAAGTTTTTTTACAATTATCAATATGGCCGCCAAACCATGTGACCAAAATGTGTCATTTTCATATCACCAGTACTTCACGTGAGTCTATGGTCATATAAAGTTTCATGACTGTAGTGTATTGCACCTTGGATTTATGCATGAACATATGAAAATAGAGCCGTCATGAAATGGTTATTTGCGCGCCGCGGCCATGTTTAACAAAAAAGCGTGGATTTTACAAATGGTAGAAAGGACCTGGTCATGAACATGCGTGCCAGTTTAGGTGTCGATTGACGTTGCGGTTTAAGACAAGAAGATTGTTGTATATTTGGTGCCAATCCAGCGTAGCAGGCAAAGTAATTGTTCAATCGACCTCGATTGAACATATGTTTTTTAGGCCATTGCTGCACTATCTGCTGCCATTGTCATAGTTCCACCTTAAGTTGTTTTTAACGGCAAGAGTTTTGAAAAATTCCCAAAATTTCCACGAGATCCAATATGGCGGCTGAACCATGTGACTCTCATTTGGGGACCAGTCTGGTTGTTCAGCCATAGGCATCTACTTACGTATGCGTTTTCATAACTCTGCGATGATGTTTGGGAAGAAAAATAATAATAATAAGAAGAAGAACTAGAGTTGCGAGCAACTTTACAGCTTCCAAGCAGTTATTGTTAAATTGGTTATTATAGATGAAGCGTTATCACAACTGTGCTAACTGTGTTAATTTTGGCACAATATTGGACTTATTGGTTAGTAGCCAATTTAAATTTGATTTGGATGCACACAAAATTCTAAATAATATGTAGTCATTACTTTGAAAATAATGCATATAAGAGGCTAACATTGTTCTAAATCGCTCTGTTTGAGTTTGTGTGTGTGTGTGCGTGTGGTGACCTATTATTAATTTTGCAATATAAAATAAAGTCTACAGCATGTATTGGTTCTTGTATATTTTAAATGGATTACACACGCGGTTTCGTTTCAACATATTCAGGATTTGCGACTGTTTGACCACAGTTCAGTAGTAAAAATAATTATATAACTATTTTTAAGCAAACTATATTCATGTGGCTTGTAAAGCTGATGTTTTATGCATTTAATTGTTTTGATTGTGTTCGTTTAAAAAGCATAGTGCAGGGTTTTTTTTTTTGCGTGGATGCAGTTGCAACAGTTCTTAAAAAAATGTTTTCTTAGTTTACAGTATGTGTTTGTATACTGTACTATGTGTACATCTAAATATAATCATTTCCACTGTACTTACTGTTTTTTAAGTTACATGTGTTAGTAAAATTGTACCAGCGAAAAAGGGCTGCTTTAGGAATTTTTTTTCTTACCTTGCTGTTTTCCATGTAAACAGCTGCCCCTAGTGGTGGGAATGTGTCATTTCAGGGTGAAATTTGGTCAAAAGTGGCATGTCACCCATATTGATTGGCTCATGGCGGTCATGTTTGTTGATGTAGGAACTTTTCCTGACTAACTTTTTTAGAGGACAGTACAAAGATAACGTATACCCAAGATTCACGTCACTCAGCCAATGGGCTCATGAGGAGTTGTTGTTTAAGTGTTTTGCGCAAAATCCAACATAGCTGCCACACCATGTGAACAATCAATTTTTCCTTAAGTAGAATCAATCGTTGACATGAGTGCACTATGTACAACATTTCACAGATGTGCTATTTACCATACATGAGAAGAAGACTTTTGAATATTGTCCAAAATTTTCCAGGTAAGGGAGCTGTGCGGTGAGTAGCGAAAATGTACGTGATCTCTAACTCGCTGTCTTACAAACACAAATTTGAAAATAAAAGCGTGCGACGCTTATTTCCCTACAAGCTCTTATCTTTAACCACGGGAGCACACAGACAGGGGTTTGAAACCGCAGATCACTTTGCACGTATCCTTACTGATGTCTGTCCCACAGGTGTTCCCTGGCTGTAGTTTATGTAGCTGTTCTTTGATCTGAGAGAGAGAGAGAGAGACTTAACAATCCTTTATTAAATAATACAACAGTACTACATTTCCATTAGAATGCTAAAGGATTAAAAGAAAGTCTAAAAAAACTTAAAGCAGACTGATTAAAAAAATAAATAATAAATAAAATATTTGTTTTTTATAAAAGCATATTGAGTTCTCCCTCCTCACTGAGCGAGCAGACAGCCTCTCCCACACACCACCTCTCCTGGAAGCTCTGCAGGTCATTAAAAAAGTTTAAAATAGACAAAATCAACCTTTAACCTGCTAACCACAAGTACTCCGAAGAGCCTGACCACGTCTGTCTGCCCTATGCCTGTCCGCTTATTCCTTCTGGACATTAAAATGGCCAGCTTTGCCAGACCTAAAAGGAAATTTATCAACACACAAGTATGCTTCTGTTTTTGCCTGTAGGGGACCCCAAAAATAAAGTGTCAAAGTGAAAACTGCTCCCAGCTGTTGCAGTCTCTCTTGCAGGAGGCTGAAAAGGGGCTCCAGTATCCTACACTCACTGTACATATGGAAAATGGTGTCTTCCTGCTGACAGAAGTCACAGACCAAGCTGATTTAATGGTTGACTCTGTGCAGGAACCGGCCTGTGGCCAGGATTCCATGCAGGAGCCTCCACTGGAGATCTCCTGCTCTCTTGTCTAAGGGGGGTTTGTACAGCACCCTCCATTCTGGGGTCCCCTCATCTCTCAGAGACAGATGAGCCCTCCATTTGGTATCAGCCATCCCTCTCAGCTTGCTGCAATGGGTTGCCTTAATACACAGTTTATACATCTCTTTACTGTTTAAATTTACAAAATCTATATTTGAGTTTTTGTAGTTTTAAGAGCTTTCCTTTCTCTTCCTCCTCCCCCTCAGCTTCCTTAATCTCTACTGGAGTTACCAATAACACAGGAAAAGCAGCACCCTGTCTCTGATCCATCCTCTCTCAGAGCCTCACTGAGCCCCGGGGAGAGACAGGTCCTAACCTGACTCGCCACCCTCTCCACTTGCCTCTCGCTGCACCAGGCCTAGCCTGGCAGCCAGCGAGAGTGTCCAGGGGTCTTCAGGTGAGCCAGCCTGACTATTCCAGCCCTCCTAAAGCTGGTCTGCAGAGCCTGTGATTGAAGGCACTGCACTGAGAAGAGGGGATTGAAAAGAAGGGGCTCTTCTAGCAACCTCTGGGCTGTCATTGACACTTCCTCTCTACCCACCCTCACTGTGCTCCAAGTCTGTAAAACACTTTGATAAAAAGATGGCAGGTCAGAACTGTCCAGAGCACCATGGTCAATTAAAAACAGGTCATATTTAAACCCCAGCCCTCCTACTTTACTTAAAAAAAGCAGGCAAGCTGCTTCCAATGAGCCCCCTCCCCAGTGTACAGGAGCCTCTGTACTGTTAATAAACAAAAAGCAGGTAAGCTGCTTCCAGTGAGCCCCCTCCCCAGTGTACAGGAGCTGACCAACCCCTGGTCCCCCCTCATCCCGGGTGATTCACACCCCAGAAGAACTCTACAAGGAGCCTCTGCAGGCTGGTCACCAAGTCTCTAGGAGGATCCCGACACACCAACCTGTGCCATAGCATTGAGGCCACAAGATTGTTAATGACCAGGACCCTCCCTCTATAGGACAGCTAAGCCAGCAGCCCCCGCCACTGACTCAGTCTGCCTTTCACCTTTTCAATCAACCCCTCCCAATTCTGCTCCATGTAAGTATCTGTACCAAGGAACACACCCAGCACCTTCATCCCTGTCCTGCCCTACCTCAAAACCTGAGGCAAAACAGGAGGGCCACCCTCCTGCCAGCTCCCTGACAGGAAGGTGTCACTCTTGGCCCAATTAATTCTTGCGGACAATGCTCTCTGAAACATACCTAAGCTCTGATGCCATTCCTGGACGTCTCTTTTATTGCTAATAAAAACAGTGATATCATCAGCATATGCTGACACCCTCACTATAGCAGGAGGGGCTGAGAAAAGCACCATCCAGCCCGCCAGCTTGCTCCTCAACAGAACCAGCAGGGGCGCGATGGAGATGGAGTACAGCATCCCAGACAGGGGGCAGCCCTGCCTAATTCCCCTGCACACTGAGAAGGGTCGACTCAGCCCACCGTTTATTTTTAAAATGCTAAAAACATTACTATATAAAAGTTTAATAAATTTAATAAACCGAGGGCCGAACCCGAAGGCTTCCAGGGTCTCAAAAAGGTAGTGGTGGTCAACGCGATCAAAAGCTTTCTCTTGATCCAAAGAGACCAGTCCCACATTAAAATCACCCTTCTTAGCTATCGATAAAAAATCCCAGATTAAAAAAATATTATCAAATATTGTTCTCCCAGGTACGCAATAAGTCTGATCAGGGTGAATTATTTTATCCAAACAGTTCCTCAGTCTCATCGCTAAACTTCTAGAAAATATTTTCAAATCGGTACATAACATTTAGACAGGTCTCCAGTTTTCAAGCATGCACAGGTCCCCTTTCTTGGGCAGCAGTGTGATGACGGCCCTACGGCAGCTTAGAGGCAGCTCCCCCGCCTCCAGGCTCTCTTGCAGCACCAGGTCTGGCCTGATAAAACTCTAGAGTGCTGATAAAACTCTACTGACAGTCCATCTGTCACGAATTCTGAGGGTTCAGATTTCTTTACGTACTCTTTTTATTTGCTCAGCACACAGTCTTATCTCAGGGGAGACGTTAGGAGGACAGAGATGTTATTACTCCTAGTGGGGTATAGTTCGTGCTCTGTATATCCGGATGACTAATATTAGTACCCAAGAAATTGACAGACTCATGCATCAAAAGTGTTTTTTACGAATCAGAGTATGATCAGTACTCATTTGGTTTATTAACGATTACATATTGGATTGAGTAGCTACAGGCTACTTCATATCCCCAGCTGACAGACGTTCTGGGCAGTCCAGTATCTTAACAGATATTAACATTAACACTTTAATACATTTTTATGTATTCGTGCAGCCTGCAGGTCGGCCACGACTACAATACTAAAACACCTAGTAGCCTATTTCAGCACATTCAACAAATGTTCTCCTATCCTCTAAGCATAGCGTGAGTCCCTTATAGCAATACATGCAATACATGTGAGATAAAATAATAATTGATTAATGCTTACCCTTTAATATAAATCGTAAAGGAATATGACTGTCTTCACCAGGCAAATGAAACTGAGTTCAATCAGCTCAGTTGTGTAGGTCTGCAGAAGATGGACCACATTACCCTGTCTGGGATGAGTGTGGTACTCCATTGTAATTACTTAGGAGTTATATAGGTTTTTCATCTCATTGGAATACATGGGACGCCTCAATTAAATACAGTCATTAATCTGCTGAGACAGCTCTCATTCCTTTTACAAATAATAGTTTTCAAAAGATCCGGACCAACTTTTCAGAATTAATGGGAGTCTTGTACCAATAAATTCAAGACTTCACATTTGTCCAACTCCAAACCTATGATCTCATTCCTTGCTTTCCTCCGAGCCCCTCCTTTATCTGAAAAGTCAGGTGAACCAAGATTCCCAGGATCTTGGTTAATAATATAATATAAAAACACTACTGTTATATGTGCAAACATTATTATTTTTATATGTGTTATATATGAGAGATGTTCTTACTATGTGACATCTTCTAATTGATTATATTTTGCTAAATTAAAGGTATGTGTTTCTTTTAACCTCATATTGTTTCATCATTTTGTTAATGAGTCAGTTTTGATTACATATACCATTGTCTAACAAGGTATTTGACAAAAGATTGTCTCATACAATATTCAAGTCAATTAGTTTCACTAAGTTTGAGTGGTAATAGTTTTCATTACAATTATTTATCCCTTAAAAGATGCACTAACCAGGCTTTTGCAAGCAATTTCCACAGTCTCTTATTTTTTCAAGGCCAAAGTCTGTGCAAACACTTTTTTAGATATATGAGCTATCAATGTCTGTTAAGCCCTAAGTTTTTGCATATTATTTCAAGATATATTCTTATCTGTGCTAAACCACTAATTCCATAAACCTTAACACTCCAAATCTATAAGACTTGCAGCTTTGTTAGAGTGGAATGTAAGATTACCCCTCCTTTCTCTACAGCCCATACATCTTGATAAGGAGAGAGGCCCCTTTTTCAATGCAGCAGTTTCAAAGAACCACATTATAATGACTCCATCTACCATCATTAGACAATAGTATAGTGGATTAATAACAAGGTACATTATAGTATATTATTACAAACTTAACACAAAAACATAACACAACACCTTTTATATTCTATAATTCAATGGATATCATAATGTCTAGAGGTCTTGTTGGTCAATAGAAGGAGAAAGAAACTGTACCACTTTCCCAATTAATTAAATCGAATACTGCTCCAGCTTTTAATCTTCTTATCACTACAGTAAAGTCATGAATAAGCAATAATACTCGTCAGTTTTAAATGTTTTCTTATTATAGCAAATACTTGAAACATATTATTAATCTTATGAAATCAAATAATTATTTTTAGTTTCAAATATCGTGCTGTCTAAAAAAGGGGTTAATCATTTATTTTATTAATTTACAATACCTTTGTGTCTAATTTCTATTCTTTGACCATTATAAACTATAAACAGTGTCAATTAGCACTGAACCTTTTTATTTTTTCACTATAAATGTGGCATTATAAGATAAACTTTTAATTAATTTATTTCAGTTTAACAGTTGCTCCTAGAATTTATAATATCACTTTATTTCTTTGGTGAATCCCTGTAAGATTTAAATCCAAATAAGCCAGTATAAATGCATTCAACTTTTATATTTTATATAATGACTGAACTAGGCTTGACCCTATTCTTTGTTCATACAAAATCCAGCCAAAACCGTTTTTTCTTAAGACCTTGGCTGCTAAGTTTTAATGTTAAATTATATGTTGTAAAGAATCCCTTTCTTATCTTGTTTTTAGAAACATAAATTTGTAGGTGTGATTAACGTTCACTTTTTAGCCGGAATGGTGCTTTTTATCAAGCGTCATGCTTTCTGAAGATAAGATATACAAGCGGTAAATCGTTCATTATATATTATCTTAGAAATTCCCAGATTACTAAGTACTTAAGTGTCCTATCAAAACAAGGGCGGACTGACCTATTTCATGGCGCAAGAGAGCCACCTACTGGCGGTACAAGGATACTCTCTCTTTATCCCTCCTTCAAAAAACCTCTAACACTTCATTTTTATATCAAAGTACATTCCATATTTGAAATTGCCTAGTTCATGTCCAGCATATCCACACGTTCCCAGCAGGATTCAGCTTCTGTACCAAGTTTCACTCTAGTTGGTTCCACAAGAAGTCCCTTGATCCAATGTTTCTCCAGCACAGGTGTGGATTTCCATGGTCTGACTTCATTCTGTAAGATACTTGGACACGTTTAGCTGTACATATTATTTCTATATATTTCCTTTTGTTCACACCGGGTCATTTTGCAAGGTATGCGCTCCATCCAGAATACTAAAGGAGGTCAAAACTCACTGTTATTCATATTTTTTAAGGCACTCAGTTGTTGCCTTGCCCTACATCATCAGTTGGCAGACTTAACATAACTGAATCTGAATCAGTTGATGAACCGTGCACTGTAGCTTACTGAGATCCTCCATGCAAAGGGGTCCAGTGTTTTACTACATGGAATAACTAGTTCAGCGTCACCTGCGACACATCGATCCTTGGTGCTTTCCCTCTGGCCAGCTGCTTGACAGCAGTGGTCAGCTCTTGGAGAGGCAGTCCCATTTCCAGACTCTGCTGCTCCTCCAAACTCAGACTGGGCAGTCCCTCCAGAAGTGCATTTATATCAGTCCGATTACATGACTCGCTGCAATACAGGTCAGTGTAGAATTGCACCGTCGCATCATTAATCTCCTCCTGACCAGTCAACTCTCTACCGCAGGGCAGCCGAACACAGGACAACTGCTTCCGATTTGCTCTCTTCTTCTCTAAACCAAAGAAGCTTGTAGGAGCATCCATATCTCTCAGCTCAATAAATCGAGATCGCACTTGTGCCCCCCGCACCTTCTCCTCCAGCATGCTGCCCAAAGCTCGTCTCCGCTCCACCAGGGTCTCCTTTGCAGCTGTGCTCTGCTCAGTCTCTAACTGTAGGATCTCTCTCTCTAGCTCTTATGACTGTGTTCAGTGACTTGGTTATGTCTAAGGTGACAAAATAATTTAATTTGTGTTTTTCCTATATCCCACCACTGCCTCAGATGCTTAAATTGGCTTTTTTGCTCTTGTCATTTTAACCAAAAATCCTTAAACTGTTTTGTAAAATTAGTGTTTTGCAATAATTTGGTGTTGGAATACCACTGAGATGCTCTGTGTATTTCTTTACCTGTAATTACTGTGATCAGAGTGCAATGATGGTCAGACAAGCTGTTCGGTATTATTGTTGCTTGTTTGAATTTATTGAGGTGGTGTTTGAGTGTGTATATCCTGTCCAGTCTTGCTCTAACTGTATACTGAGAAAGGCGGTGTGACCAGGTATACTGGCAAGTGGTGGGATGCAGACACCTCCAAACATCAACCAAGCCACTGAACTTTAAAATAGCAGCCAATTCTCTCGCTGAAGGTGGATGAGGTTCAATACTATTCCTATCCTTATTAAAATCTACTGTACAGTTAAAATCCCCTCCCACTATTCACATATCATCATCATGTACTGTCAAAAGAGTCTGCTTTAAAACATTCAGGAATACAATTCTATCCCTTCCTATATTTGGAGCATAAACATTAATAAAATCAAAAGTTCTCTATCTTAGTCCTCACTTTTACAAGCCTCCCTCTAATTATCTCTTTAAAATCTAAAATGTCAACTTCCAAACCTGGTTGAAAAAGCACAGCCACCCCTGTGCTGTTTGTTATTTGTTCCGTGGCTCAGCACACACTGCCCTCTCCATTCAGCAAGCCATCCTGCCTCATTCTCTCTGTCTGTGTGTGTGTCTCCTGTAAAAAAGCCACTCCCACCCTCTTCTGTTCTAAAAATTCAAATAACTGTGCTCTTACAATCCTGCCTACAACCATTGACATTAAAAGATCAAATTAATTCTGTCCATGATGGCTAAAAAGTTTAAAAAAAAAAGAAGAAAAAGTAAACAGTAAAAGATGGAAAATTCCTATAAAACCTATCCATTTTTTAAATAAATAAATATTTATACTTTGGTTTTCTGATGTAATGTTTTCCTAATTGTTTGCATGAATTTCTTCAGTCTATACTGTTTTGGTTGATCTAATTCTTGTGTTGTGACTTTCTTGAGGGCTATATGTGCAGAATTCAAAAACAATTTCAAATCTGGAAACAACTGTTTTATATCTACACCTCTCCTACCTTTTGTTTGATCCAAAAACTCTTATTTTGTTGACTGAATACAGTTTTTTCCTGGTAGTTTGGCTGTCAGTAATGTCGGAGAACAGCGAAGAGTCCAAGACCTTGCCGCTGTCTACAGCTCCCATCTCCCTCTCCTCATACTCCTCACTGTCATTGACCGTCGATGTTTTCAGCTGCTCCTCTCCCTTTAGCTCTGCTACTGCCTGTTGTGAGTCAGACAGAGATGGATTCACAGCAGCGCCAAGTAGAGACTCAGCGCTGCGCTCCTCTCCCTCTGAACAGGGAGGCACGCAGCTCCAGGTAGAGACTCAACACTGCGCTCCTCTCCCTCTGAACAGGGAGGCACAGCAGCTCCAGGTAGAGACTCAGCGCTGCGCTCCTCTCCCTCTGAACAGGGAGGCAGAGCAGCTCCAGGTAGAGTCTCAGCGCTGCGCTCCTCTCCCTCTGAACAGGGAGGCACAGCAACTCCATGTAGAGACTCAGCGCTGCACTCCTCTCCCTCCGAACAGGGAGGCACAGCAGCTCCAGGTACAGTGCCTTGCGAAAGTATTCGGCCCCCTTGAACTTTGTGACCTTTTGCCACATTTCAGGCTTCAAACATAAAGATATGAAACTGTAATTTTTTGTGAAGAATCAACAACAAGTGGTACACAATCATGAAGTGGAATGAAATTTATTGGATATTTCAAACTTTTTTAACAAATAAAAAACTGAAAAATTGGGCGAGCAAAATTATTCAGCCCCTTTACTTTCAGTGCAGCAAACTCTCTCCAGAAGTTCAGTGAGGATCTCTGAATGATCCAATGTTGACCTAAATGACTAATGATGATAAATAGAATCCACCTGTGTGTAATCAAGTCTCCGTATAAATGCACCTGCACTGTGATAGTCTCAGAGGTCCGTTTAAAGCGCAGAGAGCATCATGAAGAACAAGGAACACACCAGGCAGGTCCGAGATACTGTTGTGGAGAAGTTTAAAGCCGGATTTGGATACAAAAAGATTTCCCAAGCTTTAAACATCCCAAGGAGCACTGTGCAAGCGATAATATTGAAATGGAAGGAGTATCAGACCACTGCAAATCTACCAAGACCTGGCCGTCCCTCTAAACTTTCAGCTCATACAAGGAGAAGACTGATCAGAGATGCAGCCAAGAGGCCCATGATCACTCTGGATGAACTGCAGAGATCTACAGCTGAGGTGGGAGACTCTGTCCATGGGACAACAATCAGTCGTATACTGCACAAATCTGGCCTTTATGGAAGAGTGGCAAGAAGAAAGCCATTTCTTAAAGATATCCATAAAAAGTGTCGTTTACAGTTTGCCACAAGCCACCTGGGAGACACACCAAACATGTGGAAGAAGGTGCTCTGGTCGGATGAAACCAAAATCGAACTTTTTGGCAACAATGCAAAACGTTATGTTTGGCGTAAAAGCAACACAGCTCATCACCCTGAACACACCATCCCCACTGTCAAACATGGTGGTGGCAGCATCATGGTTTGGGCCTGCTTTTCTTCAGCAGGGACAGGGAAGATGGTTAAAATTGATGGGAAGATGGATGGAGCCAAATACAGGACCATTCTGGAAGAAAACCTGATGGAGTCTGCAAAAGACCTGAGACTGGGACGGAGATTTGTCTTCCAACAAGACAATGATCCAAAACATAAAGCAAAATCTACAATGGAATGGTTCACAAATAAACATATCCAGGTGTTAGAATGGCCAAGTCAAAGTCCAGACCTGAATCCAATCGAGAATCTGTGGAAAGAACTGAAAACTGCTGTTCACAAATGCTCTCCATCCAACCTCACTGAGCTCGAGCTGTTTTGCAAGGAGGAATGGGCAAAAATTTCAGTCTCTCGATGTGCAAAACTGATAGAGACATACCCCAAGCGACTTACAGCTGTAATCGCAGCAAAAGGTGGCGCTACAAAGTATTAACTTAAGGGGGCTGAATAATTTTGCACGCCCAATTTTTCAGTTTTTTATTTGTTAAAAAAGTTTGAAATATCCAATAAATTTCGTTCCACTTCATGATTGTGTCCCACTTGTTGTTGATTCTTCACAAAAAATTACAGTTTCATATCTTTATGTTTGAAGCCTGAAATGTGGCAAAAGGTCGCAAAGTTCAAGGGGGCCGAATACTTTCGCAAGGCACTGTAGAGACCCAGAGCCACCGTCACTCCTCCCCGGGTTCAAGTCAGGAGCCCCCACAGCACGAGATTCCACTCCAGCAGCGCCGTGGCTCCCAGACCCGAACCTCAGTCTCTTATCAGACCTGAGCCCAATCTCCTTACCATCCACTTCTTCAGAGCCAATGGGCTGAGAGAGCCCCTGGTCCAGTAAGACCGCTCCAGAGCTCCGCTCCGACACACTTTCATTTTCTTTAAGATCTGTAACTTGTGTTTTTATATTTTTTTCCTTTCTTTCCACCACAGCGAATTCTTGATTTCCAGCGGTCTCTGTTGTCTGTTCTATTAGCTCAGTTGGTTCTCCTGGCCCTGCCAGTGACTCTGGCTGCCGCGGATCTTCCTCCCGTTCTCCCCGATCATCCCCGACTTCCTCCCCGCCCATTTCACCCTGTTCTCTCAGGCTCTACTCTGACAGTTTTTACGCTGATGTCCCTGCGCTCCACATTTAAAACAGCGCATTGTGTTAGTGCTAGCAAAGACAACACCGTTGCTTCCTTCCACAGTAAATGTCCAAGCTACATCAATATCTACATTAGGATTGTTTAATAAAATGAATACCTGCCTTCTAAATGACATGACATGCTTTAGTTTGGGATCTTTGCATCCTAACGGTATCGACCTAATCGGGGATGTTAATTTTCCATACCTTGAAAGCGCCCTTTCCAGCAACTCATTAAGGAAAGGGGGCACATTTGACAGAATCACCTTAGTTACAGGTGTAGCTAGCGGAGACACCATCACCAGACTTCCTTTAACCACAGATCCTTCCTGCACCAGCATATCTACAGCTTGTGTTTCACTGAAAAATATAACTAACCCTTTATTCATGCGTGACGTTGATTTTATTTTACCTTCTCCTACCACCTCACTGATAGCGAGCAGGCATTCCTCCACCGACACTGTGCTGTCAGGATCACAACGACAGCTGTGCCAGCTGACCCAAAGTCAGCACAAACACAACTACGAACAAAACAAACAATCAAATAAACAAATAGAGACTATTTACTATAAAACTAAGACACATTTCTGTATTGGTGTCAGATTATCTATGTGTACCGACCCTTTTTTCGCCAACACAGAGAGAGATCAGGTCCCAGGTCTGTGACGCCATCTGCTTTTGCTCCACTAACAAAGCCCCCTGTTGCAACCAGGGCTTCAAGAGGTTTACATGATAAATGTGCTTTTCTCTGTCGCTCCAGCTGGCAGATCTCATAATCCACCGTCCCAATTCAGCATGTAAGGTCCTTGCCACTTCGCCAGAAGTTTAGACTCCGAACTAGTTAGCAATAGAAGCATTTTATCGTGAAACATGCGTAAGAGACACAAATGGCAAAATCATAGATGAAGAAAAAAAAAGCAAATAGATTAAATGATTACTTTTCACAGGTTTTTACAAAGTTGTCCATGTCCTCCATGCCCCACATGTCGACCTGTTCCTACCCAGTTTCTAAATAACTTTAGCATAAGAGGCAGAAGTGTTAAAGGGACTTGGAGCTCTTAAAATAAACAAACCCCCTGGGCCGGATGAGATCTGCGGGCCAATTTTTAAATTTACATCAACCTTTGGATAAGTGCGCACATCCCCGTGAACACATTTATTATGTACCCATCCCAATATTGGTTTATGCCCCGGTGAGATTAATCTCTCTGGATTAGGGACTGACTACACCCTGAATCAAAGACAGCTTGGGTTTGTGTACCATCCACAGTTACAGGAATAACAAAACTCATCTGTTGGAGTGACTGAGGTAATTGAACACTCTTACGTGGTCGAATGATGTTACATTCCATGGCAGGGCAATCCCGAGCAATGTGACCCACCTCCCGGCATGTCCAACACCTTGGTGAACTGGTTTCTTGCCTTGGAGCTCCAGTATGCGGTCAAAAGACTGGAGCCAGCAAAGGGGCTCGGTGGTAGGGTGGCCATGCGTGACCCCGCAGGAGCCGGCGGGTATCCCCACCCTGCCCAGGGAGCTCTTCCCCCCCCCACACTCCGTCCAAAAACCTGGCTACCCCTCCTCCCCCCCTGCCACACTCCGTCCAAAAACCTGGCCACCCCCCCCCCCCCCCCCGCCACACTCCGTCCAAAAACCCTGGCTACCCCTCCCCCCCCCCCCCCCCCGCCACACTCCGTCCAAAAACCTGGCTACCCCCCCTGTTCCAGGGCTAGCTACAAAATGAAGTCCCTTCATGTGATTGTGTTCCCGGTGCACTCCATGTACAAAATCAAAGCATTGATGGCTTCCAGGTCCAAAACATATAAAAAAAAAAAAACACACACACACACACACACACACACACAACAGGCCACCTGCGAGTATCACCTTTGACAGAATACAGTCGTGCCATTTGATCCAGTATATCCACACCGTACTTTGTTGCATTTTACAACGCTTTTTTTTTTTAACACCTGTACACACTCAGGGTGGCACAGTCGTTCTGCTTGAGGAGTGGAGTGCAGGGGGGGCTCGCACGGCTTTCATTCTGCAGATGAAATACCGTATGTGTATTTAATTCAAATATTTAGTAACACTTAAGAATGGACATGCACGAGTGTCACAAAGACGGCCAGAGTGGGTTGCGTCAGACCAGAAAGGAATCCAAACACAGACAGTGGTTGTGATGAGCTGAGTGCAATGGCTGCACTCAGCGTTTATTAACAAATAAAAGGGTTGAAAACAGCACAAAACAGGACACGGCACTTGCGCCAAAATAAACAGACATACAAAACGACTAACACTAAACAAACGGTGCACGGACAGACAAACAGACACGGTGAGAACAAACACTTTACGTTTACGATTTTACTTTCTAGTTTCTCCTCTCTCTCTCACCCGTTCTCCTCTTCCGAACACCCAACCCTGAGTGCAAGAAATGTGCGTCTATATATACTATTGTGCTGGGATTCAATTACTAATTAATTATTCACGTGAATCCCAGCACGTGAATTAATTCTGTGCAACCCCGTGCTTACATATTACATTTAACCAGCACGTGAAGTGATTTGTGCTCTCCTCGTGCCTAAATACAAATCTACACTTTTTAAATACACGTGAAACACAGACCCGTTTATATCCCGTGTACCAATCTATACACCAACATTAACATACGCACGCATACATACAACATAGAACACACAAATGCACACAGGGGCGGGGCACTTTGCCACATATACCCCCCCTTGTGCGCAGCACACATGGCCTCAACGGCCACCTCCCCCCTTAAAAATCCAGCAGTCCAGGACAAAGTCTCGGGCTGGGAAGGGAGGCTTCAGTAGGCCCATGGCTGGCAATGCTGTCAGCTCCCCTGCCGGTAGTGGCACGGCTGACAGCATGCTGGTCCCGTCCTGCAGCGAAAAAGCTGCGGGGGCGGGTGGTCCCCCGACCTCCCCCTTCTTCGCAGCCGGCAGCTCCCTCCTGTGGGGCTCCGGCCACAAGAACTCCTGCAGCGAAACTGCTGCTGGGGAAAGTGGTCTCCAGACCTCCTCCCCCTTCTTCGTGGCCGGCAGCTCCCCTTTCTGGGGCTCCGGCCACCGTACTCCCTGCGGAGGTACGGGCAGCAGAGGCAGCTCCTGCTCCTCTGCTCCGGGCGGTGGCGGAGGCAGAGGCAGCTCCAGCTCCTCTGCTCCTGGCGGTGGTGGTGGCAGAGGCAGCTCCAGCTCCTCTGCTCCTGGCGGTGGTGGAGGCAGAGGCAGCTCCAGCTCCTCTGCTCCTGGCGGTGGTGGAGGCAGAGGCAGCTCCAGCACCTCTGCTCCTGGCGGTGGTGGAGGCAGAGGCAGCTCCAGCTCCTCTGCTCCTGGTGGTGGTGGAGGCAGAGGCAGCTCCAGCTCCTCTGCTCCTGGTGGTGGTGGAGGCAGAGGCAGCTCCAGCTCCTCTGCTCCTGGCGGTGCTGGCTCCCTCTGCTGTGGCGGCTGGGCATGTGCGCACCGTGCTGCCTTCAGCAGCATAGCGAGAGGCTGCTGGGGAACACCAGCATCCTGCCCTTCTCCCCCCCAAAAATTTTCAGGGGGTTGAGCCTGTAACCCCTCCCCTTCCGGCTCTTGGGGCTGAACCAGCAGGCATTTTCTCTCTGCTGGTGGCTTGGGTCCCAGGGCTGTGGAAGCCCCGACTTGCCTCCCTTTGGGCTGTGGACGCACCGACTCCTCCCTTTTGGGCTGTGGATGCCCCGACTCCTCCCTGTTGGGCTGTGGACGCCCCGACTCCTCCCTGTTGGGCTGTGGACGCCCCGACTCCTCCCTGTTGGGCTGTGGACGCCCCGACTCCTCCCTGTTGGGCTGTGGACGCCCCGACTCCTCCCTGTTGGGCTGTGGACGTTCGGGCTCCCCCCACTCAGGCGTAGGACGTTCGGGCTCCTCCCACTCAGGCGTAGGACGTTCGGGCTCCTCCCACTCAGGCGTAGGACGTTCGGGCTCCTCCCACTCAGGGGTAGGACGTTCGGGCTCCTCCCACTTAGGCGTAGGACGTTCGGGCTCCTCCCACTCAGGCGTAGGACATTCGGGCTCCTCCCACTCAGGCGTAGGACATTCGGGCTCCTTCCGCTTGGGCTCCTCCCATTTGGGCTGTGGATGCTCAGGCTCCTCCCATTTGGGCTGTGGAGGCAAAACCAGCAGGCATTCACCCTCTGCTGGTGGAGATGGGGACAGCAGGTACTCACCCTCTGCTGGTGGAGATGGGGACAGCAGATACTCACCCTCTGCTGGTGGAGATGGGGACAGCAGGTACTCCTCTGCTGGTGGTCCTGCTACCTGGGCTGCTGTTCCATTTATGGTTGCCTCCAGGTAGCTGAGGACAAACTCCACACCTTCCTCCAAGGTGTTTGGGGTGTGTTCCTCCTGATAGGCCTCCCATCTCTCACTGTCCATCATCCACAGGGCCCGGACGACTATGGGCAGAGACTGGGCCTCCAGCCCAGCATTCTCCAGGAACCAGCCCCGCAGTTTGATGGCGTCTTCTGCCATTTACTTTTTTTCTTCTTTTTTTTCCCCCAAAAACAATATTTGTAATCCTTTATATATATATATTTTTTTTTTTAATCCAGACCCCTCCTGGTCTGACGCTTGGAGGCGCGGCTATCCCACGAAGACACCACGTGTCACAAAGACGGCCAGAGTGGGTTGCGTCAGACCAGAAAGGAATCCAAACACAGACAGTGGTTGTGATGAGCTGAGTGCAATGGCTGCACTCAGCGTTTATTAACAAATAAAAGGGTTGAAAACAGCACAAAACAGGACACGGCACTTGCGCCAAAATAAACAGACATACAAAACGACTAACACTAAACAAACGGTGCACGGACAGACAAACAGACACGGTGAGAACAAACACTTTACGTTTACGATTTTACTTTCTAGTTTCTCCTCTCTCTCTCACCCGTTCTCCTCTTCCGAACACCCAACCCTGAGTGCAAGAAATGTGCGTCTATATATACTATTGTGCTGGGATTCAATTACTAATTAATTATTCACTTGAATCCCAGCACGTGAATTAATTCTGTGCAACCCCGTGCTCACATATTACATTTAACCAGCACGTGAAGTGATTTGTGCTCTCCTCGTGCCTAAATACAAATCTACACTTTTTAAATACACGTGAAACACAGACCCGTTTATATCCCGTGTACCAATCTATACACCAACATTAACATACGCACGCATACATACAACATAGAACACACAAATGCACACAGGGGCGGGGCACTTTGCCACAACGAGATATTCACATACGCGGAGAAATGCAAATTTGAATTGCAAAAGCCGTTCAAAAAGTGGTTGTGGCGGTGCTAGTGTTAAGACTGTCTGGTCTTCTATGCACGGCTGTCTTCCTCTGCCTGGCTTGCCTGTCTGTCTCTCCTCGCTCCAGACACTGGGGTTTTATTAGGGTCTGGACCGCAGTTTCCGACCAGAGCTCCCACCATTATGCTTCCTAATGGGGCAGACCTGAGGAATAGCAGAGCATTAGT
The DNA here is from genome assembly GCF_902713425.1 of Acipenser ruthenus. Taxonomy (NCBI): domain Eukaryota; kingdom Metazoa; phylum Chordata; class Actinopteri; order Acipenseriformes; family Acipenseridae; genus Acipenser; species Acipenser ruthenus. Next base: position 11,036,717 of record NC_081214.1, on the reverse strand, counting down.
TTTATAGGTCGAGCACTCCTGAAGGCCCACCTCCCGACCACTGAGAGAGAGCGAGCAAGCGAGCCCTCACCCAACCTCTCCATGTCACTGCCATGATTGACAGGCAGACCCTTCAGGGCTCCCGAGCTCCTTCTGCAGGATCATGCATGCATCAGACAGCCAGTACAAATCTCACCCTGTTAGTGACATTTCAAAATCTAACATTAAATACTGTACTAGTATGGCTTCCAATAGACTTGTGTTGTCATTTCATATTTTATTTGATTACAAGATGCTAAATAAGACATCTAAATATTTATTATGCAAAACCGATAGATGATCTTACTATTCACACCGAAATCAAATTCAGTCAAGCGGCAATACTGATATTAATAACTCAGCCAGTAGGAGGAGATTCATTGCAAGTTTTTTGAGGGGGGGGGGGCAGGGGAATTTTCCAAGGTGACCTATCTTGTGGAAATAGAAACCAAACAAAAACTTAAATATTTATTGCATTTCTGATAAGACAAACATTAAAAACAAAATCCATACACATATTACCACCATTTTCTTGAACAGGCCCCTCTTTCTGGTAGAGCTTGATGTGCTTGCAACAGTTTTCTTGGATAGTTTAGCAGGCGAGCCAACAGTGGCTCTTAAGTTGGCAAGTATACCTTTCTTCGCTTTAGGTTCACCAGTGCCTCCCTGGGTGCATTTTTTGCTCATTTCAAATTGTACCCGAAGCTCTAATAGCAATGCTTCCTGCGCAGTACAGCTTCTGTGCAGTTCTTTCATTTCCTCCTCCTGTGAAAAATGATGTGTCAGTTAAGCCGCAGGAGAAACCATTTCACACATTTACTATCAACTTAAAAATAAATGCCCCACAACATAAAATCCCCCTGCCAAGGCTGTAAATCCAAACTTAAAGCCTTCAATATAATGAAAAAGTTGAAGACCACTGACGGCATGTACAGAATTAAATTAGGAAATGTATTATATATTTAAGAGAAACAGTTAGTTTGCTCAAGACTGCTAAGAAGAAGGACGCAGAGTACAACTTTCTGCCTCCTTCTTCTTAGCAGTCTTGAGCAAACTAACTGTTTCTCTTAAATACCCTGCACCTGGTACTAATTTAACAATGGCTACCAGGTGCAGGGGATAATTACTAATAAAGCAATTAACAAAAACAATAAAATAATTAACAAAACCAATTAAACAAATGTGCCTTAAAACGAAACCACACATTTTACTGCGGGGATGATTCCAGTCCCATCCCCACTGTGCTACACATCCTCCCCCCAAGTGTGCAACACTGACTGGCCATTCCAAGGCCACCCCCTCCCCTAAAGCATAACCACCCACCCTCGAGTCCACATAGTTCCACCTTCTCCCGATCCTTCGGGTGGGCTTGAGGGTGGGTGGATTCCTCCGGCGCTTCAAGGTAGGGACCATGATCCGGCGAGGAGGGACCCAAACGGCTTGCTAGGGGCGACCGACGCGTAGGCCGGTACCCTGGACGGTGCAGCGACAGGCAGAGGTGTGAGCCACGGGACCGGCGCAGCGACCTCTGAGACTCCAGGGGGAACACAGCGGGAGGAAGGGGGAATGCCAGTGACGTCACACGACCGCGTAGTGACGTCTGAGGTTTCAGGGGGAGCGGAGCAAGGGACCAGGTGAGCAACTGTGCCTGGTGATGCCCCGACCTGGGCACTAGGTCGAGCACAGGGAGGTCCATGCATTCCGGCAGGGTGTCCACGAGCACGGGGCAAGGGACCGTACCCACCTGCGCCGGACTGCTTTGCTGGGGTGGAGGTCGGGGCTGTGGTGGAGCTGGGCACTTTAGCTCCTCTTCCTCAGACAGCTGCAGCTCCTGCTGCAGCTCGGGCACTGCCGGTTTTCTCTCCGGAGCAGGCAGCTCCGGTTCCAGAGCTTGCAACTCTGGCTCTGGATCTGGTACAAGTGACTCTTGCTGGAGTGCCGGCCACACCAACTTCTGTAGCACCAGCTCCAGCTGTGACACGGGGAACTCCTGTTCCCATGTGGGCAACCCCCACTCTTGCCTCCACTGCTGGGTGCACTCGCTCTGCTTGCGCGTTGCCTACTGCATCTCCGCCGTGGACTTTTCTAACGTCCTGATCAGCTCTGCAATGTCCATCATTTTTTTTTAACTGTGCTGGTCTGTAGGGCTGAGCACCGCTGCCACCATATGTAAACGAGCCTTGCGGCTCGGGTTCGTTTTGCCCTTTAAAATACCGACCAGACACAGAGATGGAAGGTTTGAACGCGCTGTTGCGCTAATTTTTAATGCAGAACAAAATCAAAACAAAATGCAAAATAAACACCTAGCTCTGTACGAGCACTAACTAACACACAAGAACACCCTGACTACAAGTGGGACAGCTAGGCTGTTTCCCCACTAAACAATACACAAAAACTTCACAGGTTTAATACAGCACCTTTTCTTTTCCCCTTGTGACTGCCAGGACGCAGAGTACAACTTTCTGCCTCCTTCTTCTTAGCAGTCTTGAGCAAACTAACTGTTTCTCTTAAATACCCTGCACCTGGTACCAATTTAACAATGGCTACCAGGTGCAGGGGATAATTACAGAGGACACCCTGGCCAAACTAACCCTCCCTCCCCCCAGGCAACACTCGGCCAATTGAGCACCGGCCCCTGGGAGCTCCCGTCCACGTTCGGCTGTGGAATAGCCTGGACTCGAACTCGCGACATCCAGGCTATAGAGCGCATCCTGCACTCTAGCGAGTGCTTTTACTGGATGTGCCACTCGGGAGCCCCCCGGCGGACTGTTTTTTGATGAAACTGGCTGCTTGTGCCCCAGGTTGAAATTTGCAGTCAATTGATCTGCAGTTGCTCGCCTATTTTGCCTTGCACTTCGAATTAATGCACGGATATCACGATCCTGGAGTATGCGCTTCCGCCCACTGTTGCCCTTTGCTGATGTCTCCCTCAGAGTTCCATGCCGACATTACCTTAAACACCGTTGCTCGTGAAACATCAGCAAGTTGAGCGGTCTTGGTCACTGAAGCTCCTGCCAAACGCAACCCAACCACCCCTCTTTCAAAGTCACCGAGGTCTCCTCTTGCAGCCATGCTAGCCATATAGGCAATCAGGCCTGTCCAGCATTTTTATACATGACCCTAAGCATGCTGGGATGTTATTTGCTTAAATGCATGAGCCACACCTGTGTGGAAGCCCTTGCTTTCAATATACTTGGTGTCCCTCATTTTACCCAGGTGTTTCCATTTTTTTGTCCACTACCAATATATATTTTTTAAAAAAACACACACATTTGCAGAGCTCTTTTCCAGATGTCTTCATAAGTGTGACAGACTGATAGATAAGAACACACCCTGAATACAGCTACAGTATCCGATATTCAAGTCTCATGACAATTGGAGGAACGGTTGTGTGCCACATGTACCATTTCCTAAACAATCCAAGTCAGAGGGACACAAAAAGGCTTCAGGTGACAAGATTCAATAGCCACAGGTTTGTAGGACTCTTCTTTGGAGAAAGAACACAAGACAAATGCTTTGCAGTTCCTGAAGATGTACCTGTTGAGCTATTTTCTCCTCAAGCCTCTTATTCTCCTCCACTTTTTCCAAAAAGTTATCTCCTGCCTCCTGGATGGCTTCATTCGGGGCCTTAATCATCTTCTCCATGGACTTTATAACCTTGAATGAAGGGACATTTAAATGAAGCTCCACGTCAGTTCACAGAATACACGGAACACAAGCAGGGCAGTTCAATGCAATTATTTCTCTCCACTCGTACCTTAAAATCAGCAACAGACATCAATATAATGCATTAAAAAGGCATTGAAATCAACTTCCAGTAAAAGAATAAAACTTATTTATAAATGTTTAACAATATACAAAACAAGTTATACCTGGTCTTTTTCTTCACATAGTTTTTCTGATGATGAATTTGCCTCCCAGAGTTCCTTGTACCTCACCTCTTAAATAAAAACAACACAGACTCATGCACTTTATCCTAGAAGCATGACATTTTGGATATTTCCAGTATTAGATGATCCAACACACAATGTTTGATGTAGATGAAATTGAGCAGTGCAATTCGGTACAGGGGCAGCTCATAACCTTTATAGGCGAGGCACACAGTAAGTGAAGGCTGGAGACAGGTTTAAAAAAAAGTTACAGAAAAGCAGTATTCATCCATAGCAGAAATGCCAGTCACAAACATGTAAACACTGATTCGTATATTGCAACATTCTGAGCCCTTAACTATACATTTGTTAATACTGTATTTACAGAACACTGGTCTGCCTAACTGCAGTTAAACTGGCTCTGCTAAACTGCAATCCCCTATTGTTCACACAATTTGTATTGTACATAATTCTATCACTAGGTATCCATAACTAACAGTTCCTCTCAGTTTCTTCTCAATGCAAGACCTTAAGATCCCCAAGTCAAATCCTTCCTCGCCTCAGAAAGATGACCTGTTACTATGGCAACACCCCTTTGGAGCTTGCTCAGTAGAATGCTTAAAACACCTCTGCTTTACAGAACTTTATAGCCATTTGTCAATTGAACAGAATAGATTTTAATGTTCTTGTTTAATAAAACATTTGAGTGAGGAAGAACCACTGGACAGACAGTCCTATTAAAACAAACACACAAAAGTTGCCAATATTTTATCAAGACAACATTAAAAAAGAAGACCAACACCTGAAAGTAAACTGATTATAAACAGGGAGACCCCTACCACGACTTTTTCTTGTTCAGCAAGAAACTCCTCTATAGGGACATAGTTGTCCTCTACCTCTTCCATTGCGCGCTGATAAGCATGTTGCTTGATGGCATCTTTGTACATGTCAAAAGTGTTCTCCAGCTTCTCTTCATAGCTCTCCTTTAATTCTTCAACCTGTCTGCTACACGGACCGCACACAATTCAATCAAAATCAAACAATTGAGTATCTGGCATGCAAGTCCAAAACTGAGATTTCTACTACCAAAAATGAAATTAAATATCTGACTTGAAATTACCATTCAAAATCAATGAAGCAAATCTTGAGCCCAAATAAAAATCAAAAGGTGGTGCGGCAATAGCTACTATCCCAAGAGTCTTTGTTACCTACTATTTAATACGGGTCCCCCCCACCCCGCCTTTGTATTTTTATTTTATTATTTAAAATAGGTCACAGTAAATAAGTGAACCAAAACAATTGTTTTAAATGTCTTGGAAATGCTCATGTTTGCTGGTTGTAGGGAAGTGTGATGTAGTCCCAAAGTTAAAATGGGGAGGTTGGGACCACATTTCCCAAGGTGCATCACCCAAATACAAAGCACAACCCGGGGGACTTCTTTGACTTGAAAAAAGAAAAAAGGACCAGGGGTCATAAATGGAGATTAGATAAAGGGGCATTCAGAACAGAAAATAGGAGGCACTTTTTTACACAGAGAATTGTGAGGGTCAGGAACCAACTCCCCAGTAATGTTGTTGAAGCTGACACCCTGGGATCCTTCAAGAAGCTGCTTGATGAGATTCTGGGATCAATAAGCTACTAACAACCAAACGAGCAAGATGGGCTGAATGGCCTCCTCTCGTTTGTAAACTTTCTTATGTTCTTATGCTTGGCCTGGCTGGACCGGGCCGGGCCGGGCCGAGCCACCCTTGACAACAACCCCCCCTCCTCCTCTACTTTAACAGCTGCTACTGTAGGTAACATTCATTAAATTACATTTAATAAAAACAGGTAATACTTCACCTGAGTAGAAACTGACACGGACGATATAGTCGACAGCTCAGACAGCACACCTTTGTGAAGATTATCAACGTTCAGTTCACAAGGGGTCGATTCCATTTCATCTGTGTCAGCGTGAGCAAGAACGCAACTTTCATCAGCAAAGTCGATTCTCGTGGACATTTCTAATAAGGTTACTTCTGAATGGATGAGAAACACATAGGAATGACACTCTGGAGGGTTTGTTTTTTAACAAAAAGGTTATAAAACAATTGTACTTAACAACGAACACTTCAGCATGTATCGAAAATAATATAAAATAGACTTGTGTGGCCAAATCAATCCTCTTCGTTTCAATACTACTGCTCTGCGGACAATCTGTGTTTAAATAGATTGAGCCCCGCCTTCGAAGCGCTGAGTGAGATTGAAGTAGATTTGAGTCTCGTTCAGGTCAAATTAAACCCAGCTGATCATTTTCTGCAGTAGTGTTACGACTAAGAGTGAAAATCTGCACTTTCCAAGTAACTCATATTTTGAAATAATAAAATATCCATGTAAGTCTTACTAATAAAATAAGGAATAATGTTATCCAACTCTGCATAAGAGGCTGTAATTAATGGAGAGCGAGTGATTTATCAATGGCGAGAGTGTTGGTGTATTATGTGTTAAAATATAATACATGCTGTTAACAATTCAATTTAAACTTGAGTATTTTATTCTTTTATTTAAAAAATGGAAGGGAAAACTGCATGTTGTTAGTGACTTGAGTAGAAAATGGGCTTGTCTTTTTGGGATTGTAGAATTGCATGATTTCCTCATCGCCTCTGCTTTCTCAGGGTCATCATCAGTCTACACCTGCCTCACATTCCACGGAGGACACGTGGCTGAAGAAATCTCTAACTAAACTGACGTCGGTAATTATTGTTTTCCTAGGAGTGCTTGTGTTATTCTGCTCTTCCACAAATGTATTCCTGAATTCTGCAGATAAAACTCTGCGTGCCGTTTATTTGTTTTAGTATTGACTGTGACACACCAAAGTTTATAATAATAATAATAATAATAATAATAATAATAATAATAATAATAATAATAACAACAATAATAATTGTAGTGCTTTAAGACGGGAGTTAACGTTTTGAAAACATTGCCGGGGGCATTATATGGTCAGTCGAATCTGTTTATAATACTGATGGAAGCTCACAGCGCGCAGACTGCGATTTGCTGGGAAGGTCCAGCGGGTGCAGATGCAGTGTTGCTAATGAAGAGCAGACAGCGGCCATGTGTTTATATCTTGCCCCCATTTTCTGAAGGGTAAACATAACACTACCAATAAAAAAATGAATAAATAAAAAAAGTTGCTGTGGAGCACTTCAACTCAGTTTCATACTAATTATCATAATGTTGAAATTATTTTATTCCTTTAAAAAAAATCTACAAAACTTTGCCCTTGTAGCAGCTAAAAGCACCCGCTATCTAATAACGTGTGCTGATTATTCTCTTGTGCTGCTCACATAATAAAACAAGCTGGGATAGAAAAAAAAAGACTTTTAGTCCAGTCCTGTTTCATTGGTTCAGTAAAAGACACTTGAGCTTGTTCACTACACTGTGGCTAATCAAGCTCTTCTTAAAACCTGGAATGAAGAAATAAGAACATAAGAAAGTTTACAAACGAGAGGAGGCCATTCAGCCCATCTTGCTCGTTTGGTTGTTAGTAGCTTATTGATCCCAGAATCTCATCAAGCAGCTTCTTGAAGGATCCCAGGGTGTCAGCTTCAACAACATTACTGGGGAGTTGGTTCCAGACCCTCACAATTCTCTGTATAAAAAAGTGCCTCCTATTTTCTATTCTGAATGCCCCTTTATCTAATCTCCATTTGTGACCCCTGGTCGTTGTTTCTTTTTTCAGTTCAAAAAAGTCCCCTGGGTCGACATTGTCTATGCCTTTTAGGATTTTGAATGTTTGAATCAGATCGCCGCGTAATCTTCTTTGTTCAAGACTGAATAGATTCAATTCTTTTAGCCTGTCTGCATACGACATGCCTTTTAAACCCGGGATAATTCTGGATGCTCTTCTTTGCACACTTTCTAGAGCAGCAATATCCTTTTTGTAACGAGGTGACCAGAACTGAACACAGTATTCTAAGTGAGGTCTTACTAATGCATTGTACAGTTTTAACATTACTTCCCTTGATTTAAATTCAACACGTTTCACAATATATCCAAGCATCTTGTTGGCCTTTTTTATAGCTTCCCCACATTGTCTAGATGAAGACATTTCTGAGTCAACATAAACTCCTAGGTCTTTTTCATAGTCACCTTCTTCAATTTCAGTATCTCCCTGTCACAAAGATGGCCGGAGTGGGTGGCGTCAGACCAGCAGCAGGAAATAAACAGAGACTTGGGGTTTTGATGAAGCTGAGCACGTGATCGCGCTCAGCATTTAATAATTAAACAGAACAGAAAATAAAAGGTTTGAAACAAACAACACAAAACAGGACACAGCACTTGCGGCCAAAATAAACAGGTAAACAAAAACGAACACACACTTAACAAACGGTGAATGGACAGACAAACGGTGAGTGAGCAAAACAAACGTTTCTTTCTTTCTTTCTTTCTTTCTTTCTTTCTCCTCTCTCTCCCGTTCTCCACTCACGAACACCCAACAACCAGTGAGTGAAAACATGCAGCTTTTATGCAGTTGTACCGAGACTCGATTGCTAGTCAATCATTCAATTGGAATCTCGGTACAACTGCACGTGAATTAATTAAAGTGCAATTCCCCGTGCTCACATATTATTACTTTTTACTTGCACATGATGTGATGTGCCATCCCCGTGCCTAATACAAATATACAATTTACACACACGTGAAACACAAACCCGCTTATATCCCGTGTACCAATGCCTATACACCAACATTTACACACAACACGTAACATATAACATACACAGGGGGGCACTTTGCCACATATACCCCCCCTTGTGCAACGCACACATGGCCTCAATGGCCACCTCCCCCCTCAGTCCCAAAGTCCCGGAAGAGGGGGAAGCAAGTTGTTTCTGGGGGTGGCCATGGTGGAATGTCTGGCACCCCCCAATTCTTCGTGGCTGGCAGCTCCCTCTTCCGGGGCTTCAGCCACACTATCTCCTGCCGCGAAAGAGCAGCTGGGGGAGCTGGTCTCCTGACCTCCCCCCCTTCTTCATGGCCGGCAGTTCCCCTCCGTGGGGCTCCGGCCACCCAATTTCCAGCAGCGAAACTGCTGCGGGGGGAGCTGGTCTCCTGACCTCCCCCCCCTTCTTTGTGGCCGCCAGCTCCCCTCCGTGGGGCTCCGGCCACCGTGTTTCCTGCCACGGAAATGCGGCTGGGGAAGCTGGTCTCCTGACCTCCCCCCCTTTCTTTATGGCCGGCAGCTCCCCTTCATGGAGCTCTGGCCACATTGTAGCGACCCGAGGCAAAGCAGAGGCCCTGGCGACCCCAGGCGACGCAGGACCCTCGACGACCCCAGGCGAAGCAGGATCCCTGGCGACCCAAGGCGACGGCAGCAGCAGCGGCCCCTCGGGAGGCGACGGCAACAGCAGCGGACCCTCTGGAGGCGACGGCAGCAGCAGCGGACCCTCGGGAGGCGACGGCAGCAGCAGCGGACCCTCGGGAGGCGACGGCAGCAGCAGCGGACCCTCGGGAGGCGACGGCAGCGGACCCTCGGGAGGCGACGGCAGCAGCAGCGGACCCTCGGGAGGCGAACTTGGGAGGGGAGCCCCTGGCCATAGAGGCGGCAGCGGGAGCTCCACTTCTCCCTCGCACCCTGCACCCTGTGTGGAGCAAAAGGCAGCCCCAGGCGATGCGGAACAGGCAGCTCCAGGCGATGCGGAGCGGCTGGCAACCCCAGGCGATGCGGAGCGGCTGGCAACCCCAGGCGATGCGGAGCGGCTGGCAACCCCAGGCGATGCGGAGCGGCTGGCAACCCCAGGCGATGCCAGACAGACATCCTTGGGCGAAGCGTGGCGAGCATCTTTGGGCGAAGCGTGGCAGGCATCCTTGGGCGAAGCGAGGCGGGCATCCCTGGGCGAAGCGAGGCAGGGAGTCAGGACAAACTGGGGTGCGGGTGTTGGCCCGCTTCTCGACCTCTGTGGCCGGGCGGTTCTTCCCCGTGCTTCCCTCAGCAGCCTATGTAAGGGCTGCTGAGGACCGCTAGCATCTAGTCTTGGTTTTTCTGGTGAAGGGAGAGGCAGCTCCTGCTCCTCTCCTCGTGACGGTGGGGGAAGTAATACCAGCAGGCATTCATCCTCTGCTGGTTGGGGAAGTGTTACCAGCAGGCATTCCTCCTCTGCTGGTGGGGTTGGCGGAGGCAGAGGCAGCTCCTGCTGCTCTGCTCCTGCCAGTGGAGGTGGCGGAGGCGTGAAGTCTCCTGCCGGTGAAGGTGGCGGAGGCAGAGGCAGCTCCTGCTGCTCTGCTCCTGCCAGTGGAGGTGGGAGCGGCGTGTAGTCTCCTGGCGGCGGAGGTGGGAGCGGCGTGTCGTCTACCCTTGTTTCAGGGGACTGGTGCGGCCCTCCCTCTCTTGCAGGGGACTGGTGCGGCTCCGCCTTTCTTGCAGGGAACTAGTGCGGCTCTGCCTCTGAAGGGGAAACCAGCAGGCATTCTTCCTCTGCTGGTTGTGATGGGGAAACCAGCAGGCATTCTTCCTCTGCTGGTGGAGGTGGAACCAGCAGGCATTGTCCCTCTGCTGGCCGCTTGGGTTCTAGGGCTGTGGAAGCCCCGACTTCCCTCTCTTCGGGCTGTGGACGCACCGACTCCTCCCTTTTGGGCTGTGGACGCACCGACTCCTCCCTTTTGGGCTGTGGACGCACTGACTCCTCCCTTTTGGGCTGTGGACGCACCGACTCCCCCTCTTGGGCTGTGGACGTTCGGGCTCCCCCCACTCAGACGTAGGACGTTCGGGCTCCTCCCACTCAGGCGTAGGACGTTCGGGCTCCTCCCACTCAGGCGTAGGACGTTCGGGCTCCTCCCACTCAGGCGTAGGACGTTCGGGCTCCTCCCACTCAGGCATAGGACATTCGGGCTCCTCCCACTTGGGCTGTGGACACTCAGGCTCCTCCCACGTGGACTGTGGAGGCAAAACCAGCAGGCCTTCTTCCTCTGCTGGTGGAGACGGGGACAGCAGGTACTCCACTGCTGGTGGACCTGCTACCTGGGCTGTTGTTGTGATTATGACCGCCTCCAGGTAGCTGAGGACCAACTCCACACCTTCCTCCCAGGTGCTTAGGGTGTGTTCCCTCTCCTAAGCCTCCCATCGCTCCCTGTCCATCAACCGCAGGATCCGGATGGCTACTGGCATAGACTGGGCCTCCAGCCCAGCATTTTCCAGGATCCAGTCCCATAGTTTGATGGCGTTTTCTGCCATTTTTTTTTTTTTTTTTTTTTTTTTAATCCAAAAATGCGGTTCCTGCTCTGGCCTGAGTCCTGGAGGCGCTGTAGATCCCACGCAGGACACCACGTGTCACAAAGACGGCCAGAGTGGGTGGCGTCAGACCAGAAGCAGGAAATAAACAGACAGAGACTTGGAGTTTGGTGGAGCTGAGCGAATGCTTTCGCTCAGCATTTAATAAACAGAACAGAAAATAAAAGGTTTTAAACACAAAAACAGGTCACGGCACTTGCGCCAAAATAAATAGACAAACAAAACGTACTAAACACTTAACAAACGGTGCACGGAGAGACAAACAAACACGGTGAGTACAAACACTTATAGATTATTTTCCTTCACTTTACTTTCTCCTTCTCTTTCTCACCCGTTCTCCACCCTCGAACACCCAACCCCGAGTGAAATCTACGTGTCTCTATATATACTGTTGTGCTGGGATTCAATTACTAATTAATTATTCACTTGAATCCCAGCACGTGAATTAATTCTGTGCAACCCCGTGCTCACATATTACATTTAACCAGCACGTGAAGTGATTTGTGCCCTCCTCGTGCCTAAATATAAATCTACATTTTAACTCACACATGAAACACAGACCCGTTTATATCCCGTGTACCAATGACTATACACCAACATTAACACACGCACGCACCATACAACACATAATATGCACACAGGGGCGGGGCACATTGCCACACTCCTCCACTTCCCCTATGTAAAAGAACGCTCTTCTCTGGGATACGGTCTTTCTGTCCTCCTCTGTAGCGTAAGTAAGATTTTGCTTATCCCAGTCTTACTAATACAAATCAGTTAAATATCCATCCATCCGCTTCTCCTGATGAGGGTCGCGGCTAAATTATGTATAAATTGCATATAGAGATGTTGATTTATACCATTATTTATTTATTTCAGTGTATTATGAATGATGCATGAGAAATACTAGATTGTTATGACCAGCATTATTATCATCATAATAATACTACGAATAATGTAGCTTTTTTCCCGCAGGATGTTTCAAGCTTCCACCCCTTCTGACAGCACGGAACACCAGGTCCACTGGACGATGAGGAAACTCATTCCTTCCTCCAAATTATTGTGGGGGTGTGGCAAAGTGCCCGCCCCTGTGTGTATTTTGTGTGTTATGTGTTGTATGCGTGCGTATGTTAATGTTGGTGTATAGATTGGTACACGGGATATAAACGGGTCTGTGTTTCACGTGTGTTTAAAGTGTATAATTATATTTAGGCACGAGGATGGCACATCACTTCACGTGCAGATAAAATATGTATAATGTGTGGCACGGGGTTGCACAGAATTAATTCACGTGCTGGGATTCAAGTGAATAATTAATTAGTAATTGAATCCCAGCACAATAGTATATATAGACGCACATTTCATTCAGTCAGGGTGAGGTGTTCAGAGAGTGGAGAACGGGTGAGAGAGAAGGAGAAATACGTTTAAATATCAATTGCTATTACGTGCTGGGAGGACCAGCACGATACTTGTTTATTTAAAACTCACTGTGTTTGTTTGTGTGTCTGTCCGTGCACTGTCTGTTTACTGTATAGTCCGTTTTGTTTGTCTCTTTATTTTGGCGTGAAGTGCCGTGTCCTGTTTTTGTGCTGTTTTCAACCCTTTTTATTTGTTAATAAACGCTGAGTGCAGCCATTGCACTCAGCTCATCATCACCACTGTCTCTGTGTTTGAATTCCTTTCTGGTCTGACGCAACCCACTCTGGCCGTCTTTGTGACAGGGGGTTATGGATGAACTGGATCGACCTCGCCAAAGAAATGCCACCATTTTCACCAGTATTACCGGTGCTCTGGCTGAACTTTGTATAAATAGAACGCTCCTGCAGGTACGAGATAAATTCAAGAAACTGAAATATCTGTACCTGCAGGAGAGAAAACGCCTGCAGTCCTCGAGGTCCCAATTTCGGTTCTGGGAGGAAATGCTCTGGTTAATGAGTGACCGGCCAGTGGCAGTGGCATCGGACCATTTGCTGGAATCCTCATCCTCATCCTCCCAGACATCCTGTGAAATACCAGCCCCATCAATACAATATGGTAATTGCGCCAGCCATCATTTTCTTTTCTAAACTAAAATATGCTACCTCGGTAAAGTTAGCTTGACGTTTGATATTCGTTTGATATCTGACTCAAGCTAACCCGACATGAATGAAAATGGCTGTATCTCTCCAACCACAGAAGCTAGAGTGCTCAAACCAACTTAATTTAAAGGAGACCAATTGTGAATTGTTTCACAAGCTCTCCTTTACATGTGAATCAAACAAATAAATTGTAAAAAACAATAACATACCGCATATACGCACACAGCCTACCTGACACGCGTAAAATGGCTTTATCTCCTCAGCCACAGCAGCTACCGCACTCAAACCAACTTTAATTTAAAGGAGGCCAAATGTGAATTGTTTCACAGTCTCTGTTTTACCTATGAAGCCTAAGAATAATTTGTGAAATACAATAACATATCGCATATACACACCACCGTCCCAGAGTCAATTAAAAGTGCTTGATATCCCCAACCACAGCAGCTAGTGTTTTCAAAACAACTTTAATTTAAAGAATACCAGTTGTGAATTGTTTCACAGCTGCTGTTTTACATGTGAATCCTAATAATAATTTGTGAAAAAACAAATGGTTGGGGATATCATGCCATTTTATGCATGTCAGGCTAAGTGTGTGCACATATGCAAGTTGTTTTGTTTTACACATATTATTCTTAGGATTCACATGTAAAACAAAAGCTGTGAAGCAATTCACAACTGTTCTTCTTTAAATTAAAGTTGTTTTGAACACTGTAGCTGCTGTAGCTGCTGATCCAGGAGCATCGTCTGATGCGCCTGGAGTACAGAAGGATGTACCATCTGATTGCACGCACCGCTGTCAGGCAGGATCGGCAATACAGCCACCGCTTAGAAAGGCTGGACCACGCTGATCAACAGCACCAAGACAACTGCAGGTGCCTACCCCATCTCCTGCTGAGGTGGGCAACCGTTCTGCTGTGCGCAGTCCTGCCGATTTCAGCGGTCCAAGAAGTTTGTACAGAGCAATACCCACTCGCTTCTGCAGCGACACAGGTGTACGGACATGTATTGGTGACGGCTCCATGTCCACCCTTAAAAGTTCCACCAGTTGGTCAAACTTAGCTCGTATGACCCGAAATGTTTCAATTCATTGTTCGTCAGAGAAAGACTCGTGAAGCACAACCTCCTCCCACCAAACAGAGGGACGATGATGCGCCCGCATTCGTCTTTCCTGCCGATGCACAAATAGAGGTCTGTACATAGGGACGAAGTGGATGAGGGTGTCTGCTGGAAAGAAATCTCTAGATAAGAAAGCAATAGATGCACGATTCTTTTCCTGCAAACCCATTGCATGGGCCTGAAGGAGTTCTTCCCATACAAGACTTAATCTAGCCAGTGTTTGTCTGCGTCTTCTACATCCATCCATTTTTGTCGCAACTACGTTGTAAGTAGGCCTATGATTTTATATACCCTTATAACTAATTAGCAAATACACACAAATTATGTATTTATTATATTAACAGTGTTTGTGTAAGTTTCCACATTTTCTGCATAATTAATTTTAATATTTCAACAAAGTACCTGTGTTTGAAACCAACACATCATGAGTTGTTTTTTTATATATTTGTTCCACATTAACGCATATTTGTGATTATTGAACATATACTACTTTTGTTCAGCACATTAACAGTTACGCAGTTGGCTAAGACTAATATATATGGGTGTGTGAAAGGACATCAGTGGAAGCATAAGAAAAGCAGTAATGGGAATTGGTGAGTGCTGTCGGTTTTTGTACACATGATACTTTTACCATTTCTAGAACAACTAATTCTAAACAATAAGAGTAATGACTATTATTATTTTCTTCTTCTTGGCAACATGAACTGTTTTAACTGCAAGCCTTTTGCATTCTAGACAGATGGGGGCTAACCTTCTCTTCATCTCTGCCTAGCGCGTAAAGCCTCTAAACCCCTATGCATTATTTGAACGATATCCTTTATCACGCAGCATCTCTTTTTAGCGCGTTTGGTGATATTTAAATAAACCCTCCCATTATTTTATTATTAATGAGGTCGTTTGCATTTGGACAACTCAATTCTCGCTCTAAAATAAACTCTCATGTAAACGTGGAAGCAGAACTGTCATGACCAAAAAAGCGTGAGAGATCTGTTGTCATGCTTTTCAGTTTTTGTTTGTAAACTGCCTGTGACAGAGATCGAATGACTCTTGGTGTTAGATCTCCCTCTCGACCTGTGAGGGCACGGTGCAAGAGGAACAGAGTACCCTTAATTAAATGGCACGACAATTTATTCCGTAGGGTAGGTGGAAGTCGGTCATTTAGGAAGGGGGCACAGCTACGGCACCCAAGCTCATTGACCCGGACGGTAAGCGGCGTGGCATCCGAGGACTGGAGGAGCGGATGCGCTCGTTAACCTCGGGGTCAGGGGCGAGGGTATAAATAGGGGGCATGGCTTGAGTGATCTGTTCCTTTGTAGATGGTGTGATAAATAGATGGTTATCGGGTGTTAGTCCCGATAGAAATAGTAGGGATTTCTATTTAAAGAACAGCGATAACTGTACTGTTGGTCACAAGATTTTCTTTTCGTTTGTTTTAAAATGGCCGCCGCTTAAAAGACTACAATTCCCCTAGTTCCTGGAACTCATGGGCTTTGTAACGGCGGGATTCTGGGTAATAAAAAGGGGAGTGTTTTGTAGCAAGAGGTGGTGGTACGGCAGTGAGGCCTGAGTGTTGGATTGGGTTTTTTTAAAAATAAAAAAAACCCTAGCAGGACGCGCCTGTTGAGGCCAAAGAGTGGAAAA
Source organism: Acipenser ruthenus (assembly GCF_902713425.1). Classification (NCBI taxonomy): domain Eukaryota; kingdom Metazoa; phylum Chordata; class Actinopteri; order Acipenseriformes; family Acipenseridae; genus Acipenser; species Acipenser ruthenus. The sequence continues at coordinate 11,020,725 of NC_081214.1, read as the reverse complement.
TATTGTTAGTACTAAACTGAACGGTGGCACGGTTATACAGCGAACAGAGGCTGTAAGGGACAGTCTTCAAAGGACGGTGAAATACGTAAATAGAGCAAGGTGCGCAGTTTAAAAATAAGCGTTTGGTGTACGCAATTCAACGCAAAGGACAGAACAGTAATGCTGAAGACACTGCTCTGAAACTGGATATAAACTTACCTGCAACGCTACAACAATCTGTGAGTACAAGCACTACAACCGGAATACATATTCCTATACTCAATTGGTGGAGTTGCTGGCAAGCCAACGTGGTTACCCGGGAACAAGAAAGAGATGCTGTGTTTCTTTTTCTTTACTGGACTAAGTGCACCAAGTGTGGACAATCAAAAGACTGAAAAGAAAAGGTGCATGTACCAGTGGACTTAAAGTACATCTTTATGGGATTTAATTGCCTTATGTTTGTGTGTACAGTTCTTCTTTATTATTATGGTGTGGATTAGCCACTCCCTAATCAATAGTCAGGGCTTGAAAAAGTGAGTTAGTGCCCAGACCTGGGTTAGTTTTTATTTTTGGTGCTTATATTTAGTTTTGTCTCTACTTTTTGTTTTCTTTGTAAATAAAATCTCACCTATTGGTTCGCCATTTCTGTTTCCGACTCCGTCTTTAGAATAGCATATTCAGTCAGAGTCTTACAAAATAGAGCACTCTTGCTCACACTGGTTAAATTACGTAGCCGAGAAGGAGCCTGTATTGCGAAAACTAACCGTGAATGTGTCTTATCTGTGTCTTAACACTGTGTGTCTTTTGTGTTATTTCTCACTAAAAGAATACTGAGCACGATCCGGAGCTGCAGCCGCAGGGCAGCGAAAACCCGGACCTCAGCACTCACTTTTCCACTGCAGGAACTGTCTTTGTTTGCACCACTAACACCAAAATCACGCACTGTCTAAATTGTGTCTGTGTTTTGTGTTTTATGTGGGTGACGAAACTGGACTTTTTGGGTTACGGGTCAAACCCGTTGGATTATAAAACGGAGTGATACACGCCGCTGTACCACTTCCTACAGTGTTATTATTTGCAGGTTTGCCTTAAGGCTCTGGACATTTTCTGAATAAAATAAACACCCTTGCACCTGTACCAAACGTTGTTTGTGTAATTACTCTGCACTGCACTCACCTGCACGTATTCACCACTCTGCCACACTGCCCCAATGTCTTCACATACTCTTCTTGGGGTGTTGTTTCTCTGTTCTTCTTGCACTGTGGTTCACCACTAGAAGAGTTTTTGCACTGGGGTGATAGAGTGGAGTCGTGTTTCCTTCATCTACAGTACTTTAGAAGCTAAAGAAAGAAAGAGAAGAGAGACAAAGGTTATTGTACAGCATTCTTCCACATGCAGTGTTCTGCAGGGCTTCATGTCATAAACATGACAACTAGAGTGAACTCTGATGACTGTGTATTGAGAGGATACAGTCAGATCCACTTCAAATTTCTCTTTTTATGATTCTAAATTTTTGTGTAAAATATCTGTATAGCAAAGATCCGGTAAAACTACAATTCCCAGAATCTCCCTCACAGCTGAAACTGATTTGCTGGTCTGCTGTACAGAACCAATCCACACACATACTTACTGTACTGTGACAATAATAACAAAGCAATGCTTACTGTGACACACACAAAGTGATATGTGGCGCTGCCAGCAAACATTACAGTCCCTGGGATAGCTGTAGTGAGATGAGCTTTTAAAAATTATATTATATTTGAATCAAGTGTAAGAAATAAAATAAGACTGATGGGTCATAGAATACAGGTTCACTCTCATTGTGACGATGCTGCTGCATACTCTCCACAGAAATTCTCTACTGGGGACGCTAAGCAACCCGACTGGATTTGACATCACCCAGTGATGGGACATGTGATCCCTGCAGCTCTGTAAAGCTGTGGGAGCAGCACAACTGCAAACAGTCTACCAGAAATGGGGAAAGGCACAGATCTAACACAGGGGTGTCCAAAGCTGGCCCTTCCACTCCTGCTCTTTGTTCCAACCCTGTTCTGAGTTGTTTAATTGAACCAATTAAAGCTCCATCCAGGCACAGGAGTAGCACTTTATAGAAGTGAACCTGTTCAATGTGGAGTGGAATGGCCTCCAGGAGCGTGATTGGACAGCGCTGATCTCACAGCATTCTAAAGAGGCGTGGCAGTGGCTGCACATCTAGCAGGTGCCTCAGGAGCAAGCACAGTTATGTCCTTGTTGACATAGTGGTTGGGCAGCTCCCCTTCATTAAAATATGAATCTCAAGCACACTGCTGGTGTTCAGTACCAGGTTCTGCAAGATTAATGTACGATTACCTCCAAATCCCAGTTCACACTCAGATGGAGAATCATCACACAGGTTGGATCCCAGCTTTTTCTTCTCCTCAAGTGTTCATACATTATTTTCAGTAGGAAGTTCCTCTGCAATGGGGACACATTCCTGTTCTATGAACTCCTCTTTAATAGGAACACATTCCTGTTCAGGGACGTCTTCCTCTTTAACACATGTCAGCTCTGTAACCTGTATTAGACTTGCACACCACTCCTGCTCAAAGAACTCCTCTTGTGTGTAAACTGCTTCTATCTTTTGCCCCTCCTGTGCTTCAGATTCAGGGATAGCGTGGCTCTCTATGGGATCAGTGGGAATCAAAACTGTATAAAATTACAACTCTTACTTACTAGCTAGGTTCCTCTACAAAGCCAGCCCCTTGTCAGAATAACTAAATAGATTCAATTCTTTTAGCCTGTCTGCATAAGACATGCCTTTTAAACCTGGGATAATTCTGGTTGCTCTTCTTTGCACTTTCTCTAGAGCAGCAATATCCTTTTTGTAATGAGGTGACCAGAACTGAACAGAATATTCTAGATGCGGTCTTGCTAATGCATTGTACAGTTTTAACATTACTTCCCTTGATTTAAATTCAACACGTTTCACAATATATCCGTGCATCTTGTTGGCCTTTTTATAGCTTCCCCACATTGTCTAGATGAAAACATTTCTGAGTCAACATAATGTCACTGGGTCTAAGAGGAGCTATTTCTCTTATTTTGTTTATTTATTTTCAATTAAGTTACTTATTTTCAATACAGTTACTTTACCTTGTTTTTAACTCCCAAATTAAAACACATTTTCCCTCACAGCAGGAAACTGCACAACAGCTGAGGACAACAGAGGCAAGTCTCAGCAGTGTCTGAGGAATGTCTTTCTGTGAACTCATACTGTATTGTGATAACGGTTGGGATGGAAACTGTCAACACAGAATACAAGTTTCAATGTGTCAAATACAATGAGCAGACAAGGGGCTGCAGCAGGAGAGCTGCTTATTCTCAAAGCAGCTTCATGGAAACAAGTGATTTACACAATGCTAACTTTTCAAAGTGCAGCAATATGTTTTTTTGTACAAACTCCACCTGTGTAATAATCATTAGTAACAACATTGGAAGCTTACTTGTGCAATGTCATGTGAACTGCAGATATACATCCAATCACATCCCTTGTAGTAACACAATACCTTTGTACTGGTGTGGCTCTCCCTATTGCATGCATCCTCTGCTCTTAAATAATACCCTGTATAAGTAAGTGTCTGGGTTTAAAACAATATGACTGATCGTTTCCTAATTCTGTTATACCGTGTATTAGTAAGTGTCTGGGTTTTAAACAATATGAGCGATCGTTTCCTAATTCTGTTTACCATCAGCTGAACAAAGTACTTTATTTATTTATTTTATGGTTAGAATTTTTCTAACAAACAAACTGCAGCATCACGCTGTTTTGAGCAAATGATATATCTTAATAATAGAATAATACACATTGTAATAGTATAATATATACTGCACTACTATCCATTCTTAATAATACACACTGTTATAGTATAACATATACGGTTACATGACATAACAGCGAGTCTAAAACCACGCCGACATCACTGCGACAGACATTACAGCGACTGCCCATAACAGCACTACGACATCACCGCAACGGACATTACAGCGACTGCACATAACAGCGCTACGACATCACCACGCCAAACTACAATTACCAGAAGACTCTGCGAAGTTCACAAAAGCGTCACTTACCAGGAGCTGGGACACACGACGCAGTCAGAGTGGGCTTCACCACAGATTTTCTGATTGCAGACGACTAAAGTTTTTTTTTTCACTGCTCCCATACAGCTCCATCATAACTAGACTGGTAAATACGATAAGTAAAACCTCCATGCAATAAAAGCGTGCTTCCACAAACATTTTTTTTATGTAGTTGGTCTGCATTTTTTTCACTTGTTGCAGAATGATATTCAGCACGTGTTTTGATTATATATATAATGTATATGATTACTCCTCCACAGGACATCTGGGATTGGGCTAGGACTAAAAAGAAGGATAGGACAGTGAATCCCGTGATGCAGTTCGGTACTCAATTACAGGCGCCATTTCTGGAGCCCACTCAGTACTGAATACATTGTGGAGATGCTGTGGTGCAGCGCCAGGATATACCGGTATTGTTTTAATAACAATACAAAATATTGTTAATATAAAGTGACTGACTTATTTATGCGACTTAATTCTTGATTATGTCAAGAAACATTTTGCCAGGGCGAGCGTGAATAAGTTAAAAGCATTGTGAGTGCGCTGTGTTAAAGTGCTCTACTGGCTCCAGAAATGCTCCACTGTTTACTAACCCCGCCCACTTGTGCAATAATTTTCCTATCCTTCTTTTATATAGTCCTAGGATTGGGGACTTATACAAGGACATGACGTGTTTGGATTTTTTTTAATGTTTATTTTGTACAGATTTGTTTTTTAAATAAAGTGTTTAACTTTATATTGTTGTCCTTGCTTCCTGCCCTGTCGTATCCATACTGAACCCACAGTTTTCTTTCTAGCATGACGCTTTTATCCAGAGCGAGTTCGCTTTTGTTTGAAATTAAAATGTTGTAGTCAGATCATTCCCCTTGATGTACTTGCTTGGCACGTAGTTTTTTATTATTATTTCTAGTACTGCTGCTAATCTGAGTCTGTACACTATGTCTAATAAAAGGGTCTATTAAAAGACCTTTACAAATACATCACAGAGATATTTACATTCTAAAGCTCTGCAATATGGTCTGTGACTTTCTTAGCGGGACTCTTTACACTTTACCAGAAGGACACCATTTAAGTCTCTCTAATTACAGACTGGTTAAGACTTACCAATATAGTAATTTCTTAGTTTCTAGAATACCTATTTAAATATGAATTAGACTAGGTTAGATGCACTACGTTCTTATAATCTATAAAATAACACAATGTATAATAATCAAACACTTTAAAACATGTCTTAAGAGAAATTTGAACCAAGATCTTTCCATTAGAAGGTGGTTTGAGGTGTTAAAGACTTTCCGTGACTATTTTGCTCATCCTTGGCATTCAGCTGTTAACCGTAAGGTTGGTAGTTTCAAGACATTGCCTTTCCGGGCGGCCTTTTCAAGAGACGCCAAGCTTCCGATTTCATCTTCAGTTGTGAAGTGTGCGGTGGCCAAGTGGTAAGGCGTCGGTCTCGTAAACCCAAGATCATGGGTTCAATCCCTGTCTGTACCTTGTTGCTGTCTTTAAAACACTGTTTGGTACTTGTTTGTACCTTCGCAGCTGAAATGAAAAATTATAAATGCCATTTGTATTTTAATTTAAAAAAGGGGGCACTCGGATTTGAACTGGAGACCTCTTGATCTGCAGTCAAATGTTCTACCACTGAGCTATACCCCAACTCTCCTAGCAACATTTGATCTTTACTGCTTCATTTTGCTACCTGACATTGGCTGAGCAGCAGCTTCAGAAGAAAATCCTATGAATGGATAATTATATTTCACCATCTCTGCTTTCTTTAAGTGTTATGTCCGAGATTGGTTAAATGTAATTTTTTGTTAAATGTTTCCATTAAGATTCACTCATAGCACAGCATAGGTTTGTTAATGTACTGTGCTAAAGTTACATTTTTTTAACTACACCCTATTAGCACGTGTCTTGTTTTATGGTCATTCCACAAAAAGGGAGACAAAACCGAACCAGGTAACTACAGACCAATTAGCCTGACTTCTATTATATGTAAACTTATGGAAACTATAATAAGATCTAAAATGGAAAATTACCTTGTGACGGAAATATAATGAGTTCTAGTTGTAAATCTCCCTCTCGGCCTGTGAGGATACGAAGTAGCGAAAGGGAAAGGCTTTGGACAGGTTGTCCTGACAGTTCATTCCCTGGGTCGGGAAGTCAATCAGCCTGGAAAAAGACGAGACTCCAGTGCGAGAATGTATTGACCTGGAAGGTAAACGAGGTAGCAGCTGCAGGCAATAGAGTCAGCTGTAATCGTTTACCAAGGGGTCATGGATGATCACATAAAAGGGGCTGGAGAATTGTAAATCTTTTCCTTTGCTTGGGTTTTTGTTACAAGAAAACTGGAAGGACCGGGAGATTGCCCAAAATAAATAACGAAAGGAGTTTGTGAGTGTTTTGTTTGTTTGTTTGTCTGTTTAGTAATTGTCTGTGTTTGTTATCACTAGACGGCTAAACACAGATTCGGAGCTGTCGCCAAGGGCCAGCACAAAACCGGATCATCACTGCACTACCGTCACGAATAAACATTGTTATCAGCACTTGTTCCACTAATAGCACGTATTATATTGTACTTCACCACAAGCACTGAGAGCACTCACTTTGGAACAGTGATCGTGTGTGTCTAATTGTGTGTGTTTTGTACCGTGTCTATTATTTGCGGGACTGCAACCCTTCATTTTATTACTGTGCAATACACATTGTTGTGTATTGCCAGCTCTTTATTATTTACTGGCGGGTCATCAGACCATTGGATTATAAACCATTAAAACAATCATTTTCACCCATACTTTGTTGTCTGTGTGTTCTTGGAATTACTGTATCCGCACTGCACCTGCTATACACCTGTTACCACTTACCACTTTGCCACACGTGGTGTCAGACATGGGATGGATCGCAACGCACTAGCGGAGCTGCTGGAGGCACTGGAGAGCAGACGGGACGCAGAGGAGAGAAGGAGAGAGGAGCGCTACACCGCGCTCATTGAACAGGTAGGGCTGGCATTGTCCACAGTGTCAGCCCCTACTGCAGCACCAGCAATGTCGGCACCGTAGGCTCGGGCGATGAAGATGTCGGCGGAGGACGACCCGGAGGCGTACTTGGTGGCGTTTGAAAGGATGGCTACCACTGCGTCATGGCCACGGGAGTTCTGGGCAAGCCAGCTGGGACCCTGCCTGATCGGAGAGGCTCAGGCAGCCTACCAGGCCATGAGTGACCTCAACGCCGCCAGCTACGACCTGGTCAAACAGGCCATTCTCCGCCGCCTCAACATAACAGCAGAGACCCACCGGGTTCGGTTTAGGGAGTACCGAAGATCCCCGGAGACACGCCCCAGGGTGGTTGCAGAGCGGTTATGTGACCACATGGTGCACTGGCTGACCCCCGAGACCAAAACCAACGCAAATGGGGGAAGCAATAGTGGTGGAGCAGTTCTGCCATGTGGTCGGCGCCGATACCCAGGCTTGGATATGGCGCCACAACCCTGACACCCTGGAGGGCGCTGTGAAACTGGCCGAGGACTACGAGGACTCCCTAGTTTCTGCCCGGACGGGGATTCTGTCGGCTCCTGCCCTTCGGAACAGCCGACCCTCATCTCTCTCTCCTCCAACACCACCACCACCATCAGTCCCGGGACCCAGACCTCCGAGACCGCTGACCCCAATGGGCCACCTTGCCTCCCCTCCATGGAGACCAAGGTTGGCCCCCAGTTGGGGTAGAGGTGCTGCCCCTGCCCCGTTGCCATACCAGCAGCGGGACAGACACTTAACCACTGTTTCCTCTGTCCCCCCGATTTGTTTTAGGTGCAACCAACAGGGACATCTGGCCAGGCCAAGCCCCGCTGCCATGGAGTGCGATGTGGCCGCATGTAATTGGGCACCTGAGATAGGTAAGCGTGGGGAAAACGGTCGGGTGGGGCCTTGTATGATTGCTGTGGTTTTAGGCAATGTGAAAACCCACGCATTAGTGGACACAGGATGTGAGCAAACCTTGATTAGAACAGCTCTCTTGGGCGGTGTGTCGTGGCGGCCACGAGGTCAGGTGGCCATCTCCTGTGTCCATGGAGACATGGCGGCATACCCCACACTAAAAGTATATTTATCGGTAGGACCGATAAAACGACACCTGGTAGTAGGGGTGGCGGAAAGGTTGCCACACCCAGTTATTCTGGGCTGAGACTGGCCAAAATTGAAAGAACTAGCAAATAATGGCAGTCCCGACCGCACACGTAAACGTGGCAGAAGAAGAGAAAAGGGAACGGATTGGTGATGTGTTTCCTTTTCAAGCTGAAATGTTTTCTCCTATTTTCCGTCCTAGAAAAACAAATAAGGAGAGACGGACCGCAAAATGGGAGGGAGCATCCCTGAGACAAGGCTGGGGTCTGGTGGGAGAATGCTTGAATGGTAACAAACGCCAGTCAAAAGGAGTCGGAACGCAGTGTGACCGAGAGGGCGAGGTTACTGGACCATCCAGGGCAGATGCTACTCTGGCCCCTCTCAATATACCGGACATGTGGTACTCAAGCGCGGACATAGTGTGGGGCCAACATAATGACCCGTCACTAGTGCACGCTTGGGGGCAGGTCCGGTCTGTTGAAGGTAAGGATGTTGATGGCGCTGGGGCGCTGGTATATCCACACTTCAGTATCAAGGGGCAATTACTATATAGGGTAAATCTAGCCACGGGCACAGGACAGCCTGTAACACAATTATTGGTTCCCCCGTCTTGTCGACTGGAGGTCATGAGGCTGGCGCATGATATCCCTTTTGCGGGGCACCTCGGAGCTGACAAGACAAGGGAGCGGATATTGGCTCGATTCTATTGGGTAGGTCTTCATACTGATGTGTCGAGATATGTAGCCACATGCCCAGACTGCCAGCGAGTAGCGCCGGGTCGAGTGCGCCCCGCCCCTTTGGTTCCACTGCCAATTATTTCCACTCCTTTTGAACGCATTGCCATGGACATAGTGGGCCCTCTGCTACCGTCTGACTCTGGGTATACGCATATATTAGTAGTGGTAGATTATGCAACGCGATATCCAGAGGCAGTTCCATTGAGGTCCACTAGTGCTGCTGCAATAGCCACCGAGTTAGTACAGATTATGGCGAGAGTAGGGATCCCCAAAGAGATCTTGACTGATCATGGAACCAATTTTCTGTCTAACACGTTACAGCAGGTATATAAAATATTAAAAATACGTCCCATCAGGACGTCTGTTTATCATCCACAGACGGACGGTTTGGTGGAACGTTTTAGTCAGACCTTGAAGTCGATGCTGAGACGGTTTGTAACGCAAGAGCAAAAACATTGGGCATCGCTCCTTCCCTACCTCCTTTTTGCAGTGAGAGAGGTGCCGCAGAGTTCGATAGGGTTCTCCCTCTTCGAGCTCTTGTATGGCCGACAGCCTCGCGGCATCCTCGATCTGTTGAGAGAGGGGTGGGAAGAGCACAAAGGCTCCTCCAAAAATGTAGTGAAGCATGTGCTCCTACTAAGAGATCGCCTAGATTTGATCGGTCGTTTGGCCCAGGACAACCTCAGATCGGCTCAGCACCGACAACAGCAGCATTACAACAAAAATGCACTAATTCGAACCTTTCGACCAGGAGACAAGGTAATGCTGCTGCTTCCCTCCTCAGAATCCAAGTTATGTGCTAAATGGCAGGGGCCATATGAAGTGATTCGGGCTATAGGAAAGGTGAATTATGAAATTAGACAGTCTGATCGCCGTAATGAACGTGAAATTTATCATGTCAATTTATTAAAGCCCTGGCAGGCAAGGGAGGTCTTGTTTATAGCCTGTGACAGGGTGACTGGTGGTCTGACGTCATGCAGAAGCAGGAAGGGAAAAATAAACTGACACCAAGGCAGTACTGCAGTTCAAAGTAAGACGTGGCTGGCCGCCGTTTTTATTAATAAACAAAAATAAATAAAAAGGTTTGAACAAAAAAACACACTTTGTGCTTGCAGAGCGAAAATAAATATGTAAACAAAAACAAATCACAAACTCTACAACCGGTCAGGCTGGGCAATCACCTTCACTGACGCTATCCTTGGTTAGTTTTTAAATAAATTTATCTCGCTCTCCGTCTCTCTGCTCGCTCTGTCCTCTTTAACACCCACCCGGAGCTGGAGAGCTGCAGTCTTTTTATAACAGGTGACCATCTCCCAATTAGCAACAAATTAAATCACCTAATTAATTTGGGAGATGGACACCTTCTGCACGAGTTTACTAATTACTGTGTGGATGGGGCTTCCCATCCACACTACTAAATAATAAACAAACGGCTACACCGTCATTTAAAACACAAAACACAAACACAAAATAACACAGGGGCGGAGGGGGAACCCCCGTTCTAAACTAAAATAAACAAAACAATGTACAGGGCTGATCGCCCTGTTACATAGCCCCAGGCAACAAGAGGATGATTTAGGCCCCTGTCCAGAGACTCCTAGCACAAAAATCATTCCGATGGGGGAACAATTGGTTCCAGACCAGCAACGGGAGCTGCGTAAGCTTATTGAGGAATTCAGCGATGTTTTTTCTGACTTGCCCGGCAGAACTAATTTGGCTGAATATGAAATTATCTCTCCACCAGGTGTCATCGTGAGGGAGAGACCTTACCGGATCCCAGAAAGTCGACGAAGTGGCGTTCGCAAAGAGGTATGGGACATGCTCGAACTTGGGGTGATTGAACCTTCCAGGAGCGAGTGGTGCAGTCCTATTGTCATAGTGGCCAAGAAAGACGGCACCAACCGCTTCTGCGTGGATTTCAGGAAGGTAAACGCTATTGCCAAGTTCGATGCGTACCCTATGCCTCGGGTCGACGAACTTTTAGACAGACTGGGTAAGGCGAGGTTTATCTCCACTTTGGACCTGACGAAGGGATACTGGCAGATCCCTTTAACCCGCAGTTCTAGAGAGAAAACCGCATTTTCAACACCAGAGGGGCTGTTTCACTTTAAAACCATGCCGTTTGGGCTACATGGTGCGCCCGCTGCCTTTCGAGACTGATGGATCAGGTTTTACGTCCACATCATGAATATGCAGCAGCAAATATTGATGATGTGGTCATTTACAGCTCCACCTGGCGAGGGCATTTGGCTAGGATTGCAGTCGTCTTCAGTCTCTAAGGGTAGCCCGGCTGACAGCTAACTTGAGAAAATGTGCGTTTGCCAAGACAGAGACTCAATATTTGGGATTTTTAATGGGGAATGGAAGGGTGAGACCCGTAGTCACTAAAATCCAGGCTTTGGTGATGCAGCGATCCCCAAAACCAAGACTCAGGTGAGGTCACTGCTGGGATTAGCCGGTTATTACCGCCGCTTTATCCCTGAGTATGCCACAGTGGTTAACCCTTTAGTTGACCTCACCAAAAAGGGTGCTCCAAATTTAATTAAATGGTGAGCTGAGTGTCAGGGGGCGTTTGATACTATTAAGCATAGACTTTGCCAGGCCCCCACTCTTATCACACCAGATTTCACCAAAAGATTCATCCTCCACACCGACGCCTCGGATGTAGGTTTGGGTGCTGTCTTGTCTCAAAAGGTAGATGGAGTAGAACACCCGATACAGTACATCAGTAAAAAAAATGCTACCTCGGGAACGCAACTACTCCATAGTCGAAAAGGAGTGTTTGGCCATTAAATGGGCTACTCATTCTTTACGATACTACCTGCTGGGACACTGTCACAAAGACGGCCAGAGTGGGTGGCGTCAGACCAGAAAAGGAATGCACAGAGACGGTGGTTGTGATGATGAGCCGAGTGCAATGGCTGCACTCAGCGTTTAATAACAAATAAAAGGTTTGCACAATGGAATACAAAACAGGACACGGCACTTGACGCCAAAATAAACAGACAGACAAAACGACTAAACACTTAACAAACGGTGCACGGAGACAAACAAACACGGTGAGTACAAAACACTTATAATTATTCTAATGATTTTAACTCTCCTCTCTCTCTCACCCGTTCTCCTCTTCCGAACACCCAACCCTGAGTGCAAGAAATGTGCGTCTATATATACTATTGTGCTGGGATTCAATTACTAATTAATTATTCACTTGAATCCCAGCACGTGAATTAATTCTGTGCAACCCCGTGCTCACATATTACATTTAACCCGCACGTGAAGTGATTTGTGCCCTCCTCGTGCCTAAATACAAATCTACACTTTAAATACACGTGAAACACAGACCCGTTTATATCCCGTGTACCAATGACTATACACCAACATTAACACACACACGCACGCAACATACAACACAAATGCACACAGGGACGGGGCACATTGCCACAGACACTCATTTGATCTTGTCACAGACCACACCCCACTCAAGTGGTTAAGTACAATGAAGGACAGCAATGCCCGGATAACTCGGTGGTATCTGGCCTTGCAGCCCTTCATGTACCATATGGTACACCGTGCAGGGAAAGACCATCTAAATGCAGATTATTTTTCCCGGGAGGGGGGAGTAATGGGAAAGATAGATTCAGCCGAGTGTTTCTTCGGCTCCACTCTGAGCGGTGGGATATGTGACGGAAATATAATGAGTTCTGGTTGTAAATCTCCCTCTCAGCCTGTGAGGATACGAAGTAGTGAAAGGGAAAGGCTTTGGAAAGGTTGTCCTGACAGTTCATTCCCTGGGTCGGGAAGTCAATCAGCCTGGAAAAAGACGAGACTCCAGTGCGAGAATGTATTGACCTGGAAGGTAAACGAGGTAGCAGCTGCAGGCAATAGAGTCAGCTGTAATCGTTTACCAAGGGGTCATGGATGATCACATAAAAGGGGCAGGAGAATTGTAAATCTTTTCCTTCGCTTGGGTTTTTGTTACAAGGAAACTGGAAGGACCGGGAGATTGCCCAAAATAAATAACGAAAGGAGTTTGTGAGTGTTTTGTTTGTTTGTTTGTCTGTTTAGTAATTGTCTGTGTTTGTTATCACTAGACGGCTAAACACAGATCCGGAGCTGTCGCCAAGGGCCAGCACAAAACCGGATCACCACTGCACTACTGTCACGAATAAACATTGTTATCAGCACTTGTTTCACTAATAGCACGTATTATATTTTACTTCACCACAAGGACTGAGAGCACTCACTTTGGAACAGTGATCGTGTGTGTCTAATTGTGTGCGAGTTGTACCGTGTCTATTATTTGCGGGACTGCAACCCTTCGTTTTATTACTGTGCAATACACATTGTTGTGTATTGCCAGCTCTTTATTATTTACTGGTGGGTCATCAGACCATTGGATTATAAACCATTAAAACAATCATTTTCACCCGTACTTTGTTGTCTGTGTGTTCTTGGAATTACTGTATCCGCACTGCATCTGCTATACACCTGTTACCACTTACCATTTTGCCACATACTATATCTTAACAATATCCTGGGAGACAGTCAGCATGGTTTTAGGAAAGGGAGATTGTGTCTAACTAACCTGCTTCACTTTTTTGAGGATGCAACATTGAAAATGGATAACTGCAAAGCATACGACATGGTCTATTTAGATTTCCAGAAAGCTTTTGACAAAGTCCCGCATAAAAGATTAATTCTCAAACTGAACGCAGTAGGGATTCAAGGAAATGAATGCACATGGATTAGGGAGTGGTTAACAGGTAGAAAACAGAAAGTACTGATTAGAAGAGAAACCTCAAAATGGAGTGAGGTAACCAGTGGAGTACCACAGGGATCAGTTTTAGGTCCTCTGCTATTCCTAATCTACATTAATGATTTAGATTCTGGAATAGTAAGTAAACTCGTTAAATTTGCAGACGACACAAAAATAGGAGGACTGGCAAACACTGTTGAAGCAGCAAAGGTCATTCAAAATGATCTAGACAGCATTCAGAATTGGGCAGACACATGGCAAATGAAATTTAATAGAGAAAAGTGTAAAGTATTGCATGCAGGCATTAAAAATGTGCATTATAAATATCATATGGGAGATAGTGAAATTGAAGAAGGGAAATATGAAAAAGACCTAGGAGTTTATGTTGACTCAGAAATGTCTTCATCTAGACAATGTGGGGAAGCTATAAAAAAGGCTAACAAGATGCTTGGATATATTGTGAGAAGTGTTGAATTTAAATCAAGGGAAGTAATGTTAAAACTCTACAATGCATTAGTAAGACCTCAGCTAGAATATTGTGTTCAGTTCTGGTCACCTTGTTACAAAAAGGATATTGCTGCTCTAGAAAGAGTGCAAAGAACAGCATCCAGAATTATCCCGGGTTTAAAAGGCATGTCATATGCAGACAAGCTAAAATAATTGAATCTATTCAGTCTTGAACAAAGAAGACTACGCGGCGATCTGATTCAAACATTCAAAATCGTAAAAGGTATAGACAATGTCAACCCAGGGGACTTTGACCTGAAAAAAGAAACAAGGACCAGGGGTCACAAATGGAGATTACATAAAGGGGCATTCAGAACAGAAAATAGGAGGCACCTTTTTAGACAGAGAATTGTGAGGGTCTGGAACCAACTCCCCAGTAATGTTGTTGAAGCTGACACCATAGGATCCTTCAAGAAGCTGCTTGATGAGATTCTGGGATCAATAAGCGACTAACAACCATACGAGCAAGATGGGCTGAATGGCCTCCTCTCGTTTGTAAATTTTCTTATGTTCTTATGTTCTTAAGCCAGCCTCAAAGGTTATAATGTCCAGGAGCATGTGTTTCCCAATGGATGTTACTGAATCGTGGCTATGGTCATGTCAATGAATCGTGAATATGGTCATGTTACTTAATCGCGGCTATTGGTCATGTCAATGAATCGTGGCTATGGTCATGTTACTGAATCGTGGCAATGGTCATATCAATGAATTGTGGCTATGGTCATGTTACTGAATCGTGGCTAAGGTAATGTTACTGAATCGTGGCTATGGTCATGTCAATGAAACGTGGCTATGGTCATGTTACTCAACCGTGGCTATGGTCATGTTACTGAATCGTGGCTATGGTCATGTCAATGAAACGTGGCTATGGTCATGTTACTCAACCGTGGCTAAGGTAATGTTACTGAATCGTGGCTATGCTCATGTCAGTGAAATGTGGCTATGGTTATGTTACTGAATCGTGGCTATGGTCATGTTATTGAATCGCAGCTATGGTCATGTTACTCAACCATGGCTATGGTCATGTCAGTGAATCGTAGCTATGGTCATGTTACTGAATTGTAGCTATGATAAGTTATTGAATCGTGGCTATGGTCATGTTACTCAACCGTGGCTATGGTCATGTTACTCAATCGTGGCTATGGTCATGTTGCTCAACCGTGGCTATGGTCATGTTACTGAATGGTGGCTAAGGTCATGTTACTCAATTGTAGCTATGGTCATGTTGCTCAACCATGGCTATGGTCATGTTGCTCAATCGTGGCTATGGTCATGTTGCTGAACCGTGGCTATGGTCATGTTACTCAATCATGGCTATGGTCATGTTACTGAATCGTGGCTATGGTCATGTTACTCAGTCGTGACTATGGTCATGTTACTGAATCGCTGCTATGGTCATGGTCCTCAATCGTAGCTATGGACATGTTGCTCAATCGTGGCTATGGTCATGTTACTCAATCGTGGCTATGGTCATGTTGCTCAATCGTGGCTATTGTCATGTTGCTGAACCGTGGCTATGGTCATGTTACTTAAACCTGGTTATGGTCATGTTACTCAACCGTGGCAATGTTCATGTTACTGAATCGATTCTATGGTCATGTTACTTAAACCTGGTTATGGTCATGTTATTCAACCGTGGCTATGGTCATATTACTCAATCGCAGCTATGGTCATGGTCCTCAATCGTAGCTATGGTCATGTTGCTCAATCGTGGCTTTGGTCATGTTACTCAATCGTGGCTATGGTCATGTTGCTCAACCCTGGCTATAGTCAAGTTGCTCAATCGTTGCTATGGTCATTACTCAATCATGGCTATGGTTATGTTGCTCAACCATGGCTATGGTCATGTTACTTAATCGTGGCTATGGTCATGTTACTGAATCGAGGCTATAGTCATGTTTCTGAACCGTGGCTATGGTCATGTTAATCATTCATGGCTATGGTCATGTTACTGAATCGCGGCTATGATCATGTTACTGAATCAAGGCTATGGTCATGTCATTGAATTGTGGCTATGGTCATGTTGCTCAATCGTGGCTATTTTCATGTTACTGAATCGTGGCTATGGTCATTTTACTGAAACCTTGTTATGGTCATGTTACTCAACCGTGGCTAAGTTCATGTTACTGAATCGTGGCTATGGTCACGTTACTGAATCATTGCTATGGTCATGTTGCTCAATCGTGGCTATGGTCATGTTGCTCAATCGTGGCTATTTTCATTTTACTCAATCGTGGCTATGGTCATATCAGTGAATCGTGGCTATGGTCATGTTACTGAATCGTGGCTATGGTCATGTTACTCAGTCGTGACTATGGTATGTTACTGAATTGCTGCTATGGTCATGGTCCTCAATCGTAGCTATGGACATGTTGCTCAATCGTGGCTATGGTCATGTTACTCAATCGTGGCTGTGGTCATGTTGCTCAATCGTGGCTATTGTCATGTTGCTGAACCGTAGCTATGGTCATGTTACTTAAACCTGGTTATGGTCATGTTACTCAACCGTGGCAATGTTCATGTTACTGAATCGATTCTATGGTCATGTTACTTAAACCTGGTTATGGTCATGAGAAAACAAAAAAACAGAAGGGAGACCACATAAAAACAAGGGCAACAACTCAGGTAAGACCACTATTAAATGTATTAATCTTAATGCTAGAAGTCTCAGAAACAAAATGTTAGAACTTGAAGCTACTGCACTAACAAGCAACTACGATGTGATAGGTGTTACAGAAACTTGGTTGTCTGAGAGTGATGGAGACGAATATAATATTAGTGGGTACACACTGTATAGGAAAGACAGGCAGGACAGAAGAGGTGGAGGGGTAGCGCTATACATAAGAAATAGCCTTGAAGCCCAGGTGTTAAATCAGGACAAAGAAAACAATGCAGAATCAATATGGGTCAGAATAATGGACACAAATTCAAAGGGCATAATAATAGGAGCATGCTATAGACCGCCAAATTCAGACGCTGAGCAAAATAATCTGTTATACAATGACATTCGAAATGCGTGTAGAAAAGGAGAAGCCATACTAATGGGGGATTTCAACTTCCCCTGTATAAAATGGGAAAACCCGATGGGGGGCACGACGGACGAAATTGAAATGGTGGAAATGACAAATGACTGCTTCCTAACGGAATTTGTCAAGGCACCGACTAGAGGGGAGGCATGCCTTGACTTAGTCTTTTCAAATAATGAAGACAGAATAACTAAAACAGAGGTCAGGAGCCATTGGCAAACTCAGACCACAACATGGTCTCATTTGAAATATTTTTTAAAACCCCAAAAGTAATGACTAAAGCTAAGGTTTACAATTTTAGAAAAGCAAACTACGAAGGTATGAAACAGAGACTAACAGAAGTAGATTGGAGTAAAATAGAGAAAACATCCACAGAAAAAGGGTGGCTGTTTTTTAAAAATGTAGTACTAGAGGCACAAAACAATTACATCCCAAAAGTAGACAAATCTAAATCTAAAACAAAATGGCCAAAATGGTTTAATAGATCAATTAAAAAAAATATTCAGCGAAAAAAGGCACTTTACAGAGCGTTTAAAAGGGACCAAAAACAAAGCACACAGAAAGAGTACTTGGAACTGCAAACACAAGTAAAAAAGGAAGTTAGAAAGGCCAAGAGAGAGAGATAGAAATCAATATTGCTAAGGGGGCTAAAACCAATTCGAAAATATTTTCCAATATTATAACAGCAAGAGAACATTCAAAGAGGAGGTTAAATGTCTAAGAGACACAAATGGCAAAATCATAGATGAAGAAAAAAAAATAGCAAATATATTAAATGATTACTTTTCACAGGTTTTTACAAAGGAGGACACGGACAACATGCCTGACATGTCGACCTGTTCCTATCCAGTTTTAAATAACTTTAGCATAACAGAGGCAGAAGTGTTAAAGGGACTAGGAGCTCTTAAAATAAACAAATCCCCTGGGCCGGATGAGATCCTCCCAATAGTACTCAAAGAAATGAAAGAAGTTATTTACAAACCGCTAACCAAGATCATGCAACAGTCTCTTGACACAGGGGTTGTACCAACAGACTGGAAAATAGCAAATGTAATACCAATCCACAAAAAGGGAGACAAAACCGAACCAGGTAACTACAGACCAATAAGCCTGACTTCTATTATATGTAAACTTATGGAAACTATAATAAGATCCAAAATGGAAAATTACTTATATGGTAACAATATCCTGGGAGACAGCCAGCATGGTTTTAGGAAAGGGAGATCATGTCTAACTAACCTACTTGACTTTTTTGAGGATGCAACATTGAAAATGGATAACTGCAAAGCATACGACATGGTTTATTTAGATTTCCAGAAAGCTTTTGACAAAGTCCCGCATAAAAGATTAATTCTCAAACTGAACGCAGTAGGGATTCAAGGAAATGCATGCACATGGATTAGGGAGTGGTTAACAGGTAGAAAACAGAAAGTACTGATTAGAGGAGAAACCTCGAAATGGAGTGAGGTAACCAGTGGTGTACCACAGGGATCAGTATTAGGTCCTCTGCTATTCCTAATCTACATTAATGATTTAGACTCTGATATAGTAAGCAAACTCGTTAAATTTGCAGACGACACAAAAATAGGAGGAGTGGCAGACACTGTTGAAGCAGCAAAGGTCATTCAAAATGATCTAGACAGCATTCAAAATTGGGCAGACACATGGCAAATGAAATTTAATAGAGAAAAGTGTAAAGTATTGCATGCGGACAATAAAAATGTGCATTATAAATATCATATCGGAGATAGTGAAATTGAAGAAGGGAACTATGAAAAAGACCTAGGAGTTTATGTTGACTCAGAAATGTCTTCATCTAGACAATGTGGGGAAGCTATAAAAAAGGCCAACAAGATGCTTGGATATATTGTGAGAAGTGTTGACTTTAAATCAAGGGAAGTAATGTTAAAACTCTACAATGCATTAGTAAGACCTCACCTAGAATATTGTGTTCAGTTCTGGTCACCTCATTACAAAAAGGATATTGCTGCTCTAGAAAGAGTGCAAAGAAGAGCAACCAGAATTATCCCAGGTTTAAAAGGCATGTCGTATGCAGACAGGCTAAAAGAATTGAATCTATTCAGTCTTGAACAAAGAAGACTACGCGGCGATCTGATTCAAACATTCAAAATCGTAAAAGGTATAGACAATGTCAACCCGGGGGACTTCTTTGACTTGAAAAAAGAAAAAAGGACCAGGGGTCATAAATGGAGATTA
The DNA here is from genome assembly GCF_902713425.1 of Acipenser ruthenus. Classification (NCBI taxonomy): domain Eukaryota; kingdom Metazoa; phylum Chordata; class Actinopteri; order Acipenseriformes; family Acipenseridae; genus Acipenser; species Acipenser ruthenus. Next base: position 11,001,263 of record NC_081214.1, on the reverse strand, counting down.
GATAAAGGGGCATTCAGAACAGAAAATAGGAGGCACTGTTTTACACAGAGAATTGTGAGGGTCTGGAATCAACTCCCCAGTAATCTTGTTGAATCTGACACCCTTGGATCCTTCAAGAAGCTGCTTGATGAGATTCTGGGATCAATAAGCTACTAACAACCAAACGAGCAAGATGGGCTGAATGGCCTCCTCTCGGTTGTAAACTTTCTTATGTTCTTATGTTCTTATGTTCTTATGTTATTCAGCTGTGGCTATGGTCATATTACTCAATCGCAGCTATGGTCATGGTCCTCAATCATGACTATGGTCATGTTACTGAATCATGGCTATGGTCATGTTACTCAATCGTGGCTATGGTCATGTTACTCAATCGTGGCTATGGTCATGTTGCTCAATCGTGGCTATTGTCATGTTGCTGAACCGTAGCTATGGTCATGTTACTTAAACCTGGTTATGGTCATGTTACTCAACCGTGGCAATGTTCATGTTACTGAATCGATTCTAAGGTCATGTTACTTAAACCTGGTTATAGTCATGTTATTCAACCGTGGCTATGGTCATATTACTCAATCGCAGCTATGGTCATGGTCCTCAATCGTGGCTATGGTCATATTGCTCAACCGTGGCTATGGTCATGTTGCTCAATCTTTGCTATGGTCATGTTGCTCAATCGTTGCTATGGTCATGTTGCTCAATCGTGGCTATGGTCATGTTACTTAATCGTGGCTATGGTCATGTTGCTCAACCATGGCTATGGTCATGTTACTTAATCGTGGCTATGGTCATGTTACTGAATCGAGGCTATGGTCATGTTGCTCCATCGTGGCTATAGTCATGTTTCTAAACCGTGGCTATGGTCATGTTACTCATTCATGGCTACGGTCATGTTACTGAATCGCGGCTATGATCATGTTACTGAATCACGGCTATGGTCATGTCATTGAATTGTGGCTATGGTCATGTTGCTCAATCGTGGCTATTTTCATGTTACTGAATCGTGGCTATGGTCATTTTACTGAAACCTGGCTATGGTCATGTTACTCAACCGTGGCTAAGTTCATGTTACTGAATCGTGGCTATGGTCACGTTACTGAATCATTCCTATGGTCATGTTGCTCAATTGTGGCTATGGTCATGTTGCTCAATCGTGGCTATTTTCATTTTACTCAATCGTGGCTATGGTCATATCAGTGAATCGTGGCTATGGTCATGTTACTGAATCGTGGCTATGGTCATGTTATTGAGTCGTGGCTATGGTCATATTGCTCAATCGTAGCTATGGTCATGCTAGTCAAAAGTGGCTACGGTCATGTTACTCAGTCGTGGCTATGGTCATGTTACTGAATTGTTGCTGTGGCCATCTCGCTGAATTGAGCTATGGTCATGTCGGTGAATCGTTGCTATGGCCATGTCGCTGAATTGAGGCTATGGTCATGTTACTGAATCTTGGCTATGGTCATGTTACTGAATCGTGATTATTCATGTTATTTAATCATGGCTATGGTCATGGTACTCAACCGTGGCTATGGTCATGTCAGTGAATCGTGGCTATGGTCATTTTGCTCAACCGTGGCTATGGTCAAGTTATTGAATCGTGCCTAAGGTCATGTCGCTGAGTCGTGGCCATGGTCATGTTACAGAATCGTGGATATGGTCATGTTGTTCAATCGTGGCTATGGTCATGTTACTCCATCGTGGCTATGGTCATGTTGCTCAACCGTGGCTATGGTCATGTTGCTCAGTTGTGGCTATGGCCATTTTACTCATTTGTGGCTATGGTCATGTTGCTCAACCCTGGCTATGGTCATGTTGCTCAATCGTTGCTATGGTCGTTACTCAATTGTGGCTATGGTCATGTTACTCCATCGTGGCTATGGTCATGTTGCTCAGTCGTGGCTATGGCCATTTTACTCATTTGTGGCTATGGTCATGTTGCTCAACCATGGCTATGGTCATGTTACTTAATCGTGGCTATGGTCATATTACTGAATCGAGGCTATGGTCATGTTGCTCAATCGTGGCTATGGTCATGTCAGTGAATCGTGGCTATGGTCATGTTATTTAATCATGGCTATGGTCATGTTACTCAAACGTGGCTATGGTCATTTCAGTGAATCGTGGATATGGTCATTTTACTGAATCGTAGCTATGGCATGTTATTGAATCGTGGCTATGGTCATGTTACTCAAATGTGGCTATGGTCATTTTACTGAATCGTAGCTAAGGTCATGTACCTCAATCGTGAATATGGTCATGTTACTGAATCGTGGCTATGGTCATGTTATTTAATCATGGCTATGGTCATGTTACTCAACCGTGGCTATGGTCATATCAGTGAATCGTTGTTATGGTCATTTTACTGAATCATAGCTATGGCATGTTATTAAATCGTGGTTATGGTCATATTTCTCAAACGTGGCTATGGTCATCTTACTCAATCGTGGCTATGGTCATGTTACTCAATGGAGGCTATGGTGGATGTTGCTCAACCTTGTATATGGTCATGTTACTAAATCGTAGCTATGGTCATGTTACTGAATCGCGGCTATGGTCATGTTACTGAATCACGGCTATGGTCATGTCATTGAATTGTGGCTATGGTCATGTTGCTCAATCGTGGCTATTTTCATGTTACTGAATCGTGGCTATGGTCATTTTACTGAAACCTGGCTATGGTCATGTTACTCAACCGTGGCTAAGTTCATGTTACTGAATCGTGGCTATGGTCACGTTACTGAATCATTCCTATGGTCATGTTGCTCAATTGTGGCTATGGTCATGTTGCTCAATCGTGGCTATTTTCATTTTACTCAATCGTGGCTATGGTCATATCAGTGAATCGTGGCTATGGTCATGTTACTGAATTGTGGCTATGGTCATGTTACTGAATCGTGGCTATGGTCATGTTATTGAGTCGTGGCTATGGTCATATTGCTCAATCGTAGCTATGGTCATGCTAGTCAAAAGTGGCTACGGTCATGTTACTCAGTCGTGGCTATGGTCATGTTACTGAATCGTTGCTGTGGCCATCTCGCTGAATTGAGCTATGGTCATGTCGGTGAATCGTTGCTATGGCCATGTCGCTGAATTGAGGCTATCGTCATGTTACTGAATCGTGGCTATGGTCATGTACCTCAATCGTGACTATGGTCATGTTACTGAATCGTGACTATGGTCATGTTATTTAATCATGGATATGGTCATGGTACTCAACCGTGGCTATGGTCATGTCAGTGAATCGTGGCTATGGTCATTTTGCTCAACCGTGGCTATGGTCAAGTTATTGAATCGTGCGTAAGGTCATGTCGCTTAGTCGTGGCCATGGTCATGTTACAGAATCGTGGATATGGTCATGTTGTTCAATCGTGGCTATGGTCATGTTACTCCATCGTGGCTATGGTCATGTTGCTCAACCGTGGCTATGGTCATGTTGCTCAGTTGTGGCTATGGCCATTTTACTCATTTGTGGCTATGGTCATGTTGCTCAACCCTGGCTATGGTCATGTTGCTCAATCGTTGCTATGGTCGTTACTCAATTGTGGCTATGGTCATGTTACTCCATCGTGGCTATGGTCATGTTGCTCAGTCGTGGCTATGGCCATTTTACTCATTTGTGGCTATGGTCATGTTGCTCAACCATGGCTATGGTCATGTTACTTAATCGTGGCTATGGTCATATTACTGAATCGAGGCTATGGTCATGTTGCTCAATCGTGGCTATGGTCATGTCAGTGAATCGTGGCTATGGTCATGTTATTTAATCATGGCTATGGTCATGTTACTCAAACGTGGCTATGGTCATTTCAGTGAATCGTGGATATGGTCATTTTACTGAATCGTAGCTATGGCATGTTATTGAATCGTGGCTATGGTCATGTTGCTCAATCGTGGCTATGGTCATGTCAGTGAATCGTGGCTATGGTCATGTCATTTAATCATGGCTATGGTCATGTTACTCAAACGTGGCTATGGTCATTTCAGTGAATCGTGGATATGGTCATTTTACTGAATCGTAGCTATGGCATGTTATTGAATCGTGGCTATGGTCATGTTACTCAAACGTGGCTATGGTCATTTTACTGAATCGTAGCTAAGGTCATGTACCTCAATCGTGAATATGGTCATGTTACTGAATCGTGGCTATGGTCATGTTATTTAATCATGGCTATGGTCATGTTACTCAACCGTGGCTATGGTCATATCAGTGAATCGTTGTTATGGTCATTTTACTGAATCATAGCTATGGCATGTTATTAAATCGTGGTTATGGTCATATTTCTCAAACGTGGCTATGGTCATCTTACTCAGTCGTGGCTATGGTCATGTTACTCAATGGAGGCTATGGTGGATGTTGCTCAACCTTGGATATGGTCATGTTACTAAATCGTAGCTATGGCCATGTTACTGAATCGCGGCTATGGTCATGTTATTGAATCGTGGCTATGGTCATGTTGCTGAACCGTGTCTATGGTCATGATACTCAATCTTGGCTATGGTCATGTTACTGAATCACGGCTATGGTCATGTCAGTGAATCGTGGCTATGGTCATGTTACTGAATCGTGGCTATGGTCATCTTACTCAATCGTGGATATGGTCATGTTACTGAACCGTGGCTAAGGTCATGTTGATCAGTCGTGGCTATTTTCATTTTACTCAATCGCTGTTGTCATGTTACTCAACCTTGGCTATGGTCATGTTGCTCAATCGTGGCTATGGTCATATTGCTCAATCGTAGCTATGGTCATGCTAGTCAAAAGTGGCTATGGTCATGTTACTGAATCGTTACTATGGTCATGTTATTTAATCATGGCTATGGTCATGTTACTCAACCGTGGCTATGGTCATGTCAGTGAATCGTGGCTATGGTCATTTTACTAAATCGTAGCTATGGTATGTTATTAAATCGTGGCTATGATCATGTTACTCAATCGTGGCTAAGGTCATTTTGCTCAACCATGTCAAGTTATTGAATCGTCCCTAAGGTCATGTCGCTGAGTCGTGGCTATGGTCATGTTACAGAATCGTGAATATGGTCATGTTGTTCAATCGTGGCTATGGTCATGTTAATCCATCGCGGCTATGGTCATGTTGCTCAACCGTGGCTATGGCCATGTTACTCATTTGTGGCTATGGTCATGTTGCTCAACCCTGGCTATGGTCATGTTGCTCAATCGTTGTTATGGTCGTTACTCAATCGTGGCTATGGTCATGTTACTCAACCATGGCTATGGTCATGTTACTGAATCGTGGCTATGGTCATGTTACTCAACTGTGGCTATGGTCATGTTGCTCAATCGTGGCTATGGTCATATTGCTCAATCGTAGCTATGGTCATGCTAGTCAAAAGTGGCTATGGTCATGTCAGTGAATCGTGGCTATGGTCATTTTACTAAATCGTAGCTATGGTATGTTATTGAATCGTGGCTATGATCATGTTACTCAGACGTGGCTATGGTCATCTTACTGAATCGTTTCTATGGTCATGTTACTCAATCGTGGCTATGGTCATGTTACTCCATCGTGGCTATGGTCATGTTGCTCAACCGTGGCTATGGTCATGTTGCTCAGTTGTGGCTATGGCCATTTTACTCATTTGTGGCTATGGTCATGTTGCTCAACCCTGGCTATGGTCATGTTGCTCAATCGTTGCTATGGTCGTTACTCAATTGTGGCTATGGTCATGTTACTCAAACGTGGCTATGGTCATTTCAGTGAATCGTGGATATGGTCATTTTACTGAATCGTAGCTATGGCATGTTATTGAATCGTGGCTATGGTCATGTTACTCAAACGTGGCTATGGTCATTTTACTGAATCGTAGCTAAGGTCATGTACCTCAATCGTGAATATGGTCATGTTACTGAATCGTGGCTATGGTCATGTTATTTAATCATGGCTATGGTCATGTTACTCAACCGTGGCTATGGTCATATCAGTGAATCGTTGTTATGGTCATTTTACTGAATCATAGCTATGGCATGTTATTAAATCGTGGTTATGGTCATATTTCTCAAACGTGGCTATGGTCATCTTACTCAATCGTGGCTATGGTCATGTTACTCAATGGAGGCTATGGTGGATGTTGCTCAACCTTGGATATGGTCATGTTACTAAATCGTAGCTATGGCCATGTTACTGAATCGCGGCTATGGTCATGTTATTGAATCGTGGCTATGGTCATGTTGCTGAACCGTGTCTATGGTCATGATACTCAATCTTGGCTATGGTCATGTTACTGAATCACGGCTATGGTCATGTCAGTGAATCGTGGCTATGGTCATGTTACTGAATCGTGGCTATGGTCATGTTATTGAATCGTGGCTATGGTCATCTTACTCAATCGTGGATATGGTCATGTTACTGAACCGTGGCTAAGGTCATGTTGATCAGTCGTGGCTATTTTCATTTTACTCAATCGTTGCTATGGTCATGTTACTCAACCGTGGCTATGGTAATGTTGCTCAACCGTGTCAATGGTCATGTTACTGAATCGTGGCTATGGTCATGTTACTCAATCGCTGTTGTCATGTTACTCAACCTTGGCTATGGTCATGTTGCTCAATCGTGGCTATGGTCATATTGCTCAATCGTAGCTATGGTCATGCTAGTCAAAAGTGGCTATGGTCATGTTACTGAATCGTTACTATGGTCATGTTATTTAATCATGGCTATGGTCATGTTACTCAACCGTGGCTATGGTCATATCAGTGAATCGTGGCTATGGTCATTTTACTAAATCGTAGCTATGGTATGTTATTAAATCGTGGCTATGATCATGTTACTCAATCGTGGCTAAGGTCATTTTGCTCAACCATGTCAAGTTATTGAATCGTCCCTAAGGTCATGTCGCTGAGTCGTGGCTATGGTCATGTTACAGAATCGTGAATATGGTCATGTTGTTCAATCGTGGCTATGGTCATGTTAATCCATTGCGGCTATGGTCATGTTGCTCAACCGTGGCTATGGTCATGTTGCTCAATCGTGGCTATGGCCATGTTACTCATTTGTGGCTATGGTCATGTTGCTCAACCCTGGCTATGGTCATGTTGCTCAATCGTTGTTATGGTCGTTACTCAATCGTGGCTATGGTCATGTTACTCAACCATGGCTATGGTCATGTTACTGAATCGTGGCTATGGTCATGTTACTCAACTGTGGCTATGGTCATGTTGCTCAATCGTGGCTATGGTCATATTGCTCAATCGTAGCTATGGTCATGCTAGTCAAAAGTGGCTATGGTCATGTCAGTGAATCGTGGCTATGGTCATTTTACTAAATCGTAGCTATGGTATGTTATTGAATCGTGGCTATGATCATGTTACTCAGACGTGGCTATGGTCATCTTACTGAATCGTTTCTATGGTCATGTTACTCAATCGTGGCTATGGTCATGTTACTCCATCGTGGCTATGGTCATGTTGCTCAACCGTGGCTATGGTAATGTTGCTCAGTTGTGGCTATGGCCATTTTACTCATTTGTGGCTATGGTCATGTTGCTCAACCCTGGCTATGGTCATGTTGCTCAATCGTTGCTATGGTCGTTACTCAATTGTGGCTATGGTCATGTTACTCCATCGTGGCTATGGTCATGTTGCTCAGTCGTGGCTATGGCCATTTTACTCATTTGTGGCTATGGTCATGTTGCTCAACCATGGCTATGGTCATGTTACTTAATCGTGGCTATGGTCATATTACTGAATCGAGGCTATGGTCATGTTGCTCAATCGTGGCTATGGTCATGTCAGTGAATCGTGGCTATGGTCATGTTATTTAATCATGGCTATGGTCATGTTACTCAAACGTGGCTATGGTTATTTCAGTGAATCGTGGATATGGTCATTTTACTGAATCGTAGCTATGGCATGTTATTGAATCGTGGCTATGGTCATGTTACTCAAACGTGGCTATGGTCATTTTACTGAATCGTAGCTAAGGTCATGTACCTCAATCGTGAATATGGTCATGTTACTGAATCATGGCTATGGTCATGTTATTTAATCATGGCTATGGTCATGTTACTCAACCGTGGCTATGGTCATATCAGTGAATCGTTGTTATGGTCATTTTACTGAATCATAGCTATGGCATGTTATTAAATCGTGGTTATGGTCATATTTCTCAAACGTGGCTATGGTCATCTTACTCAATCGTGGCTATGGTCATGTTACTCAATGGAGGCTATGGTGGATGTTGCTCAACCTTGGATATGGTCATGTTACTAAATCGTAGCTATGGCCATGTTACTGAATCGCGGCTATGGTCATGTTATTGAGTCGTGGCTATGGTCATGTTGCTGAACCGTTTCTATGGTCATGATACTCAATCTTGGCTATGGTCATGTTACTGAATCACGGCTATGGTCATGTCAGTGAATCGTGGCTATGGTCATGTTACTGAATCGTGGCTATGGTCATGTTATTGAATCGTGGCTATGGTCATCTTACTCAATCGTGGATATGGTCATGTTACTGAACCGTGGCTAAGGTCATGTTGATCAGTCGTGGCTATTTTCATTTTACTCAATCGTTGCTATGGTCATGTTACTCAACCGTGGCTATGGTAATGTTGCTCAACCGTGTCAATGGTCATGTTACTGAATCGTGGCTATGGTCATGTTACTCAATCGCTGTTGTCATGTTACTCAACCTTGGCTATGGTCATGTTGCTCAATCGTGGCTATGGTCATATTGCTCAATCGTAGCTATGGTCATGCTAGTCAAAAGTGGCTATGGTCATGTTACTGAATCGTTACTATGGTCATGTTATTTAATCATGGCTATGGTCATGTTACTCAACCGTGGCTATGGTCATGTCAGTGAATCGTGGCTATGGTCATTTTACTAAATCGTAGCTATGGTATGTTATTAAATCGTGGCTATGATCATGTTACTCAATCGTGGCTAAGGTCATTTTGCTCAACCATGTCAAGTTATTGAATCGTCCCTAAGGTCATGTCGCTGAGTCGTGGCTATGGTCATGTTACAGAATCGTGAATATGGTCATGTTGTTCAATCGTGGCTATGGTCATGTTAATCCATTGCGGCTATGGTCATGTTGCTCAACCGTGGCTATGGTCATGTTGCTCAATCGTGGCTATGGCCATGTTACTCATTTGTGGCTATGGTCATGTTGCTCAACCCTGGCTATGGTCATGTTGCTCAATCGTTGTTATGGTCGTTACTCAATCGTGGCTATGGTCATGTTACTCAACCATGGCTATGGTCATGTTACTGAATCGTGGCTATGGTCATGTTACTCAACTGTGGCTATGGTCATGTTGCTCAATCGTGGCTATGGTCATATTGCTCAATCGTAGCTATGGTCATGCTAGTCAAAAGTGGCTATGGTCATGTCAGTGAATCGTGGCTATGGTCATTTTACTAAATCGTAGCTATGGTATGTTATTGAATCGTGGCTATGATCATGTTACTCAGACGTGGCTATGGTCATCTTACTGAATCGTTTCTATGGTCATGTTACTCAATCGTGGCTAAGGTCATTTTGCTCAACCATGGCTATGGTCAAGTTATTGAATCGTGCCTAAGGTCATGTCGCTGAGTCGTGCTATGGTCATGGTCCTCAATCGTAGCTATGGTCATGTTGCTCAATCGTGGCTTTGGTCATGTTACTCAATCGTGGCTATGGTCATGTTGCTCAACCGTGGCTATGGTCATGTTGCTCAACCATAGCTATGGTCATGTTACTTAATCGTGGCTATGGACATTTAACTGAATCGTGGCTATGGTCATGTACCTCAATCGTGAATATGGTCATGTTACTGAATCGTGGCTATGGTCACGTTATTTAATCATGGCTATGGTCATGTTACTCAACCGTGGCTATGGTCATTTTACTGAATCATAGCTATGGCATGTTATTAAATCGTGGCTATGGTCATATTTCTCAAACGTGGCTATGGTCATCTTACTCAATCGTGGATATGGTCGATGTTGCTCAACCGTGGATATGGTCATGTTACTAAATCGTAGCTATGGTCATGTTACTGAATCGCGGCTATGGTCATGTTATTGAATCGTGGCTGTGGTCATGTTGCTGAACCGTGTCTATGGTCATGTTACTCAATCTTGGCTATGGTCATGTTACTGAATCGCAGCTATGTTCATGATACTGAATTGCGGATTTGGTCATGTCAGTGAATCGTGGATATGGTCATGTTGCCCAAACATTGCTACGGTCATGTTACTGAATCGATGCTATGGTCATGTTACTTAAACCTGGTTATGGTCATGTTACTCAACCGTGACTATGGTAATATTACTCAATCGCTGCTATGGTCATGGTCCTCAATCGTAGCTATGGTCATGTTGCTCAATCGTGGCTTTGGTAATGTTACTCAATCGTGGCTATGGTCATGTTGCTCAACCATGGCTATGGTCATGTTGCTCAACCATGGCTATGGTCTTTTTACTTAATCGTGGCTATGGTCATTTAACTGAATCGAGGCTATGGTCATGTTGCTCATTCGTGGCAATGGTCATGTTGCTGAACCGTGGCTATGGTCATGTTGCTCAATCATTGATATGCTCATGTTACTGAATCGCGGCTATGGTTATTTTACTGACTCACGGCTATACTCATGTCAGTGAATCGTGGCTATGGTCATGTTGCTCAATCGTGGCTATTGTCAGGTTACTGAATCGTGGCTATGGTCACGTTACTGAATCGTAGCTATAGTCATGGTCGTCAATAGTGCTATGGTGATGTTACTCAACCATGGCTATGGTCATGTTACTCAATAGTGGCTATGGTCATGTTACTGAGACGTGGCTATGGTCATGTTACTGAATCGTAACTATGGTCATGGTAGTCAATGTTGGCTATGGTCATGTCAGTGAATCGTGGCTATGGTCATGTTACTGAATTGTGGCTATGGTTTGCTATTGAATCGTGGCTACGGTCATGTTACTGATTCGTGGCTTATGGTCCTGTTACTCAATTGTGGCTATGGTCATGTTGCTCAATCGTGGCTATGGTCATGTTGCTCAATCGTAGCTATGGTCATGCTACTCAAAAGTGGCGATTGTCATCTTACTCAGTCGTTTCTATGATCATATTACTGAATCACAGCTATGGTCATGTCAGTGAATTGTGGCTATGGTCATTTTACTGAAACCTGGCTATGGTCATATTACTGAATCACAGCTATGGTCATGTCAGTGAATTGTGGCTATGGTCATTTTACTGAAACCTGGCTATGGTCATGTTACTCAACCGTGGCTAAGTTCATGTTACTGAATCGTGGCTATGGTCACGTTACTGAATCATTGCTATGGTCATGTTGCTCAATCATGGCTATGGTCATGTTGCTCAATCGTGGCTATTTTCAGTTTACTCAATCGTGGCTATGGTCATGTCAGTGAATCGTGGCTATGGCCATGTTACTGAATCGTGGCTATGGTCATGTTATTGAATCGTGGCTATGGTCATCTTACTCAATCGTGGATATGGTCATGTTACTGAATCGTGGCTAAGGTCATGTTGCTCAGTCGTGGCTATGATCATGTTACTCAACCGTGGCTATGGTCATTTTACTGAATCGTGGCTTATGGTCATGTTACTCAATCGTGGCTATGGTAATGTTACTCAACCGTGTCTATGGTCATGTTACTGAATCGTGGCTATGGTCATGTTACTCAATCGCTGTTGTCATGTTACTCAACTGTGGCTATGGTCATGTTGCTCAATCGTGGCTATGGTCATATTGCTCAATCGTAGCTATGATCATGCTAGTCAAAAGTGGCTATGGTCATGTTACAGAATCGTGGATATGGTCATGTTGTTCAATCGTGGCTATGGTCATGTTACTCCATCGTGGCTATGGTCATATTGCTCAGTCGTGGCTATGGTCATGTTGCTCAACCCTGGCTATGGTCATGTTGCTCAATCGTTGCTATGGTCGTTACTCAATCGTGGCTATGGTCATGTTACTCAACCGTGGCTATGGTCATGTTACTCAATCGAGGCTATGGTGATGTTTCTCAATCGTGGCTATGGTCATGTCAGTGAATTGTGGCTATGGTCATGTTATTTAATCATGGCTATGGTCATGTTACTCAAACGTGGCTATGGTCATGTCAGTGAATCGTGGATATGTTCATTTTACTGAATCATAGCTATGGCATGTTATTGAATCATGGCTATGATCATGTCAGTGAATACTGGTTATGGTCATTTTACTGAATCATAGCTATGGCATGTTATTAAGTCGTGGCTATGGTCATATTATTGAAAAGTGGCTATGGTCATCTTACTCAATGATGGCTATGGTCGATGTTGCTCAACCGTGGATATGGTCATGTTACTCAATAGTGACTATGGTCATGTTACTGAATTGCGGCTATGGTTATTTATTTATTTATTTTATTTCTTAGCAGACGCCCTTATCCAGGGCGACTTACAAGATATCACATTATTTTTACATACAATTACCCATTTATACAGTTGGGTTTTTAACTGGAGCAATCTAGGTAAAGTACCTTGCTCAAGGGTACAGCAGCAGTGTCCCCACCGGGGATTGAACCCATGACCCTCCGGTCAAGAGTCCAGAGCCCTAACCACTAGTCCACACTGCTGAACTTATGTCAGGTTATGTCAGTGAATCGTGGCTATGGTCATGTTGGTGAATCGTTGCTATGGTCATGTTACTTAATAGTGACTACGGTCATGTTACTGAATCGAGGTTATGGTCATTTTACTGAAACCTGGCTATGGTCATGTTACTCAACCGTAGCAACGTTCATGTTACTGAATCGATGCTATGGTCATGTTACTTAAACCTGGTTATGGTCATGTTACTCACCCGTGGCTATGGTAATATTACTATATCGCTGCTATGGTCATGGTCCTCAATCGTAGCTATGGTCATGTTGCTCAATCGTGGCGTTGGTCATCTTACTCATTCGTGGCTATGGTCATGTTACTGAATTGCGGCTATGGTTATGTCAGTGAATCGTGGCTATGGTCATGTTGGTGAATCATTGCTATGGTCATGTTACTCAATAGTGACTATGGTCATGTTACTCAATCGAGGCTATGGTCATTTTACTGAAACCTGGCTATGGTCATGTTACTCAACCGTGGCAACGTTCATGTTACTGAATCGATGCTATGGTCATGTTACTTAAACCTGGTTATGGTCATGTTACTCACCCGTGGCTATGGTAATATTACTCAATCGTAGCTATGGTCATGCTACTCAAAAGTGGCTATGGTCATTTTGCTCAACCGTGGCTATAGTCATGTTATTGAATCGTGGCAATGGTCATGTCGCTGAATCGTGGCTATGGTCATGTTACTGAATCGTGGATATGATCATGTTGCTCGATCGTGGCAATGGTCATGTTACTCAATGGTGGCTATGGTGGATGTTGCTCAACCGTGGATATGGTCATGTTACTAAATCGTAGCTATGTTCATGTTACTGAATTGCAGCTATGGTCATGTTACTGAATCGTGGCTATGGTGATGTTGCTCAATCGTGGCTTTGGTCATGTTACTCAATCGTGGCTATTATCATGTTACTGAATCGTGGCTATGGTCACGTTACTGAATCGTAGCTATGGTCATGGCCGTCTATCGTGGCTATGGTCATGTTACTCAACCGTGGCTATGGTTATGTTACTGAATCGCGGCTATGGTCATGTTACTGAAACCTGGCTATGGTCATGTTACTCAACCGTGGCTATGGTCATGTTGCTCAATCATGGCTATAGTCATGTTGCTCAATCGTAGCTATGGTCATGCTACTCAAAAGTGGCTATGGTCATCTTACTCAGTCGTGGCTATAGTCATGTTACTGAATTGCGGCTATGGTTATGTCAGTGAATCGTGGCTATGGTCATGTCGGTGAATCGTTGCCATGGCCATGTCGCTGAATTGTGGATTTGGTCATGTGTGTGCACGCCGGGGTGCCTCCTCTGCAACCAGGATCATCTGTTCGCCAACTGTCCCTTCCGCAGTTATGAGGAGGAGCCTGTGCGTCCACAGCCCAAAAGGGAGGAGTCGGTGCGTCCACAGCCCAAAAGGGAGGAGTCGGTGCGTCCACAGCCCAAAAGGGAGGAGTCGGTGCGTCCACAGCCCGAAGAGAGGGAAGTCGGGGCTTCCACAGCCCTAGGACCCAAGCTGCCAGCAGAGGGAGAATGCCTGCTGGTTCCACCTCCACCAGAAGAAGAACAGTGCCTGCTGTCCCCATCTACACTAGCAGAGGAACAAGGCCTGCTGTCCCAGTGTCCACCAGCAGAGGAAGCATGCCTGTTGGTTCACCTGCTGCTGCCGTCCCAAGAGCCAGAAGGGGAGGAGTTACAGGCTCAACCCCCTGAATTTTTCTGGGGGGGAGAAGGAAAGGATGCTGGTGTCCCCCAGCAGCCTCTATTTGTGCTGCTGAAGGGAGCACGGCACACACCAGCCCAGCCGCCACAGCAGAGGGAGCCAGCACCGCCACAGCCTCCCTCTGAGTGGCCAGCATCCGCCCCATCGCCACTGCCTCCACCACAGTCCCCTGCAAGAGAGGCAGAGCCACACCAGTCCCCTGCAAGAGAGGCAGAGCCACACCAGTCCCCTGCAACGTCGGGAGACTACACGCTGCTCCCACCTCCATTGTCAGGAGACTACACGCTGCTCCCACCTCCACCGCTTCCACCACTAGGAGCAGGGCAGCAGGAGCTGCCTCTGCCTCCGCCACCTCCACCGCTTCCTCCACTAGGAGCAGAGCAGCAGGAGCTGCCTCTGCCTCCACCACCGCCAGGAGCAGGAGCTGCCTCTGCTTCCACCACCTTCACCGGCAGGAGCAGAGCAGCAGGAGCTGCCTCTGCCTCCGCCACCTCCACCGACAGGAGCAGAGCAGCAGGAGCTGCCTCTGCTTCCGCCACCTCCACCGACAGGAGCAGAGCAGCAGGAGCTGCCTCTGCCTCCGCCATGTCCACCAGCAGAGGGTGAATGCCTGCTGGGACCCTGTCCACCAGCAGAGGGTGAATGCCTGCTGGGTCCCTGTCCACCAGCAGAGGGTGAATGCCTGCTGGGTCCCTGTCCACCAGCAGAGGGTGAATGCCTGCTGGGTCCCTGTCCACCAGCAGAGGGTAAATGCCTGCTGGGTCCCTGTCCACCAGCAGAGGATGAATACCTGCTGGTATCACTTCCCCCACCATCACGAGGAGAGGAGCGGGAGCTGCCTCTGCCTCCATCACCATCAGGGGGAGAGGAGCAGGAGCTGCCTCTCCCTTCACCAGACGGCCCAGGCCTAGATGCTGGCGGTCCTCAGCGGCCCTTGCATAGGCTGCTGAGGGAAGCATGGGGAAGAACCGCCCGGCCGCAGAGGTCGAGAAGAGGGCCAACACCCGCACCCCAGCTTGTCCTGACTCCCTGCCTCGCTTCGCCCAAGGATGCCTGCCTCGCTTCGCACAAGGATGCTTGCTACACTTCGCCCAAGGATGCCTGCCACGCTTCGCCCAAGGATGCCTGTCTGGCATCCCCTGGGGCTGCCTGTCGCTCCGCATCACCTGGGGCTGCCTGTCGCTCTGCATCGCCTGGGGCTGCCAGCCGCTCCGCATCGCCTGGGGTTGCCAGCCGCTCCGCATCGCCTGCGGCTGCCAGTTGCTCCGCATCGCAGCAGGAAGTACTGTGGCCGGAACCCCACCAAGGGGAGCTGCCGGCCATGAAGAAGGTGGGGGAGGTCAGTAGACCTGCTCCCACTGCAGTAGTTTCGCTGCCGGAGATCGTGGGGAGGTCTGGCGACCTGCTCCCACTGCAAGCTTCTTCGCTGCCGGAAGTACTGTGGTCAGAGCCCCAGAAAGGGGAGCTATCGGCTACGAAGAAAAGGTCAGGAGACCAGCATCCCCCGCAGCAATTTCACTGCAGGAGTGGACCAGCATGCTGTCAGCCGTGCCACTACCGGCAGGGGTGCTGACAGCATTGCCAGCCATGGGCCCACTGAAGCCTCCCTTCCCAGCCCGAGACTTTGTCCTGGACTGCTGGGTATTTAAGGGGGGAGGTGGCCGTTGAGGCCATGTGTGCTGCGCACAAGGGGGGGGGGGGGTATATGTGGCAATGCGCCCCGCCCCTGTGTGTTAAGTGTTGTATGTTGCGTGTGTTAATGTTGGTGTATAGAGATTGGTCCACGGGATATAAACGGGTCTGTGTTTCACGTGTATTTAAAAATGTAGATTTGTATTTAGGCATGAGGAGGGCACAAATCACTTCACGTGCTGGTTAAGTGTAATATGTTAGCACGGGGTTGCATGTAATGAATTCACGTGCTGGGATTCAAGTGAATAATTAATTGGTAATTGAATGCCAGCACAACAGTATATATAGACACATTTTCATTCAATCGGGGTTGTGTGTTCGGTGAGTGGAGATCGGGATTGGAGACGGAGGTAATTGTGAAGAATAGAAGCTCATCGTGTTTTTCTGTGTAGTCTGCTTTGTTTGTCTCTTTATTTTGGCGTGAAGTGCCGTGTCCTGTTTTGTGTTCAACCCTTTTTATTTTCTGGTCTGTTAATTATTAAATGCTGAGCGCGATCACGTGCTCAGCTTCACCAAAACTCCAAGTCTCTGTTGTTTATATCCTGGATCTGGTCTGACGCCACCCACTCCGGCCGTCTTTGTGACACATAGTGTCAGAACCGGGACGACAGCGCCTCCAGGACTCAGGCCAGAGCAGGAACCGCATTTTTTTGGGGAAAAAAAAATTGATTACAAAAAAAATCTATATATAAATAAATAAAATGGGATGGAAGGAGGATAAAGAGGTGAAGGACAGGGAGGAGGAGTGCCGCCTAAGGGCCAGACATCCTCGGCGATTTAACAAGCCAACGCCGGGGTGCATCCTCTGCGACCAGGATCATCTGTTCGCCAACTGTCCCTTCCGCAGTTATGAGGAGGAGCCTGAGCGTTCACAACCTAAGTGGGAGGAAACTGAGCATCCACAGCCCAAGCGGGAGGAGCCCGAACGTCCTAGCCTGAGTGGGAGGAGCCCGAACGTCCTACGCCTGAGTGGGAGCCCGAACGTCCTACGCCTGACTGGGAGGAGCCCGAACGTCCTACGTCTGAGTGGGGGGAGCCCGAAAGTCCTAAGCCCAAGAGGGGGGAGTCGGTGCGTCCACAGCCCAAAAGGGAGGAGTCGGTGCGTCCACAGCCCAAAAGGGAGGAGTCGGTGCGTCCACAGCCCAAAAGGGAGGAGTCGGTGCGTCCACAGCCCGAAGAGAGGGAAGTCGGGGCTTCCACAGCCCTAGGACCCAAGCTGCCAGCAGAGGGAGAATGCCTGCTGGTTCCACCTCCACCAGAAGAAGAACAATGCCTGCTGTCCCCATCTACACTAGCAGAGGAACAAGGCCTGCTGTCCCAGTGTCCACCAGCAGAGGAAGCATGCCTGTTGGTTCACCTGCTGCTGCCGTCCCAAGAGCCAGAAGGGGAGGAGTTACAGGCTCAACCCCCTGAATTTTTCTGGGGGGGAGAAGGAAAGGATGCTGGTGTCCCCCAGCAGCCTCTATTTATGCTGCTGAAGGGAGCACGGCACACACCAGCCCAGCCGCCACAGCAGAGGGTGCCAGCACCGCCACAGCCTCCCTCTGAGTGGCCAGCATCCGCCCCGTCGCCACTGCCTCCACTACAGTCCCCTGCAAGAGAGGCAGAGCCGCACCAGTCCCTGCAAGAGGCAGAGCCGCACCAGTCCCCTGCAAGAGAGGCAGAGCCAAACCAGTCCCTTGCAACGTCGGGAGACTACACGCTGCTCCCACCTCCATCGTCAGGAGTACACGCTGCTCCCACCTCCACCGCTTCCGCCACTAGGAGCAGAGCAGCAGGAGCTGCCTCTGCCTCCGCCACCTCCACCGCTTCCTCCACTAGGAGCAGAGCAGCAGGAGCTGCCTCTGCCTCCACCACCGCCAGGAGCAGAGGAGCAGGAGCTGCTTCTGCTTCCACCACCTTTACCGGCAGGAGCAGAGCAGCAGGAGCTGCCTCTGCCTCCGCCACCTCCACCGGCAGGAGCAGAGCAGCAGGAGCTGCCTCTGCCTCCGCCATGTCCACCAGCAGAGGGTGAATGCCTGCTGGGTCCCTGTCCACCAGCAGAGGGTGAATGCCTGCTGGGTCCCTGTCCACCAGCAGAGGGTGAATGCCTGCTGGGTCCCTGTCCACCAGCAGAGGGTAAATGCCTGCTGGGTCCCTGTCCACCAGCAGAGGATGAATACCTGCTGGTATCACTTCCCCCACCATCACGAGGAGAGGAGCGGGAGCTGCCTCTGCCTCCATCACCATCAGGGGGAGAGGAGCAGGAGCTGCCTCTCCCTTCACCAGACGGCCCAGGCCTAGATGCTGGCGGTCCTCAGCGGCCCTTGCATAGGCTGCTGAGGGAAGCATGGGGAAGAACCGCCCGGCCGCAGAGGTCGAGAAGAGGGCCAACACCCGCACCCCAGCTTGTCCTGACTCCCTGCCTCGCTTCGCCCAAGGATGCCTGCCTCGCTTCGCACAAGGATGCTTGCCACACTTCGCCCAAGGATGCCTGCCACGCTTCGCCCAAGGATGCCTGTCTGGCATCCCCTGGGGCTGCCTGTCGCTCCGCATCACCTGGGGCTGCCTGTCGCTCCGCATCGCCTGGGGCTGCCAGCCGCTCCGCATCGCCTGGGGTTGCCAGCCACTCCGCATCGCCTGCAGCTGCCAGTTGCTCCGCATCGCAGCAGGAAGTACTGTGGCCGGAACCCCACCAAGGGGAGCTGCCGGCCATGAAGAAGGTCGGGGAGGTCAGTAGACCTGCTCCCACTGCAGTAGTTTCGCTGCCGGAGATCGTGGGGAGGTCTGGCGACCTGCTCCCACTGCAAGCTTCTTCGCTGCCGGAAGTACTGTGGTCAGAGCCCCAGAAAGGGGAGCTATCGGCTACGAAGAAAAGGTCAGGAGACCAGCATCCCCCGCAGCAATTTCACTGCAGGAGTGGACCAGCATGCTGTCAGCCGTGCCACTACCGGCAGGGGTGCTGACAGCATTGCCAGCCATGGGCCCACTGAAGCCTCCCTTCCCAGCCCGAGACTTTGTCCTGGACTGCTGGGTATTTAAGGGGGGAGGTGGCCGTTGAGGCCATGTGTGCTGCGCACAAGGGGGGGGTATATGTGGCAATGCGCCCCGCCCCTGTGTGTTAAGTGTTGTATGTTGCGTGTGTTAATGTTGGTGTATAGAGATTGGTCCACGGGATATAAACGGGTCTGTGTTTCACGTGTATTTAAAAATGTAGATTTGTATTTAGGCATGAGGAGGGCACAAATCACTTCACGTGCTGGTTAAGTGTAATATGTTAGCACGGGGTTGCATGTAATGAATTCACGTGCTGGGATTCAAGTGAATAATTAATTGGTAATTGAATGCCAGCACAACAGTATATATAGACACATTTTCATTCAATCGGGGTTGTGTGTTCGGTGAGTGGAGATCGGGATTGGAGACGGAGGTAATTGTGAAGAATAGAAGCTCACCGTGTTTTTCTGTGTAGTCTGCTTTGTTTGTCTCTTTATTTTGGCGTGAAGTGCCGTGTCCTGTTTTGTGTTCAACCCTTTTTATTTTCTGGTCTGTTAATTATTAAATGCTGAGCGCGATCACGTGCTCAGCTTCACCAAAACTCCAAGTCTCTGTTGTTTATATCCTGGATCTGGTCTGACGCCACCCACTCCGGCCGTCTTTGTGACACATAGTGTCAGAACCGGGACGACAGCGCCTCCAGGACTCAGGCCAGAGCAGGAACCGCATTTTTTTGGGGAAAAAAAATTGATTACAAAAAAAATCTATATATAAATAAATAAAATGGGATGGAAGGAGGATAAAGAGGTGAAGGACAGGGAGGAGGAGTGCCGCCTAAGGGCCAGACATCCTCGGCGATTTAACAAGCCAACGCCGGGGTGCCTCCTCTGCGACCAGGATCATCTGTTCGCCAACTGTCCCTTCCGCAGTTATGAGGAGGAGCCTGAGCGTTCACAACCTAAGTGGGAGGAAACTGAGCATCCACAGCCCAAGCGGGAGGAGCCCGAACGTCCTAGCCTGAGTGGGAGGAGCCCGAACGTCCTACGCCTGAGTGGGAGCCCGAACGTCCTACGCCTGACTGGGAGGAGCCCGAACGTCCTACGTCTGAGTGGGGGGAGCCCGAAAGTCCTAAGCCCAAGAGGGGGGAGTCGGTGCGTCCACAGCCCAAAAGGGAGGAGTCGGTGCGTCCACAGCCCAAAAGGGAGGAGTCGGTGCGTCCACAGCCCAAAAGGGAGGAGTCGGTGCGTCCACAGCCCGAAGAGAGGGAAGTCGGGGCTTCCACAGCCCTAGGACCCAAGCTGCCAGCAGAGGGAGAATGCCTGCTGGTTCCACCTCCACCAGAAGAAGAACAATGCCTGCTGTCCCCATCTACACTAGCAGAGGAACAAGGCCTGCTGTCCCAGTGTCCACCAGCAGAGGAAGCATGCCTGTTGGTTCACCTGCTGCTGCCGTCCCAAGAGCCAGAAGGGGAGGAGTTACAGGCTCAACCCCCTGAATTTTTCTGGGGGGGAGAAGGAAAGGATGCTGGTGTCCCCCAGCAGCCTCTATTTATGCTGCTGAAGGGAGCACGGCACACACCAGCCCAGCCGCCACAGCAGAGGGTGCCAGCACCGCCACAGCCTCCCTCTGAGTGGCCAGCATCCGCCCCGTCGCCACTGCCTCCACTACAGTCCCCTGCAAGAGAGGCAGAGCCGCACCAGTCCCTGCAAGAGGCAGAGCCGCACCAGTCCCCTGCAAGAGAGGCAGAGCCAAACCAGTCCCTTGCAACGTCGGGAGACTACACGCTGCTCCCACCTCCATCGTCAGGAGTACACGCTGCTCCCACCTCCACCGCTTCCGCCACTAGGAGCAGAGCAGCAGGAGCTGCCTCTGCCTCCGCCACCTCCACCGCTTCCTCCACTAGGAGCAGAGCAGCAGGAGCTGCCTCTGCCTCCACCACCGCCAGGAGCAGAGGAGCAGGAGCTGCCTCTGCTTCCACCACCTTTACCGGCAGGAGCAGAGCAGCAGGAGCTGCCTCTGCCTCCGCCACCTCCACCGGCAGGAGCAGAGCAGCAGGAGCTGCCTCTGCCTCCGCCATGTCCACCAGCAGAGGGTGAATGCCTGCTGGGTCCCTGTCCACCAGCAGAGGGTGAATGCCTGCTGGGTCCCTGTCCACCAGCAGAGGGTGAATGCCTGCTGGGTCCCTGTCCACCAGCAGAGGGTAAATGCCTGCTGGGTCCCTGTCCACCAGCAGAGGATGAATACCTGCTGGTATCACTTCCCCCACCATCACGAGGAGAGGAGCGGGAGCTGCCTCTGCCTCCATCACCATCAGGGGGAGAGGAGCAGGAGCTGCCTCTCCCTTCACCAGACGGCCCAGGCCTAGATGCTGGCGGTCCTCAGCGGCCCTTGCATAGGCTGCTGAGGGAAGCATGGGGAAGAACCGCCCGGCCGCAGAGGTCGAGAAGAGGGCCAACACCCGCACCCCAGCTTGTCCTGACTCCCTGCCTCGCTTCGCCCAAGGATGCCTGCCTCGCTTCGCACAAGGATGCTTGCCACACTTCGCCCAAGGATGCCTGCCACGCTTCGCCCAAGGATGCCTGTCTGGCATCCCCTGGGGCTGCCTGTCGCTCCGCATCACCTGGGGCTGCCTGTCGCTCCGCATCGCCTGGGGCTGCCAGCCGCTCCGCATCGCCTGGGGTTGCCAGCCACTCCGCATCGCCTGCGGCTGCCAGTTGCTCCGCATCGCAGCAGGAAGTACTGTGGCCGGAACCCCACCAAGGGGAGCTGCCGGCCATGAAGAAGGTCGGGGAGGTCAGTAGACCTGCTCCCACTGCAGTAGTTTCGCTGCCGGAGATCGTGGGGAGGTCTGGCGACCTGCTCCCACTGCAAGCTTCTTCGCTGCCGGAAGTACTGTGGTCAGAGCCCCAGAAAGGGGAGCTATCGGCTACGAAGAAAAGGTCAGGAGACCAGCATCCCCCGCAGCAATTTCACTGCAGGAGTGGACCAGCATGCTGTCAGCCGTGCCACTACCGGCAGGGGTGCTGACAGCATTGCCAGCCATGGGCCCACTGAAGCCTCCCTTCCCAGCCCGAGACTTTGTCCTGGACTGCTGGGTATTTAAGGGGGGAGGTGGCCGTTGAGGCCATGTGTGCTGCGCACAAGGGGGGGGGGGGGTATATGTGGCAATGCGCCCCGCCCCTGTGTGTTAAGTGTTGTATGTTGCGTGTGTTAATGTTGGTGTATAGAGATTGGTCCACGGGATATAAACGGGTCTGTGTTTCACGTGTATTTAAAAATGTAGATTTGTATTTAGGCATGAGGAGGGCACAAATCACTTCACGTGCTGGTTAAGTGTAATATGTTAGCACGGGGTTGCATGTAATGAATTCACGTGCTGGGATTCAAGTGAATAATTAATTGGTAATTGAATGCCAGCACAACAGTATATATAGACACATTTTCATTCAATCGGGGTTGTGTGTTCGGTGAGTGGAGATCGGGATTGGAGACGGAGGTAATTGTGAAGAATAGAAGCTCACCGTGTTTTTCTGTGTAGTCTGCTTTGTTTGTCTCTTTATTTTGGCGTGAAGTGCCGTGTCCTTTTTTGTGTTCAACCCTTTTTATTTTCTGGTCTGTTAATTATTAAATGCTGAGCGCGATCACGTGCTCAGCTTCACCAAAACTCCAAGTCTCTGTTGTTTATATCCTGGATCTGGTCTGACGCCACCCACTCCGGCCGTCTTTGTGACACATAGTGTCAGAACCGGGACGACAGCGCCTCCAGGACTCAGGCCAGAGCAGGAACTGCATTTTTTGGGGGAAAAAAAAATTGATTACAAAAAAAATCTATATATAAATAAATAAAATGGGATGGAAGGAGGATAAAGAGGTGAAGGACAGGGAGGAGGAGTGCCGCCTAAGGGCCAGACATCCTCGGCGATTTAACAAGCCAACGCCGGGGTGCCTCCTCTGCGACCAGGATCATCTGTTCGCCAACTGTCCCTTCCGCAGTTATGAGGAGGAGCCTGAGCGTTCACAACCTAAGTGGGAGGAAACTGAGCATCCACAGCCCAAGCGGGAGGAGCCCGAACGTCCTAGCCTGAGTGGGAGGAGCCCGAACGTCCTACGCCTGAGTGGGAGCCCGAACGTCCTACGCCTGACTGGGAGGAGCCCGAACGTCCTACGTCTGAGTGGGGGGAGCCCGAAAGTCCTAAGCCCAAGAGGGGGGAGTCGGTGCGTCCACAGCCCAAAAGGGAGGAGTCGGTGCGTCCACAGCCCAAAAGGGAGGAGTCGGTGCGTCCACAGCCCAAAAGGGAGGAGTCGGTGCGTCCACAGCCCGAAGAGAGGGAAGTCGGGGCTTCCACAGCCCTAGGACCCAAGCTGCCAGCAGAGGGAGAATGCCTGCTGGTTCCACCTCCACCAGAAGAAGAACAGTGCCTGCTGTCCCCATCTACACTAGCAGAGGAACAAGGCCTGCTGTCCCAGTGTCCACCAGCAGAGGAAGCATGCCTGTTGGTTCACCTGCTGCTGCCGTCCCAAGAGCCAGAAGGGGAGGAGTTACAGGCTCAACCCCCTGAATTTTTCTGGGGGGGAGAAGGAAAGGATGCTGGTGTCCCCCAGCAGCCTCTATTTATGCTGCTGAAGGGAGCACGGCACACACCAGCCCAGCCGCCACAGCAGAGGGTGCCAGCACCGCCACAGCCTCCCTCTGAGTGGCCAGCATCCGCCCCGTCGCCACTGCCTCCACTACAGTCCCCTGCAAGAGAGGCAGAGCTGCACCAGTCCCTGCAAGAGGCAGAGCCGCACCAGTCCCCTGCAAGAGAGGCAGAGCCAAACCAGTCCCTTGCAACGTCGGGAGACTACACGCTGCTCCCACCTCCATCGTCAGGAGTACACGCTGCTCCCACCTCCACCGCTTCCGCCACTAGGAGCAGAGCAGCAGGAGCTGCCTCTGCCTCCGCCACCTCCACCGCTTCCTCCACTAGGAGCAGAGCAGCAGGAGCTGCCTCTGCCTCCACCACCGCCAGGAGCAGAGGAGCAGGAGCTGCCTCTGCTTCCACCACCTTTACCGGCAGGAGCAGAGCAGCAGGAGCTGCCTCTGCCTCCGCCACCTCCACCGGCAGGAGCAGAGCAGCAGGAGCTGCCTCTGCCTCCGCCATGTCCACCAGCAGAGGGTGAATGCCTGCTGGGTCCCTGTCCACCAGCAGAGGGTGAATGCCTGCTGGGTCCCTGTCCACCAGCAGAGGGTGAATGCCTGCTGGGTCCCTGTCCACCAGCAGAGGGTAAATGCCTGCTGGGTCCCTGTCCACCAGCAGAGGATGAATACCTGCTGGTATCACTTCCCCCACCATCACGAGGAGAGGAGCGGGAGCTGCCTCTGCCTCCATCACCATCAGGGGGAGAGGAGCAGGAGCTGCCTCTCCCTTCACCAGACGGCCCAGGCCTAGATGCTGGCGGTCCTCAGCGGCCCTTGCATAGGCTGCTGAGGGAAGCATGGGGAAGAACCGCCCGGCCGCAGAGGTCGAGAAGAGGGCCAACACCCGCACCCCAGCTTGTCCTGACTCCCTGCCTCGCTTCGCCCAAGGATGCCTGCCTCGCTTCGCACAAGGATGCTTGCCACACTTCGCCCAAGGATGCCTGCCACGCTTCGCCCAAGGATGCCTGTCTGGCATCCCCTGGGGCTGCCTGTCGCTCCGCATCACCTGGGGCTGCCTGTCGCTCCGCATCGCCTGGGGCTGCCAGCCGCTCCGCATCGCCTGGGGTTGCCAGCCACTCCGCATCGCCTGCGGCTGCCAGTTGCTCCGCATCGCAGCAGGAAGTACTGTGGCCGGAACCCCACCAAGGGGAGCTGCCGGCCATGAAGAAGGTCGGGGAGGTCAGTAGACCTGCTCCCACTGCAGTAGTTTCGCTGCCGGAGATCGTGGGGAGGTCTGGCGACCTGCTCCCACTGCAAGCTTCTTCGCTGCCGGAAGTACTGTGGTCAGAGCCCCAGAAAGGGGAGCTATCGGCTACGAAGAAAAGGTCAGGAGACCAGCATCCCCCGCAGCAATTTCACTGCAGGAGTGGACCAGCATGCTGTCAGCCGTGCCACTACCGGCAGGGGTGCTGACAGCATTGCCAGCCATGGGCCCACTGAAGCCTCCCTTCCCAGCCCGAGACTTTGTCCTGGACTGCTGGGTATTTAAGGGGGGAGGTGGCCGTTGAGGCCATGTGTGCTGCGCACAAGGGGGGGGGTATATGTGGCAATGCGCCCCGCCCCTGTGTGTTAAGTGTTGTATGTTGCGTGTGTTAATGTTGGTGTATAGAGATTGGTCCACGGGATATAAACGGGTCTGTGTTTCACGTGTATTTAAAAATGTAGATTTGTATTTAGGCATGAGGAGGGCACAAATCACTTCACGTGCTGGTTAAGTGTAATATGTTAGCACGGGGTTGCATGTAATGAATTCACGTGCTGGGATTCAAGTGAATAATTAATTGGTAATTGAATGCCAGCACAACAGTATATATAGACACATTTTCATTCAATCGGGGTTGTGTGTTCGGTGAGTGGAGATCGGGATTGGAGACGGAGGTAATTGTGAAGAATAGAAGCTCACCGTGTTTTTCTGTGTAGTCTGCTTTGTTTGTCTCTTTATTTTGGCGTGAAGTGCGGTGTCCTGTTTTGTGTTCAACCCTTTTTATTTTCTGGTCTGTTAATTATTAAATGCTGAGCGCGATCACGTGCTCAGCTTCACCAAAACTCCAAGTCTCTGTTGTTTATATCCTGGATCTGGTCTGACGCCACCCACTCCGGCCGTCTTTGTGACACATAGTGTCAGAACCGGGACGACAGCGCCTCCAGGACTCAGGCCAGAGCAGGAACCGCATTTTTTTGGGGAAAAAAAAATTGATTACAAAAAAAATCTATATATAAATAAATAAAATGGGATGGAAGGAGGATAAAGAGGTGAAGGACAGGGAGGAGGAGTGCCGCCTAAGGGCCAGACATCCTCGGCGATTTAACAAGCCAACGCCGGGGTGCCTCCTCTGCGACCAGGATCATCTGTTCGCCAACTGTCCCTTCCGCAGTTATGAGGAGGAGCCTGAGCGTTCACAACCTAAGTGGGAGGAAACTGAGCATCCACAGCCCAAGCGGGAGGAGCCCGAACGTCCTAGCCTGAGTGGGAGGAGCCCGAACGTCCTACGCCTGAGTGGGAGCCCGAACGTCCTACGCCTGACTGGGAGGAGCCCGAACGTCCTACGTCTGAGTGGGGGGAGCCCGAAAGTCCTAAGCCCAAGAGGGGGGAGTCGGTGCGTCCACATCCCAAAAGGGAGGAGTCGGTGCGTCCACAGCCCAAAAGGGAGGAGTCGGTGCGTCCGCAGCCCGAAGAGAGGGAAGTCGGGGCTTCCACAGCCCTAGGAGCCAAGCTGCCAGCAGAGGGAGAATGCCTGCTGGTTCCACCTCCACCAGCAGAAGAACAATGCCTGCTGTCCCCATCTACACCAGCAGAGGAACAAGGCCTGCTGTCCCAGTGTCCACCAGCAGAGGAAGCATGCCTGTTGGTTCACCTGCTGCTGCCGTCCCAAGAGCCAGAAGGGGAGGAGTTACAGGCTCAACCCCCTGAATTTTTCTGGGGGGGAGAAGGGCAGGATGCTGGTGTCCCCCAGCAGCCTCTATTTATGCTGCTGAAGGGAGCAAGGCACACACCAGCCCAGCCGCCACAGCAGAGGGAGCCAGCACCGCCACAGCCTCCCTCTGAGTGGCCAGCATCCGCCCCATCGCCACTGCCTCCACTACAGTCCCCTGCAAGAGAGGCAGAGCAGCACCAGTCCCTGCAAGAGGCAGAGCCGCACCAGTCCCCTGCAAGAGAGACAGCCAAACCAGTCCCCTGCAACGTCGGGAGACTACACGCTGCTCCCACCTCCATCGTCAGGAGTACACGCTGCTCCCACCTCCACCGCTTCCGCCACTAGGAGCAGAGCAGCAGGAGCTGCCTCTGCCTCCGCCACCTCCACCGCTTCCTCCACTAGGAGCAGAGCAGCAGGAGCTGCCTCTGCCTCCACCACCGCCAGGAGCAGAGGAGCAGGAGCTGCCTCTGCTTCCACCACCTTCACCGGCAGGAGCAGAGCAGCAGGAGCTGCCTCTACCTCCGCCACCTCCACCGACAGGAGCAGAGCAGCAGGAGCTGCCTCTGCCTCCACCACCTCCACCGGCAGGAGCAGAGCAGCAGGAGCTGCCTCTGCCTCCGCCATGTCCACCAGCAGAGGGTGAATGCCTGCTGGGTCCCTGTCCACCAGCAGAGGGTGAATGCCTGCTGGGTCCCTGTCCACCAGCAGAGGGTGAATGCCTGCTGGGTCCCTGTCCACCAGCAGAGGGTGAATGCCTGCTGGGTCCCTGTCCACCAGCAGAGGGTAAATGCCTGCTGGGTCCCTGTCCACCAGCACAGGATGAATACCTGCTGGTATCACTTCCCCCACCAGCAGAGGCTGAATACCTGCTGGTATCACTTCCCCCACCAGCAGAGGATGAATGCCTGCTGGTTTCACTTTCCCCATCATCACGAGGAGAGGAGCGGGAGCTGCCTCTGCCTCCATCACCATCAGGGGGAGAGGAGCAGGAGCTGCCTCTCCCTTCACCAGACGGCCCAGGCCTAGATGCTGGCGGTCCTCAGCGGCCCTTGCATAGGCTGCTGAGGGAAGCACGGGGAAGAACCGCCCGGCCGCAGAGGTCGAGAATAGGGCCAACACCCGCACCCCAGCTTGTCCTGACTCCCTGCCTTGCTTCGCCCAAGGATGCCTGCCTCGCTTCGCACAAGGATGCCTGCCACGCTTCGCCCAAGGATGCCTGCCACGCTTCGCCCAAGGATGCCTGTCTGACATCGCCTGGGGCTGCCTGTCGCTCCGCATCGCCTGGGGCTGCCAGCCGCTCCGCATCGCCTGGGGTTGCCAGACGCTCCCCATCGCCTGCGGCTGCCAGTTGCTCCGCATCGCAGCAGGAAGTACTGTGGCCGGAACCCCACCAAGGGGAGCTGCCGGCCACGAAGAAGGTGGGGGAGGTCAGGAGACCTGCTCCCACTGCAGTAGTTTCGCTGCCGGAGATCGTGGGGGAGGTCTGGAGACCTGCTCCCACTGCAGCTTCTTCGCTGCCGGAAGTACTGTGGTCGGAGCCCCACAAAGGGGAGCTATCGGCTACGAAGAAAAGGTCAGGAGACCAGCATCCCCCGCAGCAATTTCACTGCAGGAGTGGACCAGCATGCTGTCAGCCGTGTCACTACCGGCAGGGATGCTGACAGCATTGCCAGCCATGGGCCCACTGAAGCCTCCCTTCCCAGCCCGAGACTTTGTCCTGGACTGCTGGGTTTTTAAGGGGGGAGGTGGCCGTTGAGGCCATGTGTGCTGCGCACAAGGGGGGGGGGTATATGTGGCAATGCGCCCCGCCCCTGTGTGTTAAGTGTTGTATGTTGCGTGTGTTAATGTTGGTGTATAGAGATTGGTACACGGGATATAAACGGGTCTGTGTTTCACGTGTATTTAAAAATGTAGATTTGTATTTAGGCATGAGGAGGGCACAAATCACTTCACGTGCTGGTTAAGTGTAATATGTGAGCACGGTTTTGCATGTAATGAATTCACGTGCTGGGATTCAAGTGAATAATTAATTGGTAATTGAATCCCAGCACAACAGTATATATAGACACATTTTCATTCACTCGGGGTTGTGTGTTCGGTGAGTGGAGATCGGGATTGGAGACGGAGGTAATTGTGAAGAATAGAAGCTCACCGTGTTTGTCTGTGTAGTCTGCTTTGTTTGTCTCTTTATTTTGGCGTGTCCTGTTTTGTGTTCAACCCTTTTTATTTTCTGGTCTGTTAATTATTAAATGCTGAGCGCGATCACGTGCTCAGCTTCACCAAAACTCCAAGTCTCTGTTGTTTATTTCCTGGATCTGGTCTGACGCCACCCACTCCGGCCGTCTTTGTGACACATGGTGTTAGAATCGGGACGACAGCTCCTCCTGGACTCAGGCCAGAGCAGGAACCGCATTTTTTTGGGGAAAAAAAAATTGATTACAAAAAAATATATATATAAATAAATAAAATGGGATGGAAGGAGGATAAAGAGGTGAAGGACAGGGAGGAGGAGTGCCGCCTAACGGCCAGACATCCTCGGCGATTTAACAAGCCAACACCGGGGTGCCTCCTCTGCGATCAGGATCATCTGTTCGCCAACTGTCCCTTCCGCAGTTATGAGGAGGAACCTGAGCATCCACAGCCCAAGAGGAGACTGAGCATCCACAGCCCAAGCGGGAGGAGCCTGAGCGTCCACAGCCCAAGCGGGAGGAGCCCGAACGTCCTACGCCTGAGTGGGAGGAGCCCGAACGTCCTACGCCTGAGAGGGTGGAGCCCGAACGTCCTATGCCTGACTGGGAGGAGCCCGAACGTCCTACGTCTGAGTGGGGGGAGCCCGAACGTCCTAAGCCCAAGAGGGGGGAGTCGGTGCGTCCACAGCCCAAAAGGGAGGAGTCAGTGCGTCCACAGCCCAAAAGGGAGGAGTCGGTCCACAGCAGTCCCTGCAAGAGAGGCAGAGCCGCACCAGTCCCCTGCAACAGAGGCAGAGCCACACCAGACCCCTGCAACGTAGGGAGACTACACGCTGCTCCCACCTCCATCGTCAGGAGACTACACGCTGTTCCCACCTCCATCGCCAGGAGACTACACGCTGCTCCCACCTCCACCGCTTCCTCCACTAGGAGCAGAGCAGCAGGAGCTGCCTCTGCCTCCACCACTGCCAGGAGCAGAGGAGCAGGAGCTGCCTCTGCTTCCGCCACCTTCACCGGCAGGAGCAGAGCAGCAGGAGCTGCCTCTGCCTCCTCCACCGGCAGGAGCAGAGCAGCAGGAGCTGACTCTGCCTCCGCCACCTCCACCGGCAAGAGCAGAGCAGCAGGAGCTGCCTCTGCCTCTGCCACCTCCACCGGCAGGAGCAGAGCAGCAGGAGCTGCCTCTGCCTCCGCCATGTCCACCAGCAGAGGGTGAATGCGAGGGCTTCCTGGGCGCTGTCCTTGCGCTGGTTAGGTGCCAGAGACCATTTGGCGAGCCGCTGGGACCCCGCACGGGGTCTCTTGTGCCCGTGTGTGTACTGGGGAGGCGCCAGGGATGGTTTGGCAAGCTGCTGGGACCCCGCGTGGGGTCGCTGGTGCCAATGAGCGCGATGGGGAGGTGCCAGGGACCATTTGGCGAGTCGCTGGGGCCAGCGCGCGCTGGGTAGGTGCCAGGGACCATTTGGCGAGACTGGGACCCAATGCGAGGTTGCTGCGCCCCGTTTGCGCCCCGTTTGCGCACTGGGGAGGTGCCAGGGACAGTTTGGCGAGCCGCAGGGACCCCGCACAGGGTGGCTGGGGCCCGTGTGCGTGCTGGGGAGATGCGAGGGACCGTTTGGTGAGCCGCTGGTACCCTGTGCAGGTTCGCTGGGCCCAGTGCGCTCGCTGGGTAGGTGCCAGGGACCATTTGACGAGCCTCTGGGACCCTATGCGAGGTCGCTGCGCCCCGTGCGTGCACTGGGGAGGTGCCAGGGACAGTTTGGCGAGCTGCTTGGAGTATGCGCGAAGTAGATAGGGCCCGTGTGCGTGCTGGGGAGGTGCCAGGGACCATTTGGCGAGCCGCTGGGACCCCGCGCAGATTCGCGGGGGCCCGTGCGCGTACTAGGGAGGTGCGAGGCACCGTTTGGTGAGCTGCTGGGACCCAACGCCGGATCGCTGGGCCCCGTGGGCGTGATGGAGAGGTGCCATGTACCATTTGGCGAGCTGCTGGGAGGTGCCAGGGACCGTGTGGCGAGTAGGTGGGACCTCGTGCGGGGTCGCTGGGGCCCATCCGCGTGCTTTGGAGGCACCAGGGACGGTTTGGCGAGCTGCTGTTTCCCCGCGTGGGGTTGTTAGTGTCTGTGCTCGCTCTGGGGAGGTGCCAGGGACCATTTCCTGAGCCGCTTGGACCATGCGGGGGGTTGCTGGGCGCTGTCCTTGCGCTGGTTAGGTGCCAGAGACCATTTGGTGAGCCGCTGGGACCCCGCACGGGGTCTCTTGTGCCCGTGTGTGTGCTGGGGAGGCGCCAGGGATGGTTTGGCAAGCCGCTGGGGCCAGCGCGCGCTGGGGATGTGCCAGGGACCATTTGCGAGCCGCTGGGACCCCACACGTGGGTGCTGGGCCCTGTGCGCTTGCTGGGTAGGTGCCAGGGACCATTTGGCGAGACTGGGACCCAATGCGAGGTCGCTGCGCCCCGTTTGCGCACTGGGGAGGTGGGACAGTTTGGCGAGCTGCTTGGAGTATGCGCGAAGTGGACAGGGCCCGTGTGCGTGCTGGGGAGGTACCAGGGACTATTTGGCGAGCCGCAGGGACCCCGCACAGGGTGGCTGGGGCCCGTGTGCGTGCTGGGGAGGTGCCAGGGACCATTTGGCGAGCCGCTGGGACCCCGCGCAGATTTGCTGGGGCCCGTGCGCGTACTAGGGAGGTGCGAGGCACCGTTTGGTGAGCTGCTGGGTCCCAACGCCGGATCGCTGGGCCCCGTGGGCGTACTAGGGAGGTGCCATGTACCATTTGGCGAGCTGCTGGGAGGTGCCAGGGACCGTGTGGCGAGTAGGTGGGACCTCGTGCGGGGTCGCTGGGGCCCATCTGCGTGCTTTGGAGGCACCAGGGACGGTTTGGCGATCCGCTGTGTCCCCGCGTAGGGTCGCTAGTGTCCGTGCGCGCTCTGAGGAGGTGTCAGGGACAGTTTGGCGTGCCACTGGGACCCCGCGTGGGGTCGCTGGGGCCCGTGCGCGCGCTGGGGAGGTGCCAGGGACGGTTTGGCGAGCCATTGGGACTCCACGTGGGGTCGCTGGTGCACGTGCGCGCGCTGGGGAGGTACCAGGGACTATTTGGCGAGCCGCAGGGACCCCGCGCAGGGACCCCGCACAGGGTCGCTGGGGCCCGTGCGCATGCTGGGGAGGTGTGAGGGACCATTTGGCGAGCAGCTGGTACCCTGTGCGGGGTCGCTGGGCCCAGTACGCATCCTGGGGAGGTGCCAGGGACCATTTGGCGATCTGCTGTGTCCCCGTGTGGCGTCGCTAGTGTCTGTGCGTGCTCTGGGGAGGTGTCAGGGACAGTTTGGCACCGCTGGGACTCCGCGCGGGGTCGCTGGGCACCATGCGCGTGCTGGGGAGGTGCCAGACACCGTTTGGAGTGCCGCTGGAACCTCGCGCGTTGTGCGCATGTTGGGGAAATGCCAGGGACCATTTGGCATGATGCTGGGACCCCGCGTGAGTTCGCTGGGCCTTGTGTGCGTGCTGGGGAGGTGCAAGGGACCATTTGGCGAGCCGCTGGGACCCTGCACAGGTTCGCTGGGGCCCGTGCGCGACCTGGGGAGGTGCGAGGCACAGTTTGGCGAGCCGCTAGGACCCTGCGCGTGGTCGCTGGGCCCAGTACATGCTTGGGAGGCGCCAGCGACAGTTTGGCGAGCCGCTGGGACTCCGCGTGGGGTCGCTGGGCACCGTGTGCGTGCTGGGGAGGTGCCAGAGACCGTTTGGCATGCCGCTGGGACCACGGGCGAAGATTCTGGAGACCAGGTGCACTACTGGGAGGTTCCAGGGACCGTTTGGCAAGCCGCTGAGACCCCGCGTGGGGTCGCCAATGTCCGTGCGCGTGCTGGGGTGGTGCCAGGGACCATTTGCAAAGCAGCTGGAACCCCGCGTGGGATTGCTGGGGCCCATGCGCTCGCTGGGGAGGTGCCAGGGTCGGTTTTGCGAGCCGTTGGGAACTCGTGTGGGGTCGGTGGCGCACGTGCGCGAGCTGGGGAGGTGCCAGGGAGCATTTGGTGAGCCGCTGGGACCCCGTGCGGGGTCGCTGGGTCCTGTGCCCGTGCTGGGGAAATGCCAGGGACCGTTTGGCATGCTGCTGGGACCCCGCGTGGGTTCGCTGGGCCTTGTGTGCGTGCTGGGGAGGTGCAAGGGACCATTTGGCGAGCCGCTGGGACCCTGCACAGGTTCGCTGGGGCCCGTGCTCGACCTGGGGAGGTGCGAGGCACAGTCTGGCGAGCCGCTGGGACCCCACGCCGGATCGCTGGGCCCAGTGCGCGTGCTGGGGAGGTGCCATATATCACTTGGCGAGCCGCTGGGACCCCACGCGGGGTCGCATGGCCCCCTTCGCACGCTGGGGAGGGGCCAGGGACTATTTGCGAGACGTTGGGACCCCCGCGCATGGTTGCTGGACCCTGTGAGCGCGCTGGGGAGGTGCCAGGGACCAATTGCAAGCCGCTGGGACCCTGTGCGAGGTCGCTGGGGCACATGTGCGTGCTGTGGCGGGACTAGGGACCATTTGGCGAGCCGCTGGGACCCTGCATAAAGTCGCTAGGGCCCGTTCGCGAGCTGGGGATGTGCCAGGGACCATTTGCGAGCCGCTGGGAACACAAGTGTGGTTGCTGGGCTCTGTGTGCTTGCTGTATAGGTGCCAGGGACCATTTGGCGAGCCGCAGGGACCCCGCGCGGTGTCGCCTGGCCCCCTTCGCACACTGGGGAGGGGCCAGGGACCATTTGCGAGATGCTGGGACCCCCTGCGCATGGTTGCTGAACCCTGTGCTGGGGATGTGCCAGGGACAGTTTGGCAAGCCGCTTGGACCACGGGCGAAGTTTCTGGGGACCAGGCGCACTACTGGGAGGTGCCAGGGACCGTTTGGCGAGCCGCTGGGACCCTGCGTAGGGTTGCTGGGGCCCGTGCCTGCGATGGGGATGTACCAGGGACGATTTGGTGAACCGCTGGGACCCTGCGCGAGGTCGCTGGGGCACATGCGCGCGCTGGGTAGGCGCCAGGGTCGCTTTGGCGAGCCGTTGTGAACTCGTGTGGGGTCGGTGGCGTACGTGCGCACGCTGGGGAGGTGCCAGGGAGTATTTGGAGAGCCTCAGGGACCCCACGCAGTGTCGCTGGGTCCCGTGCCCGTGCTGGGGAGGTGCCAGGGACTGTTTGGCGAGCCGCTAGGACCCTGCGCGTGGTCGCTGGGCCCAGTGCGCGTGCTGGGGAGATTCCAGGGACCGTTTGGTGTGCTGTTGGGACCCCGCGTGGGTTCGCTGGGCCTTGTGCGCGTGCTGGTGAGGTGCCAGCGACCGTTTGTCGTGCCGCTGGGACCCCTGAGCGTGGTCGCTGGGCCCGTGCGCGTGCTGGGGTGGTGCCAGGGACCATTTGCAAAGCAGCTGGGACCCCGTGTGGGATTGCTGGGACCCATGCGCTCGCTGGTGAGGCGCCAGGGACGGTTTTGCGAGCCGTTGGGAACTCGTGTGGGGTCGGTGGCGCACGTGCGCGAGCTGGGGAGGTGCCAGGGAGCATTTGGTGAGCCGCTGGGACCCCGTGCGGGGTCGCTGGGTCCCGTGCCCGTGCTGGGGAGGTGCCAGGGACTGTTTGGTGAGCCGCTGGGACCCCGTGCGGGGTCGCTGGGCCCGGTGTGCGTGCTGGTGAGGTGCCAGGGACCATTTGGCTAGCAGCAGGGATCCCGTGCAGGGTCGCTGGGGCCCGTGCGCTCGCTGGTGAGGAGCCAGGAACGGTTTGGCGAGCCGTTGGGACTCCGCGTGGGGTTCGTTGGTGGATGTGCGCGCGATGGGGAGGTACCAGGGACTATTTGTCGAGCCGCAGGGACCCCGCACAGGGTGGCTGGGGCCCGTGTGCATGCTGGGGAGGTGCCAGGGACTGTTTGGCGAGCCGCTAGGACCCTGCGCGTGGTCGCTGGGCCCAGTGCGTGTGCTGGGGAGATTCCAGGGACCGTTTGGTGTGCTGTTGGGACCCCGCGTGGGTTCGCTGACCTTGTGCGCGTGCTGGTGAGGTGCCAGGGACCATTTGGCGAGTCGCTGTGACCCCGTACGGGTTCGCTGGGGCCCGTGCCCGTACTGGGGAGGTGCGAGGCACCGTTTGGCGAGCCGCTGGGATCCCACGCCGGATTGTTGGGCCCCGTGGGCGTGCTGGGGAGGTGCCAGGGACTATTTGGCGAGCCGCAGGGACACCGCACAGGGTCGCTGGGCCCAGTGCGCATGCTCGGGATGTGCCATGTACCATTTGGCTAGCTACTGGTACCCCGCGCGGGTTCGCTGGGGACCGTATGCATGCTTGGGAGCTGCCAGAGACCGTTTGGCGGGCCGCTGGGACCCGGCACGAGGTTGCTGGGCACAGTACGCCTGCTGGGGAGGTGCCAGGGACTGTTTGGTGAGCCGCTGGGACACCGCGATGGGTCGCTGGGCCTGGTGTGTGTGCTGGTGAGGTGCCAGGGACCATTTGGCTAGCAGCAGGGATCCCGTGCAGGGTCGCTGGGGCCCGTGCGCTCGCTGGTGAGGCGCCAGGAACGGTTTGGCGAGCCGCTGGGACTCCGCGTGGGGTTCGCTGGTGGACGTGCGCGCGATGGGGAGGTACCAGGGACTATTTGGCGAGCCGCAGGGACCCCACACAGGGTGGCTGGGGCCCGTGTGCATGCTGGGGAGGTACGAGGGACCGTTTGGCGAGCCGCTGGTACCCTGCGCGGGGTCGCTGGGCCCAGTGCGCGTGCTGGGGAGGTGCCAGGGACTTTTTGGCGAGCCGCTAGTACCCAGTTCGTGGTCGCTGGGCCCAGTGCACGTGCTGGGGAGGTGCCAGGGACCATTTGGCGATCTGCTGTGTCCCCGTGTGGGATCGCTAGTGTCTGTGCGTGCTCTGGGGAGGTGTCAGGGACAGTTTGGCGCGCCGCTGGAATTCCGCGCGGGGTCGCTGGGCACCATGCACGTGCTGGGGAGGTGCCAGACACCGTTTGGAGTGCCGCTGGAACCTCGCGCGTTTTCGCTGGGCCCTGTGCACATGTTTTGCGAGCCGTTGGGAACTCGTGTGGGGTCGGTGGCGCACGTGCGCGAGCTGGGGAGGTGCCAGGGAGCATTTGGTGAGCCGCTGGGACCCCTGCGGGGTCGCTGGGTCCTGTGCCTGTGCTAGGGAAATGCCAGGGACCGTTTGGCATGCTGCTGGGACCCCGCGTGGGTTCGCTGGGCCTTGTGTGCGTGCTGGGGAGGTGCAAGGGACCATTTGGCGAGCCGCTGGGACCCTGCACAGGTTCGCTGGGGCCCGTGCTCGACCTGGGGAGGTGCGAGGCACAGTCTGGCGAGCCGCTGGGACCCCACGCCGGATCGCTGGGCCCAGTGCGCGTGTTGGGGAGGTGCCATATATCATTTGGCGAGCCGCTGGGACCCCGCGCGGGGTCGCTTGGCCCCCTTCGCACGCTGGGGAGGGGCCAGGGACCATTTGCGAGACGTTGGGACCCCCACGCATGGTTGCTGGACCCTGTGAGCGTGCTGGGGAGGTGCCAGGGACAGTTTGGCAAGCCGCTTGGACCACGGGTGAAGTTTCTGGGGCCCGTGCGCACTCTGGGGAGGTGCCAGGGATCATTTGGCGTGCCGCTGGGATCCTGCGCGGGGTCGCTGGTTCCAGTGCGCGCGCTGGGGATGTGCCAGGTACAGTTTGGCAAGCCGCTTGGACCACGGGCGAAGTTTCTGGGGCCCGTGCGCACTCTGGGGAGGTGCCAGGGACCATTTGCCGAGCCACTGAGACCCCTCGTGGGGTCGCTAGTGTCCGTGCGCGTGCTGGGGAGGTGCTAGGGGCCATTTGGCGAGCCTCTGGGACCCCGCACGGGGTCGCTGGGGCCCGTGCACGTGCTGGGGTGGTGCCAGGGACCATTTGCCAAGCAGCTGGGACCCCGTGCGGAATTGCTGGGGCCCATGCGCTCGCTGGTGAGGCGCCAGGGACGGTTTTGCTAGCCGTTGGGAACTCGTGTGGGGTCGGTGGCGCACGTGCGCGAGCTGGGGAGGTGCCAGGGAGCATTTGGTGAGCCGCTGGGACCCCGTGCGGGGTCGCTGGGTCCCGTGCCCGTGCTGGGGAGGTGCCAGGGACTGTTTGGTGAGCCGCTGGGACCCCGTGCGGGGTCGCTGGGCCCGGTGTGCGTGCTGGTGAGGTGCCAGGGACCATTTGGCTAGCAGCAGGGATCCCGTGCAGGGTCGCTGGGGCCCGTGCGCTCGCTGGTGAGGAGCCAGGAACGGTTTGGCGAGCCGTTGGGACTCCGCGTGGGGTTCGTTGGTGGATGTGCGCGCGATGGGGAGGTACCAGGGACTATTTGTCGAGCCGCAGGAACCCCGCACAGGGTGGCTGGGGCCCGTGTGCATGCTGGGGAGGTGCCAGGGACTGTTTGGCGAGCCGCTAGGACCCTGCGCGTGGTCGCTGGGCCCAGTGCGTGTGCTGGGGAGATTCCAGGGACCGTTTGGTGTGCTGTTGGGACCCCGCGTGGGTTCGCTGGCCTTGTGCGCGTGCTGGTGAGGTGCCAGGGACCATTTGGCGAGTCGCTGTGACCCCGTACGGGTTCGCTGGGGCCCGTGCCCGTACTGGGGAGGTGCGAGGCACCGTTTGGCGAGCCGCTGGGATCCCACGCCGGATTGTTGGGCCCCGTGGGCGTGCTGGGGAGGTGCCAGGGACTATTTGGCGAGCCGCAGGGACACCGCACAGGGTCGCTGGGCCCAGTGCGCATGCTCGGGATGTGCCATGTACCATTTGGCTAGCTACTGGTACCCCGCGCGGGTTCGCTGGGGACCGTGTGCATGCTTGGGAGGTGCCATGGACCGTGTGGCGTGCCGCTGGGAGCCCCGCGCGGGGTCGCTGGGCCCATTGCGCATGCTGGGGAGGAGCCAGGGACCATTTGGAGAGCCGTTTGGACCCCGGACGTGGTCGCTGGTGCACGTGCGCGCTAGTGAGGTGTCAGGGACCATTTTGCGAGCCGCTGGGACCCCGCGCAGCGTCGCTGGACCCAGTGCACGTGCTGGGGAGTTGTCAGGGAGCATTTGGCGAGCATCTCAGACCACGTACGCGGTCGCCGGTGCCCGTGCGTGCTAGGGAGGTGCCAGGGACATTTTGGCGAGCCTGTGGGACCCCGCGCAAGGTCGCTGGTTCCAGTGCTCGCGCTGGGATGTGCCAGGGACAGTTTGGCAAGCCGCTTGGATCACAGGCGAAGTTTCTGGGGACCAGGCGCACTACTGGGAGGTGCCAGGGACCATTTGGTGAGCCGCTGAGACCCCGCGTGGGGTCGCCAATGTCCGTGCGCGTGCTGGAGAGGTGCTAGGGAACATTTGGCGAGCCGCTGGGACACGCACCTCCCCAGCATGCAGCATGCCCTGGAACCCCGTGCGTGTGCTGGGGTGGTGCCAGGGACCATTTGTCAAGCAGCTGGGACCCCTCGCGGGATTGTTGGGGCCCATGCGCTCGCTGGGGAGGCGCCAGGGACGATTTGGCGAGCCGCTGGAACTCCGCATGGGGTCGCTAGGCACCGTGCACGAGCTGGGGAGCTGCCAGAGACCGTTTGGCGGGCCGCTGGGACCCGGCACGAGGTTGCTGGGCACAGTGCGCGTGCTGGGGAGGTGCCAGGGACATGTTGGCGAGCCGCTGGGACCCCTCGCGGGGTTGCTGGGCTCCCTGCACGCGCTGGGGAGGGGCCAGGGACACTTTGGCGAGCCACTGGGACCCTTGGTGAAGTCGCTGGGACCCATGCGCGCGCTTGGGAGGTGCCAGGGACACTTTGGCGAGCAGCTGGGACCCCACGAGGGGTCGCTGGGGCTTGTGCACGCGCTGGGAAGGTGCCAGGGAGCATTTTGGCGAGCCGTTGGGACCTCGTGCGGGGTCTCTGGGGCCTGTGCTCGCGCTGGGCAGGTGCCAGGGACTGTTTTGCTTGCCGCTGGGACCCTGCACGGGTTAGCTGGGCCCAGTGCCCGTGCTGGTGAGGTGCCAGGGACCGTTTGGCGTGCAGCTGGGACCCCATGCGGGATCGCTGGGGATTGTGCGTGCGCTGGGGAGGTTCCAGGGACCATTTGGCGAGCCTCTAGGACCCAGTTCGTGGTCGCTGGGCCTTGTGCGCGTGTTGGGGAGGTGCCAGGGACGATTTGGCGATCTTTTGTGTCCCCGTGTGGGGTCGATAGTGTCTGTGCATGCTCTGGGGAGGTGTCAGGGACAGTTTGGCGCGCCGCTGGGACTCCGCGCGGGGTCGCTGGGCACCATGCGCGTGCTGGGGAGGTGCCAGACACCGTTTGGAGTGCCGCTGGAACCTCGCGCATTGTCGCTGGGCCCTGTGCGCATGTTGGGGAAATGCCAGGGACCGTTTGGCATGCTGCTGGGACCCCGTGTGGGTTCGCTGGGCCCCGTGCGTGTGCTGGGGAGGTGCCAGGAATCATTTGGCGAACCGCTTGGACCCCGCGCGGGGTCGCTGGGTTCCGTGCGCGTGTTGGGGAGGTGCCAGGGACTGTTTGGCGAGCCGCTGGGATCCTGCGCGGGGTTGCTGGGGCCCTGTGCACGCTAGGGGAGGTGCCAGGGACCATTTTGCAAGATGTTGGGACCGCGTGCGGTCGCTGGGCCCAGTGCGTGCACTGGGGATGTGCCAGGGACATTTTGGCGAGCCGCTGGGACCACGCGTGGGGTCGCTGGGCCCTGTGCTCTTTTGCGGAGGGGCCAGGGACCATTTGGCGAGCTGCTTGGATCCCGCACTGGGTCTCTGGGACCCGTGCGTGCGCTGGGGAGGTGGCAGGGAGCATGTGGCGAGCTGCTTGGACCCCGCGCAAAGTCGCTGGGGTCCGTGCGCACGCTGGGGATGTGCCAGGGACCATTTGCGAGCCGCTGGGTCCCCACGCGTGGTTGCTGGGCCCTGTGCGTGCAATGGGTAGGTGCCAAAGACCTTTTGGCGAGTCGCTAGGACCCCACACGGGTTTGCTGGGCCCTGTGCGCTCGCTGGGAGGTGCCAGGGACCGTGTGACGAGTTGGTGGGACCTCGTGCGGGGTCGCTGGGGCCCATCTGCGTGCTTTGGAGGCACCAGGGATGGTTTGGTGATCCGCTGTGTCCCCGCGTAGGGTCGCTAGTGTCCGTGCGCGTGCTGGGGAGGCGCCAGGGACGGTTTGGCGAGCCATTGGGACTCCACGTGGGGTCGCTGGTGCACGTGTGCGCGCTGGGGAGGTACCAGGGACTATTTGGCGAGCCGCAGGGACCCCGCACAGGGTCGCTGGGGCCCGTGCGCATGCTGGGGAGGTGTGAGGGACCATTTGGTGAGCCGCTGGTACCCTGCGCAGGGTCGTTGGGCCCAGTACGCGTCCTGGGGAGGTGCCAGGAACTTTTTGGCGAGCCGCTAGGATCCAGTTCGTGGTCGCTGGCCCTTGTGCACGTGCTGGGGAGGTGCCAGGGACCATTTGGCGATCTGCTGTGTCCCCGTGTGGCGTCGCTAGTGTCTGTGCGTGCTCTGGGGAGGTGTCAGGGAGAGTTTGGCACCGCTGGGACTCCGCGCGGGGTCGCTGGGCACCATGCGCGTGCTGGGGAGGTGCCAGACACCGTTTGGAGTGCCGCTGGAAGCTTGCGCGTTGTGCGCATGTTGGGGAAATGCCAGGGACCGTTTGGCATGCTGCTGGGACCCCGCGTGGGTTCGCTGGGCCTTGTGTGCATGCTGGGGAGGTGCAAGGGACCATTTGGCGAGCCGCTGGGACCCTGCACAGGTTCGCTGGGGCCCGTGTGCGACCTGGGAATGTGCCAGGGACCGTTTGGCGTGCCGCTGAGACCCCGCGTGGGGTCGCTGGGCCCAGTGCGCGTGCTGGGGAGGTGCAACGGACCATTTGGCGAGCAGCTGGGACCCTGTGTGGGTTCGCTGGGGCACGTGCGCGAGCTGGGGAGGCGCCAGGGTCGGTTTGGCCAGCCGTTGGGACCTCGTGTGGGGTCGCTGGTGCACATGCACGCGCTGGGGAGGTGCAAGGGAGTATTTGGCGAGCCGCTGGGTCCCCGCGCGGGTTTGCTGGGGCCCATGCGTGTGCTGATGAGGTGCCAGGGAACGTTTGGCGTGCCGCTGGTGCCCCGTGCGGGGTCGCTGGGCCCAGTGCTCGTGCTGCGAAGGTGCCAAGGACTGTTTTCCGAGCCGCTGAGTCCAAGTGCGGAGTCGCTGCGGCCCGTGCGCGCGCTGGGGAGGTATCAGGGACTGTTTGGCGAGCCGCTGTAACCCCGCGCGTGGTCGCTGATGCCCGTGCCCGTACTGGGGATGTGCCATTGAGCATTTGGCGAGCCGCTGGGACCTCGCCTGGGTTCGCTGGGTACCGTGCGTGCGCTGGGGAAATGCCAGGGACCATTTGGCGTGCAGCTGGGACGTCGCGTGAGATCGCTGGGCCCAGTGCACACGCCGGGGAGGTGCCAGGGAAATTTTGGTGAGCCGCTGGGACCCCACGCGGGGTCGCTGGGGCTTGTGCACGCACTGGGGAGGTGTCAGGGTTCATTTGTCGAGTCACTAGGACCAAGCTCGGGGTCGCTCGGCCCTGTGCTCTTTTGCGGAGGGGCCAGGGACCATTTGGCGAGCTGCTTGGATCCTGCACTGGGTCTCTGGGACCCGTGCGTGCGCTGGGGAGGTGGCAGGGAGCATTTGGCGAGCTGCTTGGATCCCGCGCAAAGTCGCTGGGGTCCGTGCGCGAGCTGGGGATGTGCCAGGGACCATTAGACGAGCCGCTGGGACCCCGTCTGGGGTCGCTGGGCCCCGTGCGCTCGCTGGGGAGTGGCCATGGACCATATGGTGAGCTGCTGGGACCCCGTGCGAAGTTGCTGGGGCCAGTGCGCGCGCTGCGGATGTGCCAGGGACCATTTGCGAGCCGCTGGGACACCGCGCATGGTCGCTGGGCCCAGTGCGCGTGCTGGGGAGGTGCCAGGGAATATTTGGCGAACCGCTCATACCCCGCGTGTGGTCGCTGGGCCCAGTGCGCGCTGGGGAGGTGCCAGGGACCATTTGGCAAGACGCTGGGACCTCGCGCGAAGTCGCTGGGGCCCTTGCGCTTGCTGGGGAGGTGCCAGGGACCGTTTGACGTGCCGCTGGGACCCCGCGCTGGTTAGCAGGGCCCAGTGCCCCTGCTGGGGAGGTGCCAGGGACCATTCGGCTAGCTGCTCGGACCCCGCGCGGGGTCTCTGGGGCCCGTGCTCGCGCTGAGGACGTGCCAGGGACCATTAGGCGAGCCGCTGGGACCCCGCCTGGGGTCGCTGGGCCCCGTGCGCTCGCTGGGAAGGTGCCAT
Source organism: Acipenser ruthenus (assembly GCF_902713425.1). Lineage (NCBI taxonomy): Eukaryota > Metazoa > Chordata > Actinopteri > Acipenseriformes > Acipenseridae > Acipenser > Acipenser ruthenus. The sequence continues at coordinate 10,959,204 of NC_081214.1, read as the reverse complement.
GGACCATATGGCGAGCCGCTGGGACCCCGTGCGAAGTTGCTGGGGCCCGGGCGCGCGTTGCGGATGTGCCAGGGATCATTTGCGAGCCGCGGGGACCCCGCACATGGTCGCTGGGCCCAGTGCGCGTGCTGGGGAGCTGCCAGGGACATTTTGGCGAGCCGCTGGGACCCCACGCGGAGTCGCTGGGGAGGTGACAGGGATAGTTTGGCGAGCCGCTAGGACCCCGCCTGGGGTCGCTAGGCCCAGTGCGCGTGCTGGGGAGGGGCCAGGGACAATTTGGCGAGCCACTGGGACCCCACGCGTGGTCGTGGGAGCCAATGTGCGTGCTGGGAATGTGCCAGGGACCGTTTGGCGTGCCGCTGAGACCCCGCGTGGGGTCGCTGGGCCCAGTGCGCGTGCTGGGGAGGTGCAACGGACCATTTGGCGAGCAGCTGGGACCCTGTGTGGGTTCGCTGGGGCACGAGCGCGAGCTGGGGAGGCGCCAGGGTCGGTTTGGCCAGCCGCTGGGACCTCGTCTGGGTTCGCTGGGCCCAGTGCACACGCCGGGGAGGTGCCAGGGAAATTTTGGTGAGCCGCTGGGACCCCACGCGGGGTCGCTGGGGCTTGTGCACCCACTGGGGAGGTGTCAGGGTTCATTTGTCGAGTCACTAGGACCAAGCTCGGGGTCGCTGGGCCCTGTGCTCTTTTGCTGAGGGGCCAGGGACCATTTGGCGAGCTGCTTGGATCCCGCACTGGGTCTCTGGGACCCGTGCGTGCGCTGGGGAGGTGGCAGGGAGCATTTGGCGAGCTGCTTGGATCCCGCGCAAAGTCGCTGGGGTCCGTGCGCGAGCTGGGGATGTGCCAGGGACCATTTGCGAGCCGCTGGGTCCCCACGCGTGGTTGCTGGGCCCTGTCCGTGCACTGGGTAGATGCCAGTGACCATTTGGCGAGCTGCTGGGACCACACGCTGTGTCTCTGGGGCCCATGCGTTTGCTGGGGAGGTGACAGTTACCATTTGGCCAGCCGTTGGGACCTCGTGTGGGGTCGCTGGTGCACATGCGCGCGCTGGGGAGGTGCCAGGGAGTATTTGGCGAGCCGCTGGGTCCCCGCGTGGGTTTGCTGGGGCCCATGCGTGTGCTGATGAGGTGCCAGGGAACGTTTGGCGAGCCTCAGGGACCATGCACGGGGTCGCTGGGTCCCGTGCGTGTGCTGGGGAGGTGCCAGGGACCGTTTGGCATGCCGCTGGTGCCCCATGCGGGGTCACTGGGCCCAGTGCTCGTGCTGCGAAGGTGCCAAGGACTGTTTTCCGAGCCGCTGAGTCCAAGTGCGGGGTCGCTGCGGCCCGTGCGCGCGCTGGGGAGGTATCAGGGACTGTTTGGCGAGCCGCTGTAACCCCGCGCGTGGTCGCTGATGCCCGTGCCCGTACTGGGGATGTGCCATTGAGCATTTGGCGAGCCGCTGGGACCTCGCCTGGGTTCGCTGGGTACCGTGCGTGCGCTGGGGAACTGCCAGGGACCATTTGGCGTGCAGCTGGGACGTCGCGTGAGATCGCTGGGCCCAGTGCACACGCCGGGGAGGTGCCAGGGAAATTTTGGTGAGCCGCTGGGACCCCACGCGGGGTCGCTGGGGCTTGTGCACGCACTGGGGAGGTGTCAGGGTTCATTTGTCGAGTCACTAGGACCAAGCTCGGGGTCGCTGGGCCCTGTGCTCTTTTGCGGAGGGGCCAGGGACCATTTGGCGAGCTGCTTGGATCCCGCACTGGGTCTCTGGGACCCGTGCGTGCGCTGGGGAGGTGGCAGGGAGCATTTGGCGAGCTGCTTGGATCCCGCGCAAAGTCGCTGGGGTCCGTGCGCGAGCTGGGGATGTGCCAGGGACCATTTGCGAGCCGCTGGGTCCCCACGCGTGGTTGCTGGGCCCTGTCCGTGTACTGGGTAGATGCCAGCGACCATTTGGCGAGCTGCTGGGACCACACGCTGTGTCTCTGGGGCCCATGCGTTTGCTGGAGAGGTGCAAGTTACCATTTGGCAAGTCACTGGGAACCTGCACGGGGTCGGTGGGCCACGTGTGCACGCTGGGGAGGTGCCAGGGACCATTTGGCGAGCCGCTGGGACCTCATGTGCGGTCGTTGGACAAAGTGCGCACGCTGGGAAGGTACCAGGGACCATTTGACGAGCCGCAAGGACCCTGCACGGGGTCGCTGGAGCCCGTGAGCATGCTGGGGAGATGCCAGTGACCGTTTGGCGATTCGCTGGGAACCCGCACGGGGTTTGCTGGCCCCGTGCGCGTGCTGGGGAGGTGCCAGGGACCGTTTGGCGTGCCGCTGGGGCCTTGCGCGGGGTTGCTGGGGCCCGTGCGCGTGTCGGTGAAGTGCCAGGGACGGTTTGGCGAGCCGTTGGGACTCCACGTGGGGTCGCTGGTGCACGTCCGCGCGCTGGTGAGGGGCCAGGGACCATTTCGCGAGCCGCTGGAACCCTGCACGGGTTAGCTGGGCCCAGTGCCCGTGCTGGTGAGGTGCCAGGGACCGTTTGGCGTGCAGCTGGGACCCCACGCGGGATCACTGGGGATTGTGCGTGCGCTGGGGAGGTTCCAGGGACCAATTGGAGAGCCGCTGGTCATGATACTCAATCATAGCTATGGTCATGTTGCTGAATCGTGGCTATGGTCATGTAACTGAATCGTGGCTATGGTCATGTTATTCAACTGTGGCTACAGTCATGTTACTGAATCGTGGCTATGGTTATGTCAATGAATCGTGGCTATGGTCATTTCAATGTTTCGTGGCTATGGTAATGTTGCTCAAACGTGGCTATGGTCATGTTACTGAATCGTGGATATGGGCATGTTGCTGAATCGTGGATATGGTCATGTCAATGAATCGTGGCTATGGTCATGTCAATGCATCGTGGCAATGGTCATGTTGCTCAACCGTGGCTATGGTCATGTTACTGAATCGTGTCTATGGTCATGTTGCTGAATTGTGGCTATTGTCATGTTACTCAACCGTGGATACGGTCATGTTACTCCATCGTGGCTATGGTCATGTTACTCAATCGTAGCTAATGTCATGTTACTCAACCGTGGCTATGGTCATGTCAGTGAATTGTGGCTATGGTCATGTTACTGAATCGTGACTATGGTCATGTTATTGAATCGTGGCAATGGTCATGTTACTCAACCGTGCCTATGGTCATGTTATTCAACTGTCGCTACAGTCATGTTACTGAATCGTGGCTATGGTTATGTCAATGAATCGTGGCTATGGTCATTTCAATGTTTCGTGGCTATGGTCATGTTGCTCAAACGTGGCTATGGTCATGTTACTGAATCGTGGATATGGGCATGTTGCTGAATCGTGGATATGGTCATGTCAATGAATTGTGGCTATGGTCATGTCAATGCATCGTGGCAATGGTCATGTTGCTCAACCGTGGCTATGGTCATGTTATTGAATCGTGGCTATGGTCATGTTACTCAACCGTGCCTATGGTCATGTTATTCAACTGTGGCTACAGTCATGTTACTGAATCGTGGCTATGGTTATGTCAATGAATCGTGGCTATGGTCATTTCAATGTATCGTGGCTATGGTCATGTTGCTCAAACGTGGCTATGGTCATGTTACTGAATCGTGGCTATAGTCATGTTACTGAATCATGGCTATGGTCATGATACTCAATCGTGGCTATGGTCATGACACTCAATCATAGCTATGGTCATGTTGCTGAATCGTGGCTATGGTCATGTTGCTGAATCGTGGCTATGGTCATGTTACTGAATCGTGGCTATGGTCATGTTATTGAATCGTGGCTATGTTCATGTTACTCAACAGTGCCTATAGTCATGTTATTCAACTGTGGCAACAGTAATGTTAATGAATCGTGGCTATGGTCAGGTCAATGAATCGTGGCTATGGTCATCTCAATGTATCGTGCCTATGGTCATGTTACTCAATCGTGGCTATGGTCATGTTGCTCAACCGTGGCTATGGTCATGTTACTGAATCGTAGTTATGGTCATGTTACTCAACCGTGGCTATGGTCATGTTATTGAATCGTGGCTATGGTCATGTTACTCAACCGTGGCTATGGTCATGTTACTCAATCATGGCTAGGGTAATGTTACTCAACTGTGGCTATGGTCATATCAGTGAATTGTGGTTATGTTCATGTTACTCCGCCGTGGCTTTGGTCATGTCACTGAATCGTGACTATGGTCGTGTCGCTGAATCGTGGCTATGGTCATGTTGCTCAACCGTGGATATGGTCATGTTACTGAATTGTAGCTATGGTCATGTTACTCAACTGTGGCTATGGTCATGTTGCTCAATCGTGGCTATGGTCATGTTACTCAACTGTGGCTATGGTCATGTTGCTCATTCATGGCTAGGGCAATGTTACTCAACTGTGGCTATGGTCATATCAGTGAATTGTGGCTATGGTCATGTTATTGAATCGTGGTTATGGTCAAGTTACTGAATCGTGGCTATGGTCATGGTACTGAATCGTGGCTATGGTCATGTTACTGAATCGTGGCTATGGCCATGATACTCAATCGTGGCTATGGTCATGTTGCTCAACCGTGGCTATGGTCATGTGACTGAATCGTGGCTATAGTCATGTTACTGAATCGTGGCTATGGTCATGTTACTGAATCGTGGCTATGGCCATGATACTCAATCGTGACTATGGCCATGATACTCAATCGTGGCTATGGTCATGTTGCTCAATCGTGGCTATGGTCATGTTGCTCATTCATGGCTAGGGCAATGTTACTCAACTGTGGCTATGGTCATATCAGTGAATTGTGGCTATGGTCATGTTATTGAATCGTGGCTATGGTCATGTTGCTCAATTGTGGCTATGGTCATGACACTCAATCATAGCTATGGTCATGTTGCTGAATCGTGGCTATGGTCATGTTACTGAATCGTGGCTATGGTCATGATACTCAATCGTGGCTATGGTCATGATACTCAATCATAGCTATGGTCATGATGCTGAATCGTGGCGATGGTCATGTAACTGAATCGTGGCTATGGTCATGTTACTCAATCGTAGCTAATGTCATGTTACTCAACCTTGGCTATGGCCATGTCAGTGAATTGTGGCTATGGTCATGTTACTGAATCGTGGCTATGGTAATGTTATTGAATCGTGGCTATGTTCATGTTACTCAACCATGCCTATGTTCATGTTATTCAACTGTGGCTACAGTCATGTTACTGAATCGTGGCTATGGTTATGTCAATGAATCGTGGCTATGGTCATTTCAATGTATCGTGGCTATGGTCATGTTGCTCAAACGTGGCTATGGTCATGTGACTGAATCGTGGCTATGGTCATGTGACTGAATCGTGGCTATGGTCATGATACTCAATCGTGGCTATGGTCATGACACTCAATCATAGCTATGGTCATGTTGCTGAATCGTGGCTATGGTCATGTTGCTGAATCGTGGCTATGGTCATGTTACTGAATCGTGGCTATGGTCATGTTACTGAATCGTGGCTATGGTCATGATACTTAATCGTGGCTATGGTCATGTTGCTCAATCGTGGCTATGGTCATGACACTCAATCATAGCTATGGTCATGTTGCTGAATCGTGGCTATGGTCATGTGACTGAATCGTGGCTATAGTCATGTTACTGAATCGTGGCTATGGTCATGATACTCAATCGTGGCTATGGTCATGATACTCAATCATAGCTATGGTCATGTTGCTGAATCGTGGCTATGGTCATGTAACTGAATCGTGGCTATGGTCATGTTACTCAATCGCGGCTATGGTCATGTTACTCAATCGTAGCTAATGTCATGTTACTCAACCGTGGCTATGGTCATGTCAGTGAATTGTGGCTATGGTCATGTTACTGAATCGTGGCTATGGTCATGTTATTGAATCGTGGCTATGGTCATGTTACTCAACCGTGCCTATGGTCATATTATTCAACTGTGGCTACAGTCATGTTACTGAATCGTGGCTATGGTTATGTCAATGAATCGTGGCTATGGTCATTTCAATGTATCGTGGCTATGGTCATGTTACTCAATCGTGGCTATGGTCATGTTGCTCAAACGTGGCTATGGTCATGTTACTGAATCGTGGCTATAGTCATATTGCTGAATCGTGGATATGGTCAAGTCAATGAATCGTGGCTATGGTCATGTCAATGCATCGTGGCAATGGTCATGTTGCTCAACCGTGGCTATGGTCATGTTACTGAATCGTGTCTATGGTCATGTTGCTGAATCGTGGCTATTGTCATGTTACTCAACCGTGGATATACACACAAATGCACACAGGGGCGGCGCACATTGCCACAACATGTTACTGAATCATGGCTATGGTCATCATACTCAATCGTGGCTATGGTCATGTTGCTCAACCGTGGCTATGGTCATGTTACTGAATCGTGGCTATGGTCATGACACTCAATCGTGGCTATGGTCATGTTGCTCAACCGTGGCTATGGTCATGTGACTGAATCGTAGCTATGGTCATGTTGCTGAATCGTGGCTATGGTCATGTTACTGAATCTTGGCTATGGTCATGTTACTCAATCGTGGTTATGGTCATGTTACTCAATCGTGGCTAATGTCATGTTACTCAACCGTGGCTTTGGTCATGTCAGTAAATTGTAGCTATGGTCATGTTACTGAATCGTGGCTATGGTCATGTCGCTGAATCGTGGCTATGGTCATGTTACTGAATCGTGGCTATGGTCATGTTATTGAGTCCTGACTGTGGTCATGTTACTCAACCGTGGCAATGGTCATGTTACTGAATCATGGCTATGGTCATGCTGCTGAATTGTCGCTATGGTCATGTTACTGAATCATGGCTACGATCATGTCAATGAATCATGGCTATGGTCATGTCAGTGAATCGTGGCTATGGTCATGTCAGTGAATCGTGGCTATGGTCATGTCAGTGAATCGTGGCTATGGTCATGTCAGTGAATCGTGGCTATGGTCATGTCAGTGAATCGTGGCTATCGTCATGTCGCTGAATCGTGGCTATGGACATGTTACTGAATCGTGGCTATGGTCATGTTATTGAATCGTGACTGTGGTCATGTTACTCAACCGTGGCTATGGTCATGTGACTGAATCGTGGCGATGGTCATGATACTCAATCGTGGCTATGGTCATGTTGCTCAACCGTGGCTATGGTCATGTGACTGAATCGTGGCTATAGTCATGTTACTGAATCATGGCTATGGTCATGATACTCAATCGTGGCTATGGTCATGATACTCAATCATAGCTATGGTCATGTTGCTGAATCGTGGCTATGGTCATGTTATTGAATCGTGACTGTGGTCATGTTACTCAACCATGGCTTTGGTCATGTCAGTGAATCGTAGTTATGGTCATGTTACTCAACCGTGGCTATGGTCATGTTGCTCAATAGTGGCTATGGTCCTGTTACTCAACCGTGGCTATGGTCATGTTGCTCAATCATGGCTAGGGTAATGTTAATCAACTGTGGCTATGGTCATATCAGTGAAATGTGGTTATGGTCATGTTACTCAGCCGTGGCTTTGGTCATGTCACTGAATCGTGACTATGGTAGTGTCGCTGAATCGTGGCTATGGTCATGTTGCTCAACCGTGGCTATGGTCATGTTGCTCAATCGTGGCTATGGTCATGTTGCTCATTCATGGCTATGGTAATGTTACTCAACTGTGGCTAGTAACACATAACACACGAATGCACACAGGGGCGGAGCATATTGCCACATCATGTTACTGAATCATGGCTATGGTCATCATACTCAATCGTGGCTATGGTCATGTTGCTCAACCGTGGCTATGGTCATGTGACTGAATCGTGGCTATGGTCATGTTGCTGAATCGTGGCTATGGTCATGTTACTGAATCTTGGCTATGGTCATGTTACTCAATCGTGGTTATGGTCATGTTACTCAATCGTGGCTAATGTCATGTTACTCAACCGTGGCTATGGTCATGTCAGTGAATTGTAGCTATGGTCATGTTACTGAATCGTGGCTATGGTCATGTCGCTGAATCGTGGCTATGGTCATGTTACTGAATCGTGGCTATGGTCATGTTACTCAACCGTGGCAATGGTCATGTTACTGAATCGTGGCTATGGTCATGCTGCTGAATTGTCGCTATGGTCATGTTACTGAATCATGGCTATGGTCATGTTATTGAGTCCTGACTGTGGTCAAGTTACTCAACCGTGGTAATGGTCATGTTACTGAATCGTGGCTATGGTCATGCTGCTGAATTGTCGCTATGGTCATGTTACTGAATCATGGCTACGGTCATGTCAATGAATCGTGGCTATGGTCATGTCAGTGAATCGTGGCTATGGTCATGTCAGTGAATCGTGGCTATGGTCATGTCAGTGAATCGTGGCTATGGTCATGTCAGTGAATCGTGGCTATGGTCATGTCGCTGAATCGTGGCTATGGACATGTTACTGAATCGTGGCTATGGTCATGATACTCAATCGTGACTGTGGTCATGTTACTCAACCATGGCTATGGTCATGTGACTGAATCGTGGCTATGGTCATGATACTCAATCGTGGCTATGGTCATGTTGCTCAACCGTGGCTATGGTCATGTGACTGAATCGTGGCTATAGTCATGTTACTGAATCGTGGCTATGGTCATGATACTCAATCATGGCTATGGTCATGATACTCAATCATAGATATGGTCATGTTGCTGAATCGTGGCTATGGTCATGTTATTGAATCGTGACTGTGGTCATGTTACTCAACCATGGCTTTGGTCATGTCAGTGAATCGTGGCTATGGTCGTGTCGCTGAATCGTGGCTATGGTCATGTTGCTCAACCGTGGCTATGGTCATGTTACTGAATCATAGTTATGGTCATGTTACTCAACCGTGGCTATGGTCATGTTGCTCAATAGTGGCTATGGTCCTGTTACTCAACCATGGCTATGGTCATGTTGCTCATTCATGGCTATGGTAATGTTACTCAACTGTGGCTATGGTCATATCAGTGAATTGTGGCTATGGTCATGTTATTGAATCGTGGTTATGGTCATGTTGCTCAACCGTGGCTATGGTCATGTTACTGAATCGTAGTTATGGTCATGTTACTCAACCGTGGCTATGGTCATGTTGCTCAATAGTGGCTATGGTCCTGTTACTCAACCGTGGCTATGGTCATGTTGCTCAATCATGGCTAGGGTAATGTTAATCAACTGTGGCTATGGTCATATCAGTGAATTGTGGTTATGGTCATGTTACTCAGCCGTGGCTTTGGTCATGTCACTGAATCGTGACTATGGTCGTGTCGCTGAATCGTGGCTATGGTCATGTTGCTCAACCGTGGCTATGGTCATGTTACTGAATTGTAGCTATGGTCATGTTACTCAACTGTGGCTATGGTCATGTTGCTCAATCGTGGCTATGGTCATGTTACTCAACCGTGGCTATGGTCATGTTGCTCATTCATGGCTATGGTAATGTTACTCAACTGTGGCTATGGTCATATCAGTGAATTGTGGCTATGGTCATGTTATTGAATCGTGGCTATGGTCATGTTACTGAATCATGGCTATGGCCATGATACTCAATTGTGGCTATGGTCATGTTGCTCAACCGTGGCTATGGTCATGTGACTGAATCGTGGCTATAGTCATGTTACTGAATCGTGGCTATGGTCATGATACTCAATCGTGGCTATGGTCATGATACTCAATCATAGCTATGGTCATGTTGCTGAATCGTGGCTATGGTCATGTAACTGAATCGTGGCTATGGTCATGTTACTCAATCGTGGCTATGGTCATGTTACTCAATCGTAGCTAATGTCATGTTACTCAACCATGGCTATGGTCATGTCAGTGAATTGTGGCTATGGTCATGGTACTGAATCGTGGCTATGGTCATGTTATTGAATCGTGGCTATGGTCATGTTACTCAACCGTGCCTATGGTCATGTTATTCAACTGTGGCTACAGTCATGTTACTGAATTGTGGCTATGGTTATGTCAATGAATCGTGGCTATGGTCATTTCAATGTATCGTGGCTATTGTCATGTTACTCAATCGTGGCTATGGTCATGTTGCTCAAACGTGGCTATGGTAATGTTACTGAATCATGGAAATGGGCATGTTGCTGAATCGTGGATATGGTCATGTCAATGAATCGTGGCTATGGTCATGTCAATGCATTGTGGCAATGGTCATGTTGCTCAACCGTGGCTATGGTCATGTTATTGAATCGTGTCTATGGTCATGTTGCTGAATCGTGGCTATTGTCATGTTACTCAACCGTGGATATGGTCATGTTACTCAACCGTGGCTTTGGTCATGTTACTGAATCACGGCTATGGTCATGTTACTCATTCGTGGCTATGGTCATATTACTGAATAGTGGCTATGGTCATGTTATTGAACCGTGGCTATGTTCATGTTACTCAACCGTGCCTATAGTCATGTTATTCAACTGTGGCTACAGTCATGTTAATGAATCGTGGCTATGGTCATTTCAATGTATCGTGGCTATTGTCATGTTACTCAATCGTGGCTATGGTCATGTTGCTCAAACGTGGCTATGGTCATGTTACTGAATCGTGGATATGGGCATGTTGCTGAATCGTGGATATGGTCATGTCAATGAATCGTGGCTATGGTCATGTCAATGCATCGTGGCAATGGTCATGTTGCTCAACCGTGGTTATGGTCATGTTATTGAATTGTGGCTATGGTCATGTTGCTAAATCGTGGCTATGGTCTTCTTACACAACCATGGCTATGGTCATGTTACTTAACCTTGGCTATGGTCATGTCAGTAAATCGTGGCTATGGTCAGGTCAATGAATCGTGGCTATGGTCAGGTCAATGAATCGTGGCTATGGTCATCTCAATGTATCGTGCCTATGGTCATGTTACTCAACCGTGGCTATGGTCATGTTGCTCAATCATGGCTAGGGTAATGTTAATCAACTGTGGCTATGGTCATATCAGTGAATTGTGGTTATGGTCATGTTACTCAGCCGTGGCTTTGGTCATGTCACTGAATCGTGACTATGGTCGTGTCGCTGAATCGTGGCTATGGTCATGTTGCTCAACCGTGGCTATGGTCATGTTACTGAATTGTAGCTATGGTCATGTTACTCAACTGTGGCTATGGTCATGTTGCTCAATCGTGGCTATGGTCATGTTACTCAACCGTGGCTATGGTCATGTTGCTCATTCATGGCTATGGTAATGTTACTCAACTGTGGCTATGGCCATATCAGTGAATTGTGGCTATGGTCATGTTATTGAATCGTGGTTATGGTCATGTTGCTCAACCGTGGCTATGGTCATGTTACTGAATCGTAGTTATGGTCATGTTACTCAACCGTGGCTATGGTCATGTTGCTCAATAGTGGCTATGGTCCTGTTACTCAACCGTGGCTATGGTCATGTTGCTCAATCATGGCTAGGGTAATGTTAATCAACTGTGGCTATGGTCATATCAGTGAATTGTGGTTATGGTCATGTTACTCAGCCGTGGCTTTGGTCATGTCACTGAATCGTGACTATGGTCGTGTCGCTGAATCGTGGCTATGGTCATGTTGCTCAACCGTGGCTATGGTCATGTTACTGAATTGTAGCTATGGTCATGTTACTCAACTGTGGCTATGGTCATGTTGCTCAATCATGGCTATGGTCATGTTACTCAACCGTGGCTATGGTCATGTTGCTCATTCATGGCTATGGTAATGTTACTCAACTGTGGCTATGGTCATATCAGTGAATTGTGGCTATGGTCATGTTATTGAATCGTGGCTATGGTCATGTTACTGAATCATGGCTATGGCCATGATACTCAATTGTGGCTATGGTCATGTTGCTCAAACGTGGCTATGGTCATGTGACTGAATCGTGGCTATAGTCATGTTACTGAATCGTGGCTATGGTCATGATACTCAATCGTGGCTATGGTCATGATACTCAATCATAGCTATGGTCATGTTGCTGAATCGTGGCTATGGTCATGTAACTGAATCGTGGCTATGGTCATGTTACTCAATCGTGGCTATGGTCATGTTACTCAATCGTAGCTAATGTCATGTTACTCAACCGTGGCTATGGTCATGTCAGTGAATTGTGGCTATGGTCATGGTACTGATTCGTGGCTATGGTCATGTTATTGAATCATGGCTATGGTCATGTTACTCAACCGTGCCTATGGTCATGTTATTCAACTGTGGCTACAGTCATGTTACTGAATTGTGGCTATGGTTATGTCAATGAATCGTGGCTATTGTCATTTCAATGTATCGTGGCTATTGTCATGTTACTCAATCGTGGCTATGGTCATGTTGCTCAAACGTGGCTATGGTAATGTTACTGAATCATGGATATGGGCATGTTGCTGAATCGTGGATATGGTCATGTCAATGAATCGTGGCTATGGTCATGTCAATGCATCGTGGCAATGGTCATGTTGCTCAACCGTGGCTATGGTCATGTTATTGAATCGTGTCTATGGTCATGTTGCTGAATCGTGGCTATTGTCATGTTACTCAACCGTGGATATGGTCATGTTACTCAACCGTGGCTTTGGTCATGTTACTGAATCACGGCTATGGTCATGTTACTCATTCGTGGCTATGGTCATATTACTGAATAGTGGCTATGGTCATGTTATTGAACCGTGGCTCTGTTCATGTTACTCAACCGTGCCTATGGTCATGTTATTCAACTGTGGCTACAGTCATGTTACTGAATTGTGGCTATGGTTATGTCAATGAATCGTGGCTATGGTCATTTCAATGTATCGTGGCTATTGTCATGTTACTCAATCGTGGCTATGGTCATGTTGCTCAAACGTGGCTATGGTCATGTTACTGAATCGTGGATATGGGCATGTTGCTGAATCGTGGATATGGTCATGTCAATGAATCGTGGCTATGGTCATGTCAATGCATAGTGGCAATGGTCATGTTGCTCAACCGTGGTTATGGTCATGTTATTGAATCGTGGCTATGGTCATGTTGCTAAATCGTGGCTATGGTCTTCTTACACAACCATGGCTATGGTCATGTTACTTAACCTTGGCTATGGTCATGTCAGTGAATCGTGGCTATGGTCAGGTCAATGAATCGTGGCTATGGTCATCTCAATGTATCGTGCCTATGGTCATGTTACTCAACCGTGGCTATGGTCATGTTACTGAATCGTGGCTATGGTCATGTTGCTAAATCGTGGCTATGGTCTTCTTACACAACCATGGCTATGGTAATGTTACTTAACCTTGGCTATGGTCATGTCAGTGAATCGTGGCTATGGTCATGTTACTGAATCGTGGCTATGGTCATGTTATTGAGTCCTGACTGTGGTCATCTTACTCAACCGTGGCTATGGTCATGTTACTGAATCGTGGCTACGGTCATGCTGCTGAATTGTCGCTATGGTCATGTTACTGAATCATGGCTATGGTCATGTCAATGAATCGTGGCTATAGTCATGTCAGTGAATCGTGGCTATGCTCGTGTCAGTGAATCGTGGCTATTGTCTTGTCGCTGAATCGTGGCTATGGTCATGTTACTGAATCGTGGCTATGGTCATGTGTCACAAAGACGGCCGTAGTGGGTGGCGTCAGACCAGAAAGGAATACACAGACGGTGGTGATGAGAAGCTGAGTGCAAATGGCAGCACTCAGCGTTTATTAAGAAAGTAAAATGGTTAAACAGACAGAACAGAAAACAGGACACAGCACTTGAGGCCAAAATAAATAGACGAACAAAAATGGACTAAAACAGTAAACAGACAGACAAACGGTGAGTGAAGCAAAACAAACTTTTCTGTCTTTCTTTCTTTCTTTCTTTCTTTCTTTCTTTCTTTCTTTCTTTCTCCTCTCTCTCTCTCCCGTTCTCCACTCACGAACACCCAACCCACGAGTGAGTCAAACGTGCATCTATATATACTGTTGTGCTGGGATTCAATTACTAATTAATTATTCACTTGAATCCCAGCACGTGAATTAATTACGTGCAACCCCGTGCTCACATATTACATTTTAAGCAGCACGTGAAGTGATTTGTGCCCCTCTCGTGCCTAAATACAAATCTACATTTTTAAATACACATGAAACACAGACCTGTTTATATCCTGTGTACCAATGACTATACACTAACATTTACACACGAGGCATACAACACATAACACACAAATGCACACAGGGGCGGAGCATATTGCCACATCATGTTACTGAATCATGGCTATGGTCATCATACTCAATCGTGGCTATGGTCATGTTGCTCAACCGTGGCTAAGGTCATGTGACTGAATCGTGGCTATGGTCATGTTACTGAATCGTGGCTATGGTCATGACACTCAATCGTGGCTATGGTCATGTTGCTCAACCGTGGCTATGGTCATGTGACTGAATCGTAGCTATGGTCATGTTGCTGAATCGTGGCTATGGTCATGTTACTGAATCTTGGCTATGGTCATGTTACTCAATCGTGGTTATGGTCATGTTACTCAATCGTGGCTAATGTCATGTTACTCAACCGTGGCTATGGTCATGTCAGTGAATTGTAGCTATGGTCATGTTACTGAATCGTGGCTATGGTCATGTCGCTGAATCGTGGCTATGGTCATGTTACTGAATCGTGGCTATGGTCATGTTATTGAGTCCTGACTGTGGTCATGTTACTCAACCGTGGCAATGGTCATGTCAATGAATCGCGGCTATGGTCATGTCAGTGAATCGTGGCTATGGTCATGTCAGTGAATCGTGGCTATGGTCATGTCAGTGAATCGTGGCTATCGTCATATCGCTGAATCGTGGCTATGGACATGTTACTGAATCGTGGCTATGGTCATGTTATTGAGTCCTGACTGTGGTCATGTTACTCAACCGTGGCAATGGTCATGTTACTGAATTGTGGCTATGGTCATGCTGCTGAATTGTCGCTATGGTCATGTTACTGAATCATGGCTATGGTCATGTCAATGAATCGTGGCTATGGTCATGTCAGTGAATCGTGGCTATGGTCATGTCAGTGAATCGTGGCTATGGTCATGTCGCTGAATCGTGGCTATGGACATGTTACTGAATCGTGGCTATGGTCATGTTATTGAATCGTGACTGTGGTCATGTTACTCAACCGTGGCTTTGGTCATGTCAGTGAATCGTGGCTATGGTCGTGTCGCTGAATCATGGCTATGGTCATGTTGCTCAGCCGTGGCTATGGTCATGTTACTGAATCGTAGTTATGGTCATGTCACTCAACCGTGGCTATGGTCATGTTGCTCAATAGTGGCTATGGTCATGTTACTCAACCGTGGCTATGGACATGTTGCTCAATCATGGCTAGGGTAATGTTACTCAACTGTGGCTATGGTCATATCAGTGAATTGTGGTTATGGTCATGTTACTGAATTGTGGCTATGGTCATGTTACTGAATCGTGGCTATGGTCATGTTACTGTATCATGGCTATGGTCATGTTACTGAATCGTGGCTATTGTCATGATACTGAATCGTGGCTATGGTCATGTTGCTCAACCGTGGCTATGGTCGTGTCAGTGAATCATGGCTAATGTCATGTTACTCAACCGTGGCTATGGTCATGTCAGTGAATTGTGGCTATGGTCATGTTACTGAATCGTGGCTATGGTCATGTTACTGAATCGTGGCTATGGTCATGTTACTCAACCGTGCCTATGGTCATGTTATTCAACTGTGGCTACAGTCATGTTACTGAATCGTGGCTATGGTCATGTCAATGTATCGTGGCTATGGTCATGTTACTCAATCGTGGCTATGGTCATGTTGCTCAACCGTTGCTATGGTCATGTTACTGAATCGTGGCTATGGGCATGTTGCTGAATCGTGGTTATGGTCATGTCAATGAATCGTGGCTATAGTCGTGTCAATGAATCGTGGCTATGGTCACGTTACTCAGTCATGGCTATGGTCATGTTATTGAATCGTGACTGTGGTCATGTTACTCAACCATGGCTATGGTCATGTCAGTGAATCGGGGCTATGGTCGTATCTCTGAATCGTGGCTATGGTCATGTTGCTCAACCGTGGCTATGGTCATGTCAGTGAATTGTGGCTATGGTCATGTTGTTACTGAATCGTGGCTATGGTCATGTTACTGAATCGTGGATATGGGCATGTTGCTGAATCGTGGATATGGTCATGTCAATGAATCGTGGCTATGGTCATGTCAATGCATCGTGGCAATGGTCATGTTGCTCAACCGTGGCTATGGTCATGTTACTGAATCGTGTCTATGGTCATGTCAGTGAATCGTGGCTATGGTCGTGTCTCTGAATCGTGGCTATGGTCATGTTACTGAATCGTGGCTATGGTCATGTTACTCAACCATGCCTATGGTCATGTTATTCAACTGTGGCTACAGTCATGTTACTGAATCGTGGCTATGGTCATGTTACTCAATCGTGGCTATGGGCATGTTGCTGAATCGTGGTTATGGTCATGTCAATGAATCGTGGCTATGGTCACGTTACTCAGTCATGGCTATGGTCATGTTATTGAATCGTGACTGTGGTCATGTTACTCAACCATGGCTATGGTCATGTCAGTGAATCGTGGCTATGGTCGTGTCTCTGAATCGTGGCTATGGTCATGTTGCTCAACCGTGGCTATGGTCATGTTGCTGAATCGTAGCTATGGTCATGTTACTCAACCGTGGCTATGGTCATGTTGCTCAATATTGGCTATGGTCATGTTACTCAACCGTGGCTATGGTCATGTTGCTCAATCATGGGTAGGGTAATGTTACTCAACCGTGGCTATGGTCATGTTGCTCAATCATGGGTAGGGTAATGTTACTCAACTGTGGGTATGGTCATATCAGTGAAGTGTTTCATTTAAAGTATTTATCCTCAAGAAAATCTTAAAGAATTGGTAACCGGATTAGGTATACTCTTATTTCTATGTACAATTGCTTTTTCTAAAGAATTTTTCTTCAATTCTTCTGGTGCAACAAGAAGAAAAGTATAAGTTGTCAGTATCAGTTGTACAGATGAAGCGAGACATACTGATGTATATACTTCCAGAGGGGCAGAGATACAACCTGATTCACTGTATTACTGGTGCTAAATAAATCCTTGCCAAATGTCATTATAATGGAATCAACTATATAAACTGAATATAAAAATGTGAGTATGTAAGTATGTGACATATGTACTCGCAGGTATGTTTTCTACTGCTGGGTGCTACCCTAAGGAACTCTCTAACAAGTGCCATTAGATTCTAGATAAATCCATTACTGTGCCTTTAGTCTTCTGGAGCTCGGTGGTTGAAACCATTGTTTGAATCTCCTGATTGCTGACCACACCAGACAGAGTGGCCCAGTGGGAGAACTTCTTTCAAACAGTACATTTAAGGTTTATATAGAAATCACAATCAGCCTGACTTTCAAAAGGGGCAGAGGGAAAAACAGATCGTAAAACACCTTTGCGACTCCAGATAAAAGTTGCAAAATGTATTTAGTCATTTAGTTATTTTAATGTAGTCAGTGCAGACGCAATGGAATTTTAGGCTTTGCGCTTTTTTGAAGATACATTCGCATTACCGCTTGTTAAGCAACAGAAATTCATAATTGGTTCTGTTTTTCAAATAACACCTTATTTTAAAAAGGTGTAAAACACCAAAATACACTCTGTAATTGAGACACGCCCCCCTCTCGTGTCTTGAACTGCGATCGCTGACAGGGCTACCAAGCTGTAATCTACAATGGAGAATATTGAAGCACTTCCAATTCTTCAACTGCAGCACGAGAGGGAAGGGATGAGGAAAAAACGTCCCTACACTAAACCCAGAATATTTTGTCCCCATCAGACATTTCTAGATCTAACTCTAAAACAAGTTATGCGTAGATACAGATTGGATATAGGCACTATAACAGAGCTGTGTGATCTGCTTAAGTTTGATTTAGAAATCACAAACAGCCCGCAGTCACGCCATACCTGTACCTGTAAAGGTTACTTCATTTTCATGCAACGGGTGCTATCCAGACAACAGCTGGGGACAGATCAGGCAAAATACTGACTGATGTCACAGATGCACTTTTCTGTAGGGCAAGGGTATATACTACTTCCAGTTGGGGATGTGGAACTAAATAAAACCAAACACAAACATTATCAGTTGTATGGCTTCCCAAACGTGCTCGGTGTAATGATTGCACACATGTTGCAATATCCCCAGATTCAAGGAATGAAAACATCATCATTGTTTACCTGTGCAAGTTTTATGTGATGCTCAATGTATTATCATGGATGCAGTTGCCAAGTACCCTGGCTCATGCCACGACTCATTTATCATGGAGAACAGTGCCTTGTTCAGAAAACTCAACCAGAGGCTTATAAGTGGAGGTTGGCAGATGCTTTTATCCAAAGCCAATTAGAGACTAAAGGGTGCATCACAACTTTAGGTCCCAAAATCTTTTTTGGACTTCTTTTTGACCTTTTTATGGAACAGGTTGCATTTATTTTTTCAGTTACATCCTTCCATATTTTAAATTTAGCAGTGGCTCTGGACCTTTTGCAGACCTGCCAACCTTGACATTTTTTTTTGAGTAGCGGACATTCCGGGGGGGGGGGGGGGGGCGTCCGAGGGCTTCCCCCCAGGTTTTAGGATATAAAACAGCTAAATGCTACACTCTTGTGAGTTTTGAGTATGAATTTTTCAGTAAATAAAAAATTAATGAGATTAGCTATGATTGTTTCAGTTTAAATTTAATTGTGTTTACCTTAGTATAGATGAAACCTTTTTAATTTATACCAACTGAATTATTTCAAGTACAGAAAATAGCCATTTTTGTGGTATGTTTGTATTTTATTTACTGTCAAAACATAACAAATTGAAATGTATAAGCTTCTAAAAACAGAGAAACAAAGCACTTTCAAAAAAGGAACTTGTAAATAGTCACTGAATCAGCACCAAATGTAATAGCTATCCACAAAGTGAGTTGTTTGGAACAGAAAGGAATCCAACAGGTCAAACTGCACTTTCAGATCTTGAATGTTTAGCTTCATAGGTGGCTGATTTGGCTTTCCTGAGCAAGGTGTCACTAAAGGTCATGACATCATGACTTTGTGCGTTACCAGTGAACTTAGCATTCTGTGCTCAGGCTGGCTCTGTGTTGGGTTTTGTTTTTTACAGTCAGCATTACTGTGGAAGATGCCCAAAATGCCTAGCGCAGTAACATTACAGTAATGCCCGATTCTTTCTTCTGGACAGAAATATAAAGTTTCCTTCTACAGGAATCCTGCTGATCCACACAGGAGGGTAAAATGGATTTCAGCGATTAAAAGAGAATAAAAAAACTGAAAAAGACTGGACCCATTCATTTGTAGTGAGCGCTTCATAAAAAGTTAATATCAGTAAGCATATATTGATAGTTCTGATATTACGTTATTATTAGTAGTCCTATTTAAGGCCTAATGGCCCGACTACACCGACTGCCCAGTGGCGGCCGGAGAAAAAATTCAATTTAGCACCCCTAAAATAGGGGTGCCAACAAGAACTAGGCCTTAACTAATAAAATGAAAAGACCAGAAAAAAGGACTGTAAATTAAATAAGCAAAACGAAAGGGGAGGTGGTACAGAGCACGCCCCCTAGAGCCCACTGGTCGACAAAAGTAGCCATGTCGCCAGCGGACTCCGCGTGGGCGTGCTCTAAATTAATCCGTGAACGGACGAGGGCCCTGAACATGGCCCCACAGTCAAAGAGACCCTCCCCGATCATCTTACGCTTCCTGGTCTTGTAGATGGCCAGTTTAGCAAGAGCCAGGAGCAGATTCACGAGGAGGTCCCTCTTCTTGGTGGAGCCACGAACAGGGTGCCCAAAAATGAGGAGGGTGGGTGAAAAGTGCAGCCAGAACTGCAGCAACAGATTCCTCAGCAGCAGGAAAAATGGCTGCAGCCTGGCGCAAATAAAATAAATGTGGCTTACCGACTCGGACTGACCGCAGAAAGGGCATGCGGCGTCCGAGTCGGTAAAGTGATGCAGGATCTCTCCTGACGCGAGCGCTCCGTGCAGGACCCTCCATCCCAAGTCCCCAGCTCCCCTGGAGACCAGCGGGGAGTACAGGGCCTCCCACTGGGGACCGATGCCCTCTGGTGGTCGGAGGGTCTCCCGCCAAGCGGTGTCTCGGCGGGAGACGAGGGCGAGGAAGTGGAGGGTGTAGTAGTAGTATTACGTCCCACTTTAACACGCTTACTTATATGGCCGTTTTTTTCATAAATATTTAGCTATACAGTTAAACAGCATTACACTTATGCGGTCAGTGATTCTCAGACCGTACATAAAAATTTTTTTTTACCGTTAACAAAATCCATAATGCTACATTAATGATCTTACTGAATGTCAACATAAAAGCACAAACCAGCCGTTTCTGACTTGTTTAAAGCACAATGAAACGGCATTTATCTACAATGTAATTGTACGCTACTTGCAAAGTAAACAGAAGCCTTACCTTAACCCACATTAATAATGTTAATGCTGTGCTCATTTTTATAAAATCGAATTGTACTGACATCCCTGTATGGTAACAGGCATTTGTGAAAAACGGGACAACGAGCCAAAAACAGAATATTAAAGTTAAATATTGTACTACATTATTATAATAAATGTTTGTACTTAAGCCGGGCTTACACTGCACGACTTTTGCAATCGGGAGACGCAGCGCCACTCACACTAACCGATTGAGCTACGATTTCTCACTGTAGATCGGGGATTGCAAGCTACACACACTACACGAGACATCTTGTCGCGGACTGCGCCTATTTTCATTGCAGAATCGTAGACATCATTCGGGAGAATCATGGACTCAAGCGAGGAGGCGATCGCTGTTGTCTGTGCATTGTTTTGCACAGAAAAAAAGAAGAAAACGTGTACTATGTGTGTAATAGGACCGTGGATATTGCTAATTTCATGCAAATTCCTGCATGCAAACTTACACTTCAGGGCCATAGACTGCACACATGTTCAATATTGCGATAAAAAACGTTTATAACAGTTATAACATTATAGCAATGTCAATATTTATTTCCTTGACGTCTGTGCTCTGAACCAACGCAAGTCGAGGTGTATCCAAATATATAAAATCTAATCTGTTTAAAAAGCGCAACACTCGCCCGTAGTACAAAATATTTATTAGATTAAAAGATTGGCGTGGGAGATTGGCCGTCAAGCGATCTTCATCAGAATACCAAATTCTGATGAATAATTTGAAGACTTTTAAACTAATAAATATTTTGTACTACGAGCGAGTGTTGCGCTTTTGAACAGACTAGAATACAACTTTAATAGTAGGCTACTGCAAGTTTGTCATAGGTTTAAATATGCAACAACATAATCTACATTCTCTCTATTTCTCACACACACAGACCCCTCCTCGTATTTTGATTAAATGAGCAATACAAGCATACAGTAGGGGTTTGAAAGGGATACCGAATATGAATGACTGTAGAAACTGATTGCCATGAGAGCACACACTACCACACACAGTATCTGCTTCGGCGTTAATAAGTTATAACAGTTATTTACTTACCAGGTACCTGAAGTTGCAAGCAATTTCCCTCCATCTTTGTTCCTTCAATGCGCGATCATGACAGGAAATGTCACTTATGTCAAAGAGACAAGGGTGTTCCGGCCACATCTCCACCATCCTTTCCTCAATTTCGAGGCTCCACACCTTGCGGGGCACAACCTTTCTCTTCGTCGCCACTGTTGCTAGCTTGTCCTATTGGCTATTGGCAGGATTCGTCAATAAATCGGCCCGTAGCCCCTCACACATTTCACAAACTGCTTTGTCGAGGACTAAAGTTTTCTGACATGTTAGAAATTTGTCGGGATGTCGTAAGAGCGTCGGGAGATCGCAGAAGCCATTATCGGGGCATCGTAGACCCTCTCACACTTACAGACAATTTTGTCCCCGACAACCTCATTTTGTCCCAGATTTTAAGAAATTAGTCGCCGACTCCTCAGCTTGTCGGCGATCAGCAAAAATCGTGCAGTGTAAGCCCGGCTTTACTCCCTCGCCATTTTTGTAAAATCCTCATTCAGCTGTATTTTCTTTTCATGCGATGCAGTTATCTAAACCGAGCACGTTTTTTTTATTTTTTTTTAACGCAAGTGGGTTTTTTCCCCAGACAAAAATGAATGCATAACTAATGCATTAATTAAAAAACAACGGTACCGTAGCCAGTTTGAAATAAATAATTTCCTCACAAGTCACAGTACTTCACACTCCCTCCAATGTGTCCGAAACTGGCAGTTGAAACACAAGCGAGTCAGCTCAACAAAGCCTGATAGGCTACAGCAGAATGTCAGTGATTATACAAAGAAACTGGGTGGTAGGAATTTCTGTCAGTCAACTCACGAAAACTTTTTTTTTTTTTTTTTTTAAACGGAGGTTGGATCGTCAACTAAACTCAAAAGGTGATTGGTTATTCTATCACGTAACTAAACTCAAAACCTGATTATTTAATCTATCTTGCCTTGCCCTAAAGCCGGCCCTGACGTTAGATGCAACACTTTCTCGAACTACAAGCAACATCATAGACGATGAGCGAAATATGGATTACGTATTATTGCATATCATCTCTGATAAAAGCGTACCCACGTATTACCAACTCAAAATGCGTAGCGTAGCGGAGGTTAGCAGGTCTGCTTTTGCCAAAAAGAACAGTTTGATGTGCTAAAATATCAATCGAGCAAAAGCTCAACTTGGGTGGCTAAGAATGTATTTCTCTTCTCTTTTTTCCCAATTGTTGTGACTGCATGTGCTCTGCCTCGTTTTCCAGTTAAATGTTAGTCCAGCTATTGAAATGTGACTAATTGGCTTGTTAATGAACCTGAAAATCAATTGTTGTTCGATCATAAGCAGGAGTCGCAAAGGGCTTTGCGAGTACAAGAAATGGACCTGCCCCTGTTGAAAATGCACCTTCTGAAAATGCACCTCTAAAAATGCACCTTCTGAAAATCAGGCTGAATGTATCCAGTCAAAACGTAGCAAACAACAGAGTGTCAACCTGCTGCATTGGTTAACATATCAGAAATCTGACTGAAGAATGTAATGGAATAACTTATTTATGGCTGGCATCAAACACACAGCAGCGAAACAGTGCTGTTGAAAGGTTAGTAAATTGAGGCTTACCTGTGTACAGTGAGGCACAAATCCGTAAACAAGAAGCTGATTGTCACTAAACACAGAGTGCAGCTGTGCCAGGGCCTGGACAGGCTGGGAGGCGTTGGGGTTGAACTGCTGCCACTTCACAGAGACAGAGCTGCAGTCCGGCAAGACCATCTGTATCACCTGCAAGGCAATCTGACAAAGAAAACCAAAGGGAAGCACGTAACCCAGGCTGCAGTTTATACCAGGCACTAATTACAATTGTTTTATATTATCGGACAATGTCCCTGTCATTTTGTCAGATAGGCATTGTAAATAAACTCATTTCACCAGACACAGTGGATCAGATAAGGTTTTAATTTACTTTGTCACACAGAACTCCCAACAATCACTGTTCAAACATTCCGATCTGCTACATAATAATGCTATAATAATAATAATCTTTATTTTTAATATAGCGCCTTTCACAATAAAAATTGCCGCAAAGCACTTCACATGAATATTAATAAAGGAATGCAATAAAAGCAATAAAAACAAAATAAACACATAGAACAGTAAAACAAGGCAGAGAATAAAAGGAACATCATTTTAGTACATTATAAAAGTGTGTTTTTAATCTTGTTTTAAAAGCAGTGACACTTGGTGACTATTGAGATGTGACTATTTTTTGCCTTTTAGCTTCACTGCGCTTTGGGTTATCATGATGAGTATCAGAAAGCGTATTATTGACCTGTATGAGCCGTCTTCAAATAACCTTGCCTTTTCTCTCCAGTTGTGTTTTGTTTTCATGTCAAAAAACTCATAAGCTCCACCTCCAGACTGTGCCAAGGACCTCAACATGTGTCGATTTGCTGTATGGCTAAATTGGAGAGATCCCATTATTATAAGAAGCAGCATCATCCTAGGCATCAGTTTATAGACATTCTTCAGCAGATACAGTAGAACAATAGATCAAAATATTAACAAGCAATGATGCATTTCCATTGTAAGCAAACAAAATAAAAAAAACTCACCCAACTCCACAAGTGAAAATCCTGGTATGATGAGCGTTCTCTTTCAATAGCCGCAGGATCAAACCTTCACTCTGAATGTGTCCGTCCGAAATTAAGAGGATGTTACGGACACCTTTAGAAGGAGCCAGCAAGCTTAAACTGCGTAAAGGTCTCCAAAGATCAGTGTTGCCCATTAATAGTGGCGAAAACTTTAAAAAGATAGAGAAGTAAGAAGAAATATTCAGAGCTAATAACTGTTCAACACTTAAAGAGATGCCTGTATCGTACCCAGTACAAGCAAACACTTACCATTATAAACTGCTTTGCAGCTTCCAAGACATAATCTTGTGGGCAGGGGAACAATTCCTTACAGTCTGCACATTACAAAGCATTGAAAAAATAAATAAAGTTTGGTATTAGAGGTTAGGTAGCAAAAGTCTGAAAAATACCTTGAATTGCATAAAGACACATACTTTACCTCAAATACAAGACTCCCTTTGCAATGGAGCCATGTCAGGTTATTAGGCATAGCTGAGCTTAACTAGACACACCATTCATCTCCTGTACGTTCACATAAAAACCTGGAATGGATTCAACTGCTATGCAATTAGTGTCTTAAACTAAGTTCTGCAAACTAATGGCCACCAAATTTTATCTGTGACATTACCCAGAGATTTACACAAAACGTAGTAATATTTCCTTCCAAATGTAATGAAAATGATTATGCAGGAAAAAAAGAGATTCATATTTTTTAACCATGACCTACCTGTACCAAATATGACAACATTGAGCTTGCAATGCAGTGAATTCAGCAGCCGCAGAGCAATCTTTCTGGCTTCCTGCAGCACTGCCCCCCTCATGGAATTGGAACTGTCCAAGAAAATCACAACCTCACAGTCCTCTGGAAAACTACTAGGAGCAAACTCTGGGCAAAACACCAACATGCAAGCCTGAAAACATAAGAAAAGAAAACACACTTGACCATATTGAAAATGCATGATTTGTCAGTAAACACATACTGATGCAGTACATTCACCAGCACATTGCTTTATAAAGAAGTGGAATTAAGACTTGTTTGGCCCACAAAAACATACTGGAATATTACGGTTGCATTTCTTGCATCCACTAGAGTGGAAGGGAGTAGGTTAATGTTTACACTCTTGTGTTAGCTGGACTACCTACTGTAGATAGAGGACATGTTCAAGACCCTTTAAAAAACAAAAACTCTGTAGGATGTGATAACCAAAACAGAAATGTGTCTGTTACGGCCAGACTGAAAATTGGCCAATGCTGTCAATGACCGTTGCTCTTGGGCTCTGACAGCAGTGCCGTTCACTGACATCAATAGCCGCTCACTTTGGCCAATGTTGTTTTCTTAACATAAATGTAGAGTACTTCGGACATTAACCGGCCATTGTCAACAATTCCCAGCGAGTCTCGGGCAATGTATGTAACTATGCCAATCTGTAGCAAATACCTTATAACGTCGGACAATAAGCGTTCCACCTGCTGTCTCTTATATTTAGCAGCAGTAAGCCTGGCCTGGCAACGCTATTTTTTTTTAAGAAAAAGGTACGCGAGAGCTCCCGAGTGGCCCAGTAAAGGCGCTCCGCGCGGAGTGCAGGATGTGCCCTATAGCCTGGAGATCGCAGGTTCGAATCCAGGCTATGTCACAGCCGACCGTGACCGGGAGTTCCTAGGGGGCGGCGCACAATTAGCTGAGCGTTGCCCGGGTAGGGAGGGCTTAGGTCGGCAGGGGAATCCATGGCTCACCGCGCATCAGCGATCCCTGTGGCCGATAGGGCATCTGTGGTTCTGCAGTGGAGCCGCCAGATCTGTGTAGTCCTCCGGCACTATAGGTCTGGTGGCATTGCTGTTGATCTGCATTGCGAAAAATGACGGCTTGGCAGGAGCACGTTTCGGAGGACGTGTGTTCCAGCCGCCGTTTCCCCGAGTCGGCGGGGGGGTTGCGAGCGGTGAGCCGAGGATACAGATAATAATTGGGCATACTAAACTGGGGAGAAAACCGGGGTAAAAAAAATTGGCGAAAAATTGGCGAGACTAAATTAAAAAAAAAAATAATAATAATAATAATAATAATAAAATTTAAAAAAATTAAGAAAAAGGTACGCAGAAAGAAAAAAAATTAGCCCATTGTAGGAGTGTATCCCTTTAAAAAAAAAAGACATCCTGGGTTGTGCACATTTTGAAATGGAGTTGCTTGTAAAGTTTGTAATCCATTGTAGTTCAGTCAGTATAGCTTATGGAAAGATACAAAAAAGTTATAAATAACAACCACAAAACTCCAATGCAGCTGTGTTATTACTGTGTACGCCATGCCCTGCTGCGGATCTTCATTCCTAAGCCATGATCAGCAAGAATATTATCTCTGAAGAATCAGCCTTCTCAATTTGGATTACCAGGGAGACCGAGCTTTTTTGTTTTGCATTGTTTGGTTTTTTTTCCCCCGCAGTTACTTTTTTGGATTAAAAATATATTTTTGGGGGACTGGATATTTTGGATATTTTTATACAGCATTTCGATTTTCGGGACTATTATTATTATTCCCCCCCCCCCCCCCCCCCCCAAAATTGACTCATCTGCTAGTAATTTGTTATTACCATTGTACTGGTTTTGCGTTTCAAAGCATATACTTGTTTTTGTTACTTTTCTCGTTCTTTTCATTCTGAGCATTTGAAAATGTTGTGTAAATAAATCTTTTGAGTTTGATACATTTTCCTGTTTCATATTTGCTATTAAGCAGTTGTTCTATTTTTAGTCGTGTATATTTTCGCTGTCTGGGAAATAGTTGAGAATGTATTTGATTTATAAAGCTGTTTGTTATAAATTGATAGTCAATAGTTTCTAAAATGGCGCCTGCATTGTTGTTAATTTAAATCTGTATTGTTGATTCTCTTAAATATTGAATACATTTTGTTGAATAAAGCAATGAAGTATTTGAAAATATACAGGCGTTGTTTATTTTCTTTTCCTCCAGTATACAGTACTGTGCAAAAGTTTTAGGCAGGTGTGAAAAAATGCTGTAAAGTAAGAATGCTTTCAAAAATAGACATGTTAATAGATTATATTTATCAATTAACTAAATGCAAAGTGAGTGAACAGAAGAAAAATCTAAATCAAATCCATATTTGGTGTGACCACCCTTTGTCTTCAAAACAGCATCAATTCTTCTAGGTACACTTGCACAAAGTCAGGGATTTTGTAGGCACATAGTCAGGTGTATGACTAAACAATTATACCAAACAGGTGCTAATGATCATCAATTCAATATGTAGGTTGAAACACAATCATTAACTGAAACAGGAACAGCTGTGTAGGAGGAATAAAACTGGGTGAGGAACAGCCAAATTCAGCTAACAAGATGAGGTTGCTGAAGACAGTTTACTGTCAAAAGTCATACACCATGGCAAGACTGAGCACAGCAACAAGACACAAGGTAGTTATACTGCATCAGCAAGGTCTCTCCCAGGCAGAAATGTCAAGGCAGACAGGGGTTTCCAGATGTGCTGTCCAAGCTCTTTTGAAGAAGCACAAAGAAACGGGCAACGTTGAGGACCGTAGACGCAGTGGTCGGCCAAGGAAACTTACTGCAGCAGATGAAAGACACATCATGCTTAATTCCCTTCGCAATCGGAAGATGTCCAGCAGTGCCATCAGCTCAGAATTGGCAGAAAACAGGGGACCCTGGTACACCCATCTACTGTCCGGAGAAGTCTGGTCAGAAGTGGCCTTCATGGAAGACTTGCTGCCAAAAAGCCATACCTCCGACGTGGAAACAAGGCCAAGCGACTCAACTATGCACGAAAACACAGGAACTGGGGTGCAGCAAAATGGCAGCAGGTGCTCTGGACTGATGAGTCAAAATTTGAAATATTTGGCTGTAGCAGAAGGCAGTTTGTTCGCCGAAGGGCTGGAGAGCGCTACACGAATGAGTGTCTGCAGGCAACAGTGAAGCATGGTGGAGGTTCCTTGCAAGTTTGGGGCTGCATTTCTGCAAATGGAGCTGGGGATTTGGTCAGAATTAATGGTCTCCTCAATGCTGAGAAGTACAGGCAGATACTTATCCATCATGCAATACCATCAGGGAGGCATCTGATTGGCCCCAAATTTATTCTGCAGCATGACAACGACCCCAAACATACAGCGAAAGTCATTAAGAACTATCTTCAGCGTAAAGAAGAACAAGGAGTCCTGGAAGTGATGGTATGGCCCCCACAGAGCCCTGATCTCAACATCATCGAGTCTGTCTGGGATTACATGAAGAGAAAGAAGCAACTGAGGCTGCCTAAATCCACAGAAGAACTGTGGTTAGTTCTCCAAGATGTTTGGGCCAACCTACCTGCCGAGTTCCTTCAAAAACTGTGTGCAAGTGTACCTAGAAGAATTGATGCTGTTTTGAAGGCAAAGGGTGGTCACACCAAATATTGATTTTATGTAAATTTTTCTTCTGTTCACTCACTTTGCATTTTGTTAATTGATAAATATAAACTATTAACATGTCTATTTTTGAAAGCATTCTTACTTTACAGCATTTTTTCACACCTGCCTAAAACTTTTGCACAGTACTGTATGTTAGTAGTTGTATTTACGATTGTTTCAACATTGACCACCTAGTACTGGGCAATGTCGTCCTTGCCCAGCCAATCTTGTTATTTAGATCTTTATGACGACATTGACTGACAAAATTGAACAATGCTGTCATTGGCCCTTGCTTTTGGGCTCTGGCAACAGTGCCTGGTCATTGATGTCATTGGCCGACTTCAGACTTAACATATACATTAATCTAAACAACCAAGAATATACTAGTTAATCCTCTAAACCCCACAACGCATGTCAGCACCCGTCCTGTAAATTACTAGAACGCCCATCAGCGCCCGTGTTTTTTTTCAGGTGCTGCAATAATCATTATCGCATCAACATACTCAAAGCACTCTTTCATATACACAGAAGTGGCTGTCCTTACAAAGCTAACACAAAATTCTCCTGTCAGGACACTGCACTCTGAATAAAAATAATCTTCTCCCTACACCGAAACCCTAACCTTAAGGTCAGTATCCTATACTGCAGTCATTACACATCCAAAGTAGTTCTTGTTTGGCAGTGAATAAGCATTTTTGTTACTTTAAAAAAAAAATCTAATGTAATTTTATATTCATGTAATCCCTCCCCTCTTTGGCAATCGACAATCTGATTTTGACTCCATTCAAAGAGCTTTAAGTATTTTAAAGCTTCTTTTAAACTGTAGTAAGCTATGGTATTCTCTGCTACAAGAACAAATGCTACTTTTTAATTAAACTACTGTTGATTCAACTAGTTACTTTAGATAGCAAAGCCATTGAGTTAGTTGACAACTATAAGTAGCTGGGTATTTGGCTGGACAGTAATCTTGATTTCAAGGCCCATATTAACCATATTGCAAAAAAATTGAAATTTTTCTGTAGATTCAAATCTTGTTTTTCTGTAGTTACAAAAAAAAGGCTAATTGCTTGTATATTTCTACCACAAATTGATTATGGGGACACATATACCTCTATATATACATGAATACTTTACAGTCACTTGTAGTAACTACAGTCTTAGATCGCACTCATTTTGTGCTTGTTTTAAGTAGTTGATTACACCTGTCACTAATTGATGTCACTAACTGATTGTTTATTGTATTGAGTAGAACTTGTCTGTGTTTTAAATATATTTTATTTTTGTATGTTTGTATTGTAATATGTTTTATTGTACTGCTGCAACCATGTTTGTCTAATCACTGTTTTTTTTGTTTTTTTTTTTTAAGTGAAAGAAAGTCTGTTTCTAGACGTTTAATATTCTCATAAATCATAGGAAGAGGTGAACTACCACTTTTTAGAAAACAGGTTTTGCAGACCCGATCAGCACCAGACTAGAATAAAGAAAGACTGCTTTGTGACAGCAAGAAACCCTTCTTAAAGGTTTTTTTTTTTATCTGAAATGACAACATTTTCAAAAGAAACCATATGGAGAGCTCCACTGGGCTACCGAGTCATTTTAAAACACTGTTTTGATTGTTTAGATAATAACAGTCAGGTAAAATTAAAGTAGTTCAATCAAATTAGACACCTATAAAATAAAACATAATGAGAGCTTATAACACGCTGTGTGTTACGTGTGTGGGTAGTCACTGGAAGACCCTGAGACAGACACAGCGCACTGGTATGGACACACCAAACAGGCGTGCAGATTTAATAAAGAAACTAAACAAAAACAAAGCTAAAAATAAATGTTTGCCGCACAAAATGGGGAGCGCTAGTCCCACTAACAGGAACGTCCTGCTCCAGAACCCCGCTGCTCTACGTAACCCTCTCTATACTGTGTTGGGATCAACATCCCCTAAACTGACCTACTTCTGTTCTATTATTTCCAAAGTCCTGGTCTCCCAGCGACTCCGGGCTGTTCCGATGGTCCTGGCTGGACACCGTCTTGCAGTTGAAGGGTTTTTAGGGTAGTTCCTGCAAAGCAGACGCTCTCCAAAACTCTCCCTCAGCGCCTGCCTGTGATTCAATGGCCGTGCAGTAGCCTCGAACTGTGTAGCCTCAAACTATTTATATATATATATAATATTCACAGAGCTGCCTCTTTAGTCATAGCCGCGCCCTCCTTACTGACTCTCTTGTTATATATATTGTGATGACGTGACCCTGAGGTGTAGTAGGTCTTGTAGTGAAACACAGGTAGGAGACTTGAATTGCAGTTCAACAACACTCTTGGTGTTCTTTATTTATTTATTCTTAATTCGCTATAACAAAACAAACAAACAAACAAACAAACAAAACAAAAGCCTAACTCCGGCAAGGAGCACTAACTTAACTTTTGTAAGGAAGCCCGATCTAACCACAGGACGGCTAGCCATTTACCCGTAACAAAACAAATATTAAACTTAATTTCTTCAATGACGCGTTTTGTTCTCTTTAGTTTTTCTCTCCAGCTCCACACACACGTACCTTTCTTCCATACTCCTCCCTTAGACGGGTTGAACCTGTCCCTTTTTAAAGGGCTTGTAATTACTTGATTTAAGTCCACCTGCCAACAATAAATCAATTAACTGGGCCAACAAGCCAAACCCTGTGGCCTTCTGGGCAATGTAGTTTCTTCCTGACTCCCTTGTAGTCAGGCCAAGACCTCTAGTGGTTGTAGAGTGAAATCACAGGGCATAAAGCTCTTTCCATCCTCAAGATTATATAGTGCCCTTGAATCACTTTATTACAATATATACAATACAGATTTTCACAGAGCTGACTCTTTTGTCATAGTCGCGCCCTCCTTACTGACTCTCCGCGCCCCACACTGTGCAGGACCACTGTTCTAGGGCACCAGTCTTTACTGTGGTCCAAAAACAAGGACTTACCTGTATTTATAGTAAAGATCAGCCCAGTATATGTGGTAGAAAAACATGTACATATTCTGCTAAATCTAAATGGCAAGCTTTACATAATAAGACAATCATCTCAACAGCATGTCCTTGTTCTCGGTGCTCACCTGGCTGTCTTTGTCCGGGTGCTTCTCAACCCACATCCTGGGCAGGTACACTTCAGACAAGTCAATAGTAAGGCTGAATCCACCCGGTCCTAAAGAGCTGTTCTCTTCCGTGATTACAACTGCTTTACATTGAGTTTTCTGAAATAAAAATGTGATTTTTAGATCTATTACTTTATTTTCCAACAGCCACAAACCAGGAGTGGCTGCAGGATTAAATTAAAGTGTCTCCTTAACTGCTATGAGTCTGGTTGGAGTATCAGCCACAACTGGTATGCTAGAAATACATCCTGGGGAGTCTAGGGAGAAACTTAATTAATCATTAAAAAACAAGAGGAACCAAAATCAGCTTGTTTTCGCTGTCTGGGAATGTGTATACAGTATTTGATTTCATTAGTTTGTCTTCCAAGTGCAAAGTACTTGTAAATTCTAATCAGAGCTTGGTAGATAAACATGATTGGCCTGGCCAGCACAAGAAGCTGAAAGTGCTGTTAAACATAGCAGACTATGAACATTTTACTAAGTATACCAATCTCATAGGACTTAGCTGGGTACATTATTTTGGTTGCCCAGGAAGCATAGTTACAGCATATTTACAGATATGTAGGTCTGTTTTATTATTATTTTTTTATCAATAATTTAACAAAAATAATATATAGTACTTTGTACCTGTACATAAAGTAAAGGTATACATGATAAATCTATTCTGGAGGGTCAAACCTATCAACAGATGTGGGGAATTAAACTTTATATAACAATTAAATGTAAGGTTCTGTTTTGAAAGTTGGGCTCCCCAACTGTGTAGTAGGGTTTAGAGCTACCAGTTTTTCAAATGAATGAATCACGTGATCTGCTGGGAGCTTCTAATTCCAATGTCCTGTTTGTGGGCATGACAAACATCAAGGGGATTCCAGTGGGTGGACAAAATTTAAAAAATATATATAATAAAAACACATGAATCATTATACAAACATATGAATCATTATACAAACAACAAATGGGGAATACCTTGACTTTGATTTTGTGGGTTCCAGACCAAATGCGTGTGATCTCATGTGGCATTTCAACCGACATATCCAAGGCAAATCCACTACTTCAAAAAAACACAGATTCAGTTTTTATAATTACAGCTGAACAAAATCTTACAGTATCCCCAATGTTACTAGCTCTAAAGCATTGAAAACAAACGTTTCTCTTTTTACTTAAATGCAAACATTTGCTGTGATGGAAAGAAATGAAGGTAGAGAGATTCTCATTTATATAAAATAAAGCCTGTGTTCTCTGAGCATCCCAGTCTTCTCAGATTAATCTCAGACTAGCACAGATGACCTATATCTACAAAACAGAACCCAGTTTGCTCTTATATTGCTCTTAAACTACACTGCATTAAAAGTATTCTTGAATGAGCACGCACCCAGTTTCCTCCATTTCATTCACACAGATCTTCTCTACTGTGTCCTGAAATACATTTAAAGAAATAAGTGTGATATAAATAAGTTGGGTATGCTTCTTGATTCACCTCTCTTTGAAAAGCTGATGTAAATGACCTGAATACTTATAGCTTTATAAAACTATAGTACCGAATGATAATTATACTGGCATTTCTATTTAAAAAATTCAATAAAACAGCATCTTCACCAGCTTCATACAGGCCTCTTTATATGGCACTAGATTGGACTGAAGTACAATTACAATGCTCATATATTACAGCTATTTCACTGGGATGAAAGATAAGGCTCCAGAGCAGCAAAATGTTTTTTTTTTGCATGGTGGTCAATGAAATGGGCAAACCACAGCATCACAGAGGAAACTTCTTTTACAAAGCTTCCTGGGCCAAATTTAAAGGTGCAATTAAAATGCAATTTGCACCATATTTTCCATCTGAATATTAAACTAGCGAAAACTACCTTGAAGTTTAATTTAAGATAAACAAAGGTATTTTTTACTATTTTTATAGTAACAGTTCCTGTTAATTAACTAAAAATGCGAAAAAAAAATGTTTTGGTGTAAAGACCTTGATAAAATCAAAACGCAAAAAGTTTTTAACATAAAAAAAAACTGCATTCATTATTGAAAGCATTTTACTGAGTTTTAAAGCAAAATTGTATTATCGGTCCTCCAAAATTGTGGTGCCTTAATTTATTAATTGAAAGTAACCTCTTGCTAAGATGTAAAATAAATGCAGTCAGACCTGTGTCCTCTCATTCAATGCTTTGCTCTGTTGCCATGGTGCCACACTGCCAGGCAGCCGGAAGACTATAGATCCAAATTCAGTAGCAAGCTCAGTCACGTAGGTGATTTTAATCAGGACAGTGGCACTTGGAGGAAGGTTTCCAACACTAATGGTAAAAACATCCTAGAAGTTTAAAAACAAAAAAATAAATAGGTGTTAACAAATGAATTTTAGATGACAATACATTCAAATCTTGTGACAGTTTTATGGAAGATATTCATTATGCTTTAAGTATACATACTTATTTTTTGATGTAGTTTAAGGTGCATTGCAATAGGTTTACAAAAAAAAAGTGTTCATCAATGTGTGTGGTGAATATAGAAGCGGAAGTGTTATGAAACTTACTGGTGCTTCTTGATCCATGAGGTAGGCCCTGTGTCCCTCCTGAATCGCCTGCCTGTGGTCTTGTCTTGCTTTCTCCTCTTCCTTCACCTGAAAGACGAATGTTAAAAGCTTTACAGACAGACACAGATACTGATGGTTCAATTCCTTAATTTGGATCAGACTGACTTTGATACGCAGCCGACAATATATGTATGTAATAAAACAAAAAATGTGTGTTTTTCTTGGGACCCTTTTGATGTAATGTGTTGGAAGATATATTACTAAAAAACAAACATCCACACAACGTAATGCATGAGCTACCAGCTCATGCACATAAAAAACTAACCCTTTAATAAGAAATAGTATTGCAGATTTTACAAAACAAACAAAAGTCATATTGTTTTTTTTTTATTTTTATTTCTAATATTCACTTACCTCACCCACTACATGTTTTCCATTAATAAAAGCTTCAAACCCACATACAGCTGCTGTTTCATCCAAAGGAAAGACATACTTGGCCTCTAAAATAAAGAGAAAGAAAAGCAGATTATACAACACAGTGGATCACTCAACTCTATTTGACTCTATTTGAACTCTATTTGAATTTTGTGACATCACTTATTTTACCAGAAGTACTGTTCATATTAAATAAACGGCTGGTTTCACAGACCCACTATTTTAGGTAAGGTAGTCCAGCACTGGTGCTAGTCAAGGTCTGTGAAACCAGCTGATAGTGTCTTAAGTCTATTTTAGTTACCCTGTATTATGCATTCCCTCTGGTTCAAAATGTCTCCATTTACACAAGAACTATGAACCAGATGAGGCCAGTCAGCCCACCGATGCTTGTTCAGTTCATAGTAGCTGGTTAAATCACAAAATATTGTCAAGTTGGGTCTGGTCCTGTGGTCCTGACCCCTGTGCTGTGCTTACAGCATTGATTAGGGTTCACTTTGTCAACTCCTCTTAATTTTAAACACTTCAGTGAATTCCCCACTAATCATTTCAGTTCACCTAACGTTATAGCTTTTTCCTTTAAGCCCTGATTGCTCTACACTGAACTCTACACAATGTGCTTTTGGTAATGTGCTAACCAGAAATTAATTCAATTGCAGTCTCACTTTCCCATCCTCACCTGTGCTAAAAGATCTACCATTCGGCCCTTCACAGGGGGATCTTATTCCCAGAGCTGTCCTGGAGGCCCTCTGTTACAGAGTCCAAAGGGTTTGTGTATTCCTCATTGGAATCGGCATCAGTCACTGCTGCAAAGAAACAAAAAACAGCAACCGCTTCAAATCACATGGAAGAGGACAGCCTGGAATTCTAGAACTGTGGGGATCTTGTCAAGTACACACCACGGCACTCTTGTTATCAGTTCTATATTGTATTAATTTTTCTCCAGGGTCATCATTTAAACTGTGATAGCAACTGCTGTTACTAAGTAGCCCCATTAGGGGAGTTGTATAAGTTTGCAAACCCAAAGCCACACCAGCTGTCCTCTTTCTTTTTCTTACTCTCCATTGTTAGTTTTGTTTTATTTTTATTATTTTTTAAATGGAGACTAAATTATTATTATTTTTATTTATTTTTTTTATAAAATTTAGTCGTTGCCAATTATTTTTATTATTTTCTCCCAATTTAGAATGGCCAATTATTTTTTTAAGCTCAGCTCACCGCTACCACCAATGCGCTGACTCGGGAGGGCAAAGACGAACACACACTGTCCTCCGAAGTGTGTGCCGTCAGCCGACCGCTTTTTTTCACACTGCGGACTCACCATGCAGCCACCCAAGAGCTACAGCGTCGGAGGACAACGCAGCTCTAGGGCAGCTTACAGGCAAGCCCGCAGGTGCCCGGCCAGATTACAGGGGTCGCTGGTGCGCGGTGAGCCGAGGACACCCTGGCCGACATAACCCTCCCTCCCCCCGAGCGACGCTCGGCCAATTGTGCACCACCCCCTGGGAGCTCCCATCCACGGTCGGCTGTGGAATATCCTGGACTCGAACTCGTGACGTCCACACTATAGAGCGCATCCTGCACTCCACATGGAGCGCCTTCACTGGATGCGCCACTCGGGAGCCCCCGAGACTGAATTATTTTAGCGTTTTTTATTATTTTTTTTTGTGATCAAATTTTTAGTTGAGAAATGAGATATACATAATACAAAATGTAACAAAAGAACATTCCCATACTGCTGGACATCCCCAGCAATCAACAATTAGGGACAAAGAATGGCCAATGTGTTTTGTGAGTAACGTTTTGTGCTCATGGAACAAAGCTGTAGAAAGGTTGTCATCCCCTTTGCATCACACTGCTGTGTATCTGCATCTGAGAAATAAGACCATGTATGTGCTCTTCTGTCAGCAAGCAAGGAACATGCAGGCAAGGATTTCATTGCTGAAGCTGATAACTTTGTTGCAGTTTTTAGCAATTTCATCCAGAGGGCTAAAAGGGAGATATGATGTCTTTAAATTAGGACATTAGTGAAGACTGCGTGTGTACATGAGTACATGAGTTATTGTAGTAATTCAAAGTTATTTAATCAGAGGCTGTAACCTCCAACTTCACAAACCAGCCCCCGCTCCCCATCCCCTCAGCACATACAAAGCACCCGCTGGCAGAAACAAATGCTGGCACCATGTATACAGAAAGCAATGCTGTCCCTGTGCATGAAGCACAGAGCTCTAGTTGGCTAGCAGGAGTGCCACTCACCTGGGGGGTCTGACAGACCTGCTGGGGTTTCTTCATTGGTAACATTAACAGTGGGCTGAAAACTATTCACCTGGTCTTCTCCCACGCAGAACTGGACAACATACTTTATTTGAACCTGGCTGGGGTTGTATACGACATACTCATCATCCTAAAGAAAAGGATCGAACAACTCAATACAAAAGAAACTGTGTGGTCCAGTGGTTTATAACCAGGAGGTCCCCAGTTCAAATCCCACCTGAGCCACTGACTCATTGTGTGACCCTGAGCAAGTCACTTAACCTCCTTGTGCTCTGACTTTCGGGTGAGACGTAGTTGTAAGTGACTCTGCAGATGATGCATAGTTCACACACCCTAGTCTCTGTAAGTCGCCTTGGATAAAGGCGTCTGCTAAATAAACAAATAATAATAATAATAACAAAAGAAACATTTTCAGAGATCGGCTACAAGAAACACTTCTAACCAACAGAACACGAGAGAGAACTGCCTCTGAATGCTGTTATCAATGTTTAACTGGCCTTTTTATCTTAATGGGTTTGAATGGGTTTTAATTGATGCTTTTATTGTGCTATTATTGCATCATTGCATTTTATCTTAAGATTTTCTTTTTTAATTAGTAGTACTATTATGTAAAAGTGGATATATGTATGTCTACATTGGCACCTGTATTTATATGTACTTATTTCATTTACATTATTATTCTACACTGTTATTAATCTGTCTTATGATCCGACAGTGGTAGATGTATATGTATTGTTATACTAATGTATGGTTTTATCTTAATGTATCATTCTCTTTGCTGTGTTTTCTACAGTGCTTTGAGATACCCCTCTATAAAAGCTCTATAAAAATGTAAATAAATAAATATTATAACCCATTAATATATCATTGGTTTTAAATGTTACAATACTGCATGTAAAAATGTCACACAAAAAAATAACTTCTTGAATGAGGTGCCGTAGATGAGGATTTTGAGGATTTTGTTTAAATGAATGTATTGAAAATATGAATCCATGAGAGAAATAGCTGCCTAGTCTTAAAAGGTAAAAAGCCAGAATTCAGCTGAGTTGCTCTGATCATCATTATAAAAATGCATGGTAATGGTATGGTAATAATTTTTTCCATGTTTATCCCCCCCAAGGTTATACTATGCATTTACCACAGTTTACCATGTTTTTCAATATTATTTACCATACCTCTCTGGGCTTTACAATGCTTTCCTATGCTTTATTACAGTTTGCTACACTTTTACTGAGTAAACTTGTGGTAAAAGTTTTAAGGGTGGCTCATTCATGAGTAGGATAATACTATTCGTAAGACTCCACTGTCATATAAATCCACACAGCAGTCAGATAATACTATTCGTAAGACTCCATCATCATATAAATCCACAATGAGGTTCTTCCTAATCATTCACTCTAAGATGATCCCATTCTTAATCAGTTCAACTCAGTAAAGGTCATTATCAGAACTGATTAAAAATTGAGGTAATATCTATGATAGGTGGAATAGATTTAAGTAGCAATTTATGTATTGATGTTCAGATTTGTTTCCACTGCATCTCAAGACACTGATGAGGCACAAGACAAGAGCAGTAATTGAAGTGACAGTGCGAACAACCAATTCCAGTAATTCGTATCTAATATGTATTCCCATCACTATGTAGATATCACGCATTTCTATATGAGAAATGCAAACATTATGTTATACGTGTATTTGATTTTTAATGGTATTTGTAAACAATAAAACTGGTGCCAGTCTTTTGCACTCTTTCCTATGCTGCACATCCCACTGAAGCAATGCATCCGATACAGAGGAGTTGCTTCTGAAAGTTTGAGAGTTTCTAAATGCTTAATTTTTTTAGACAAGGACTCTTCCCAAGCACTTTTTTTAAATATACATTTCTCCAGAAAAAAAACCAAAACTTTAAAAACAAAACATTCCAAATGTTTGCCATGTATTTTCTTTTAAAGAACTCCCTCCCAGAAGCCAGACACATTGGCTCGCATCTGAGTACCAATCACTGCTTTTCCTATGACTGCCTTATTTTAAATGGGGACATTGCTCCTTCAAGCGGCATCTCTGAGTTTACAGGAAGCGTAGCATTGCAATGAACAGCTTTAAATAAATTACCATAAAAAACTAATTCTTCTAAGGTACGTTGATTACAGTACCTGGAATTCCGAAGCAACGTCTGCAGTCTGCCGCACTCCGAGCACACTGCTGTACCCGGCTGGCGCAGATGCCAAGGTGAAATCTTTCTTGTGCAGGTGCTTGCACTCACCGAGAGCGATGTCACAAACCACCAGGAGCCGCGTGCCATCACTTTCACTAGGCTTTGAATACTTGAGAATTGTGCTGTAAGAAATCATTAAAAAAAATAACAATGAGAAACTAACAGAAATATGACCAAGAAAATATACCAATTAAAAAAATGATAATAATTCCAGACCTCAATGCATTGCTGAAGTAAATGCCACATCCAAGGTTACCAATATCCGTCCTATCAATGCCGTGTTGTTCAATCGCAACTTTTGGCAAAAGAAGTCCCCTGTAAAAATAAAGAAATACGTGCAATTATATATATATATATATATATATATATATATATATATATATATATATATATATATATATATATATATACACAGTGCCTTGCAAAAGACCCCTGACCAATTTTCTCATATTACTGAACTACAAATGGTACATTGAAATTTCCTTCTGTTTGATATTTTATTTTAAAACACTGAAACTCAAAATCAATTATTGTAAGGTGACATTGGTTTTATGTTGGGAAATATTTAAGAAAAATAAAAAACTGAAATATCTTGCTTGCATAAGTATTCAACCCCCACACATTAATATTTGGTAGAGCCACCTTTCGTTGCAATAACAGTTTTAAGTCTTTTGGGGTAAGTATGTACCAGCTTTGCACACAGTGTCGGAGTGATTTTGGCCCATTCATCTTGGCAGATTTGCTCCAGGTTGTTCATGTTGGTTGGACGACACTTGTGGACCGCAATTTTCAAATAGTGCCACAGATTCTCAATGGGATTGAGATCAGGACTTTGACTGGGCCACTGTAGGACATTCACCTTTTTGTTCTTCAGCCACTCCAATGTTGCTTTGGCC
This sequence comes from Acipenser ruthenus, assembly GCF_902713425.1. Classification (NCBI taxonomy): domain Eukaryota; kingdom Metazoa; phylum Chordata; class Actinopteri; order Acipenseriformes; family Acipenseridae; genus Acipenser; species Acipenser ruthenus. The sequence continues at coordinate 10,919,188 of NC_081214.1, read as the reverse complement.
TTGTGCTTGGGATCATTGTCCTGCTGAAAGGTGAATTTCCTCCCAAGCTTCAGTTTTTTAGCAGACTGAAGCAGGTTCTCTTGCAGTATTTCCCTGTATGTTGCTCCATCCATTCTTCCTTCAATTTTAACAAGATGCCCAGTCCCTGCTGATGAGAAGCATCCCCACAGCATGATGCTGCCACCACCATACTTCACAGTAGGGATGGTGTGTCTTGAGGCATGGGCAGTGTTAGGTTTGCGCCACACATAGCACTTTGAGTTTTGGCCAAAAAGCTCTATCTTGGTCTCATCTGACCACAAAACCTTTTCCCACATCGCAGCTGGGTCACTCTCATGCTTTCTGGCAAACTCCAGACGTGCTTTCAGATGGTACTTTTTGAGTAACGGCTTCTTTCTTGCCACCCTCCCATATAGGCCAGTGTTATGCAGAGCTCTTTATATGGTTGACTGGTGCACCATTATTCCACTCCCAGCCACTGAACTCTGTAGCTCCTTCAAAGTGATTGTTGGCCTCTCTGTGGCTTCTCTCACAAGTCTCCTTCTTGTTTGAGCGCTGAGCTTTGATGGACGGCCTTTTCTTGGCAGTGCCTGGGTGGTGTGATGCAGCTTCCACTTCCTGATTACTGATCCAACTGTGCTCACTGGGATATCCAAACACTTGGATATTATTTTGTACCCTTTCCCTAATCTATGCATTTGTATTATTTTATCTCTAACTTCTGTAGAATGCTCTTTGGTCTTCATTTTCCTTCAGATTCACAGCCTGACCAATGATCCTTCAACAGTGGGGTTTTTATCCAGAAAATGTGACAGCAACTTTAATGGTTCACAGGTGGAGGCCAATGGTAAGGTAATTGTGTCCTCATTAGGGCAATTTCTTTCATTGGTGTAAACTGGGAGCTTCCACAGCACAGGGGTTGAATACTTATGCAAGCAAGATATTTCAGTTTTTTTTATTTTTCTTAAAAATATTTCCCAACATAAAACCAATGTCACCTTACAATAATTGATTTTGGAGTTTCAGTGTTTTAAAATAAAATAACAAACAGAACGAAATTTCAATGTACCATTTGTAATTCAGTAATATGAGAGAATTGGTCAGGGGTCTGAATACTTTTGCAAGGCACTGTGTATATATATATATATATATATATATATATATATATATATATATATATATATATATATATATATATATATATAGTACTGTGCAAAAGTTTTAGGCAGGTGTGAAAAAATGCTGTAAAGTAAGAATGCTTTCAAAAATAGACATGTTAATAGTTTATATTTATCAATTAACAAAATGCAAAGTGAGTGAACAGAAGAAAAATCTACATCAAATCAATATTTGGTGTGACCACCCTTTGCCTTCAAAACGGCATCAATTCTTCTAGGTACACTTGCACACAGTTTTTGAAGGAACTCGACAGGTAGGTTGGCCCAAACATCTTGGAGAACTAACCACAGTTCTTCTGTGGATTTAGGCAGCCTCAGTTGCTTCTTTCTCTTCATGTAATCCCAGACAGACTCGATGATGTTGAGATCAGGACTCTGTGGGGGCCATACCATCACTTCCAGGACTCCTTGTTCTTCTTTACGCTGAAGATAGTTCTTAATGACTTTTGCTGTATGTTTGGGGTCGTTGTCATGCTGCAGAATAAATTTGGGGCCAATCAGATGCCTCCCTGATGGTATTGCATGATGGATAAGTATCTGCCTGTACTTCTCAGCATTGAGGAGACCATTAATTCTGACCAAATCCCCAACTCCATTTGCAGAAATGCAGCCCCAAACTTGCAAGGAACCTCCACCATGCTTCACTGTTGCCTGCAGACACTCATTCGTGTAGTGCTCTCCAGCCCTTCGGCGAACAAACTGCCTTCTGCTACAGCCAAATATTTCAAATTTTGACTCATCAGTCCAGAGCACCTGCTGCCACTTTGCTGCACCCCAGTTCCTGTGTTTTCGTGCATAGTTGAGTCGCTTGGCCTTGTTTCCACGTCGGAGGTATGGCTTTTTGGCAGCAAGTCTTCCATGAAGGCCACTTCTGACCAGACTTCTCCGGACAGTAGATGGGTGTACCAGGGTCCCCTGTTTTCTGCCAATTCTGAGCTGATGGCACTGCTGGACATCTTCCGATTGCGAAGGGAAGTAAGCATGATGTGTCTTTCATCTGCTGCAGTAAGTTTCCTTGGCAGACCACTGCGTCTACAGTCCTCAACGTTGCCCGTTTCTTTGTGCTTCTTCAAAAGAGCTTGGACAGCACATCTGGAAACCCCCGTCTGCCTTGAAATTTCTGCCTGGGAGAGACCTTGCTGATGCAGCATAACTACCTTGTGTCTTGTTGCTGTGCTCAGTCTTGCCATGGTATATGGCTTTTGACAGTAAACTGTCTTCAGCAACCTCACCTTGTTAGCTGAGTTTGGCTGTTCCTCACCCAGTTTTATTCCTTCTACACAGCTGTTTCTGTTTCAGTTAATGATTGTGTTTCAACCTACATATTGAATTGATGATCATTAGCACCTGTTTGGTATAATTGTTTAATCATACACCTGACTATATGCCTACAAAATCCCTGACTTTGTGCAAATGTACCTAGAAGAATTGATGCTGTTTTGAAGGCAAAGGGTGGTCACACCAAATATGGATTTGATTTAGATTTTTCTTCTGTTCACTCACTTTGCATTTAGTTAATTGATAAATATAATCTATTAACATGTCTATTTTTGAAAGCATTCTTACTTTACAGCATTTTTTCACACCTGCCTAAAACTTTTGCACAGTACTGTATATATATATATATATATATATATATATATATATATATATATATATATATATATATATAGATAGATAGATAGATAGATAGATATAGATATATAGATATAGATATATAGATATATAGTTTCTTCTTCTTATTATACTGCTTAATAAAACAACATGTTTTCAGGGGCTGGACACACAAAGCAACTGAAGTTAATAAATAGATAAATGTTTCAATAAAGACAGAATACTAAAAATTACCTTTTTCATTTTAGCAATTTTCTATGTGTGGTTGGTATTTTGTTTGAATTCCAAAAACAGCCATATACTGTACATGGGGGATTCCTGGCAGGAGGTTATGAGAAGACTGCACTCACCTGGAAAGAATACCAACGAAGCTGCTAGCAGAGGTGGCGTGGAACAGTGGCTGGACATTGCCAAGCTGGCTCTGGAAGTCTAACATCTCATTCACTCTGCCAATGCGGAATATCTGATGGATCCTCACTGAAGTCAGACTGACCGGAAATAATATTGATGGCGTCTTTTACACCATCATTTTGAATCAAACATAAAAGTTAGTCTATATAATGTGTAGAAGCATTCAACACGAAAGAGTATGAGGGAAACAGAAGACAGCAGTGTACCCAATGTAAAGTGTGTGGCATAAAAAGTCACATGACCTCAAGTTTAAGTGAAGGGAACTATTAGATTTTGCAAGAAGAATTTCCATTAACATTAAAAATATGAAGTCCGTATCTGAAATGGTTTATGAGGTTTGAACAACTGAAGAAGTGGGAAAGACGTCTAATTATAAAAGGGATTCCTCTGAATGCAGCAGCATCTTCATCCTTGGACCAGTTATTATAATCCTCATCTTCAATGATGAGCAAGCAAAAAAATGCTAGGATCATGGGAAAGACCAAGCAGTTTACAAAACAAAATGAAGATTGCTGACTGCCAACTTTTTGCTTGCTCACGATCATCCATTTCTGTTTATAACGGTTTTAAATGCAAACTAAAAGCAAGCTATTTCACTGTTGTGGTTTTGTTCTGTTTATGAGCTGAAAAAAATCACACACACACAGGACTGATATATCTGCTGGGATTGATTATCACATTCCCAGTGTGTCACACCTCACAGTAGCAACAACTGAGACAGCTAATCTAAACCAAATCTAGTGTAGTGGATTTCTTAGGTTATTATCACACAATAATATCTGGCATTATGATATTCAGGTGAGGGGAAGGCCCTTTATTGCTGGGGAGATGGTGTGGGAGTACCACCTCCCACGTAAACGTGGTCGCTGCCCTCAACTCGACAACACTTGGATGGGACCCTCTCGAGTGCTCGAGCAGCTGGGGAGGTGATTGACAGGGTTCAAGGGCAGAACAGCGTCCGCCGGGGAACTGGGGTCCCCAACTCCCCCTGCCTGGGGAGCCACTGTCATCAGGATAACACCTTCCCTGCTTTCAGGGACACTTTCCCCAGCTGTTCCCTCCAGTTCTCAGCTAGCCTGGCCAGGACATGTTACCCCCGGGTGCTGCGACAACAGAGGCCTCCCACCATTTGAGACTTTGCTATCCTCCTTGGGGACAAGGAAGACTAAGGGGGGGGGGCGGGGGGGCTGTGTAACGGCAGAACTATTTTGCCGTTTTAACACCACCGTGAAATTTGAGATTTAAGTAGCTCAAACCGTGAAATCCAAGATTTTTTAAAATATTATGCCTGTGAAATTTACAAAAAATGGACAGTAAATTAGGTAGGGTCCTAGTCATGATGTAGGAATATATTTTTTGCCCATACCTATGTATGTACATGAAGATTGCATGTTTATATATATATTTGTTCATTATATTCTGTTTCCATGGTAACATGGAATTATATATATATATATTTTAGCTCAAAGAGCCAGCTGCCCAACGTTTCAATATGTTGTACATATCTTTCTCAAGGGAGCCTGTGTTTGAATCAAAACATTGGAGGTATTTATAGGTTTTTGACGGCATGACAACTACTTGTTATTGTTTACATTCAAATCCATGATTTATTCTTACATGATGTAATGGTGTTCTATACATTGTGACATCATTTTTACTTCTATCTTTGAATCTGTATTAATTCTAATTAACACTACTTTATATAAACTTATATTTTTATTATATCATGCAATGCTGGCTCTGAGGATCAGTCTAGATTTGGCCTCCTCAGCGCATCAGTATGCACAACTTTTGAATTAATTTTGTTTATTTATTTAAATGTTATATATTTATTGAAGTTAATTAGTTCATTCTTTTCTGTTGAGTCCCGCTGGCATAATCGTGTTCAGTCTATTTATCCATTTACTTTCTTTTATTCTTCTATATGTCGCATTGTCTAATTTGAGCTGTTCTAATACTACAAACTTTACATCATTTATGTCATGTCCCTGACTGGTGAAGTGCTGTACTATTGGTTCATTCATTTTTTTTATTTCTAATTAATGAAAGGTGGTTCTCAATTCTTTTATATAAAGTAGTTCCAGTCTCTCCAACATATTTGATTTCATCACATTTTTCACAGGCTATTCCATAAACAACATTGCTATTTTTACAGTAGGTATTAGTTTTTAGTGGATATGTGGTGTTCTTATGTTTAATTATATTTTTACTTTTGTCTATGTACACTTTACATCTACAGTGCACATGTTCGTAGAACCTATTTTGTCAATTATTCTTTTATGTTTACTGTGAACTAAAATACCACCTAAATTAGCTTCTCTTTTGAATGCTACAACTGGGGCCTTAAGAAATACTTTTTTAATTTTTCTGAATTATGTAGAATCCGCATGTGTTTCCAAACTATTTTAGAAATATTGGGCAAAAGTTTAGAGTAAGTCATTATTAATGGGACTCTTTTGACCTTTTTATCTCTATTTTTATAATCTAGTAGATCATCTCTTTTTAGTTTATCCACTTTTCTTAACTCCGTCTCTATAATTCTTTCTTTGTATCCTCTTTTTTTAAGATTTGTTTTTAATACATTTCTTTGTTTACATAGTCACTTTCTTTTGAGCATATTCTTCGTATTCTTATTCCTAGACCCTTTGGGATTGCCCTTTTATATATATATATATATATATACACACACACACACACTGTAGATATAATATATGTTTGGAAAATATATTCACTTTACCTTTCATTCCTATGCATTAGAAGCACCTTAATGGTAGAAAACTCTTCAATGTTTGGGGCTACATGCTCCACACTGCACCTCAGGGCCTGGTATTTAGCAAGCGAAGACGGTGTGAGGCTCCATAGAGTGGCTTCACTTGCATTGACAATGTCTCGAATTAACTACAGGAAAGCACAGGGCAAAGATAGACAAGATCATAGAATGCAATGCACAGTAAAATAACTGCTCAGCACATACAAGAAGAGAAGGAGTCTGATCAATACTGCTCAGCACATACAAGAAAAGGATGAGTCTGATCAATACTGCTCAGCACATACAAGAAGAGGATGAGTCTGATCAATACTGCTCAGCACATACAAGAAGAGGAGGAGTCTGATCAATACTGCTCAGCACATACAAGAAGAGAAGGAGTCTGATCAATACTGCTCAGCACATACAAGAGAAGGAGTCTGATCAATACTGCTCATCACATACAAGAAGGAGTCTGATCAATACTGCTCAGCACATACAAGAAGAGAAAGAACATAAGAACATAAGAACATAAGAACATAAGACAGTTTACAAACGAGAGGAGGCCATTTAGCCCATCTTGCTCGTTTGGTTGTTAGTAGCTTATTGATCTCAGAATCTCATCAAGCAGCTTCTTGAAGGATCCCAGGATGTCAGCTTCAACAACATTACTGGGGAGTTGGTTCCAGACCCTCACAATTCTATGTGTAAAAAAGTGCCTCCTATTTTCTGTTCTGAATGCCCCTTTATATAATCTCTATTTGTGACCCCTGGTCCTTGTTTCTTTTTTCAGGTCAAAGAAGTCCCCTGGGTTGATATTGTCTATACCGTTTAGGATTTTGAATGTTTGAATCAGATCACCGCGTAGTCTTCTTTGTTCAAGACTGAATAGACTCAATTCTTTTAGCCTGTCTGCATACGACATGCCTTTTAAACCCGGGATAATTCTGGTTGCTCTTCTTTGCACTCTCTTTCTTTCTAGAGCAGCAATATCCTTTTTGTAACGAGGTGACCAGAACTGAACACAATATTCTAGGTGAGGTCTTACTAATGCATTGTAGAGTTTTAACATTACTTCTGTTGATTTAAATTCATCACTTCTCACAATATATCCAAGCATCTTGTTAGCCTTTTCTATAGCTTCCCCACATTGTCTAGATGAAGACATTTCTGAGTCAACATAAACTCCTAGGCCTTTTTCATGGTTCCCTTCTTCAATTTCACTATCTCCCATATGATATTTATAATGCACATTTTTATTGCCCGCATGCAATACTTTACACTTTTCTCTATTAAATTTAATTTGCCATGTGTCTGCCCAATTCTGAATGCTGTCTAGATCATTTTGAATGACCTTTGCTGCTTCAGCAGTGTTTGCCACTCCTCCTATTTTTGTGTCGTCTGCAAATTTAACGAGTTTGCTTACTATACCAGAATCTAAATCATTAATGTAGATTAGGAATAGCAGAGGACCTAATACTGATCCCTGTGGTACACCACTGGTTACCTCACTCCATTTTGAGGTTTCTCCTCTAATCAGTACTTTCTGTTTTCTACCTGTTAACCACTCCCTAATCCATGTGCATGCATTTCCTTGAATCCCTACTGCGTTCAGTTTGAGAATTAATCTTTTGTGCGGGACTTTGTCAAAAGCTTTCTGGAAATCTAAATAAACCATGTTGTATGCTTTGCAGTTATCCATTTTCAATGTTGCATCCTCAAAAAAGTCCAGTAGGTTAGTTAGACACGATCTCCCTTTCCTAAAACCATGCTGGCTGTCTCCCAGGATATTGTTACCATACAGGTAATTTTCCATTTTGGATCTTATTATAGTTTCCATAAGTTTACATATAATAGAAGTCAGGCTTATTGGTCTGTAGTTACCTGGTTCGGTTTTGTCTCCCTTTTTGTGGATCGGAATTACGTTTGCTATTTTCCAGTCTGTCGGTACAACCCCTGTGTCAAGAGACTGTTGCATGATCTTGGTTAGCGGTTTGTAAATAACTTCTTTCATTTCTTTGAGTACTATTGGGAGGATCTCATCTGGCCCAGGGGATTTGTTTATTTTAAGAGCTCCTAGACCGACATGTCGACATGTCGGGCATGTTGTCCGTGTCCTCCTTTGTAAAAACCTGTGAAAAGTAATCATTTAATATATTTGCTATTTTTTTTTCTTCATCTATGATTTTGCCATTTGTGTCTCTTAGACATTTAACCTCCTCTTTGAATGTTCTCTTGCTGTTATAATATTGGAAAAATATTTTCGAATTGGTTTTAGCCCCCTTAGCAATATTGATTTCTATCTCTCTCTCTTGGCCTTTCTAACTTCCTTTTTGACTTGTGTTTGCAGTTCCAAGTACTCTTTCTGTGTACTTTGTTTTTGGTCCCTTTTAAATGCTCTGTAAAGTGCCTTTTTATGCTGAATATTTTTTTAATTGATCTATTAAACCATTTTGGCCATTTTGTTTTAGATTTAGATTTGTCTACTTTTGGGATGTAATTGTTTTGTGCCTCTAGTACTACATTTTTAAAAAACAGCCATCCTTTTTCTGTGGATGTTTTCTCTATTTTACTCCAATCTACTTCTGTTAGTCTCCATTTCATACCTTCATAGTTTGCTTTTCTAAAATTGTAAACCTTAGCTTTAGTCATTACTTTTGGGGTTTTTAAAAATATTTCAAATTAGACCATGTTGTGGTCTGAGTTTGCCAATGGCTCTCTGACCTCTGTTTTAGTTATTCTGTCTTCATTATTTGAAAAGACTAAATCAAGGCATGCCTCCCCTCTACTCGGTGCCTTGACAAATTGTGTTAGGAAGCAGTCGTGCCCCCCATCGGGTTTTCCCATTTTATACGGGGGAGGTTGAAATCCCCCATTAGTATGGCTTCTCCTTTTCTACACGTATTTCGAATGTCATTGTATAACAGATTATTTTGCTCGGTGTCTGAATTTGGCGGTCTATAACATGCTCCTATTATTATGCCCTTTGAATTTGTGTCCATTTTTCTGACCCATATTGATTCTGCATTGTTTTCTTTGTCCAGATTTAACACCTGGTCTTCAAGACTATTTCTTATGTATAGCGCTACCCCTCCGCCTCTTCTGTCCTGCCTGTCTTTCCTATATAGTTTGTACCCACTAATATTATATTCGTCTCCATCACTCTCAGACAACCAAGTTTCTGTAACACCTATCACATCGTAGTTACTTGTTAGTGCAGTAGCTTCAAGTTCTCACATTTTGTTTCTGAGACTTCTAGCATTAAGATAGATACATTTAATAGTGGTCTTATTGTTGCCCTTGTTTTGATGTGGTCTCCCTTCTGTTTTTTTGTTTTCTCCCCCCTTCCTTTCTAGTTTAAATGCTTCTGGACCGCATGAAGGATCCTTTCTCCGAGTAGATTGGTTCCCTTTCTGTTTAAGTGCAGTCCGTCCCACCTGTATAGATAGTCCTTGTTGTAGAAAGTGCTCCAATGTTCAAGAAAGGTGAAGCCTTCCTGTGTGCACCACGATTTCAGCCATGCATTTTGATTTTGTATTTCCAGAAGGAGTCTGATCAATACTGCTCAGCACATACAAGAAGAGAAGGAGTCTGATCAATACTGCTCAGCACATACAAGAAGAGAAGGAGTCTGATCAATACTGCTCAGCAGATACAAGAAGAGGATGAGTCTGATCAATACTGCTCAGCACATACAAGAAGAGAAGGAGTCTGATCAATACTGCTCAGTACATACAAGAAGAGAAGGAGTCTGATCAATACTGCTCAGCACATACAAGAAGAGAAGGAGTCTGATCAATACCGCTCAGCACATACAAGAGGATGAGTCTGATCAATACTGCTAAGCACATACAAGAAGAGGATGAGTCTGATCAATACTGCTCAGCACATACAAGAAGAGAAGAAGTCTGATCAATACTGCTCAGCACATACAAGAAGAGAAGGAGTCTGATCAATGTTACATTTTCAAGATTGTTTCATTGTATCTACTCTTAAAAAGAGGTCTGGTAATTGGATTCAGTCTTTATAACAGCTTTTTGTCCGGCCAATCAGGAGAAAAATGTACCTGGCAGAGGTCATGTTTTGTAGAGATCATCTTCTTGGTAATGTAAAGTAAAGTAATGTAATGTAAAGGTAAAGTCCATCCCGTGTTTATGTTGCAGGATTGTGTAGAACTCGAACATGATGCCTCTTAACCCGTTCTGATCAACTCCTTCATCCATGGCTTTCCGTGCCTGCAAGAGAATGCCTTCGGCCCTGCTCACCTGAGGAGGGGTATGACACACTGTGTGTAGAAAGCCCTGCTTTGAAACACTATCCACCTCAAAGCGTCAAACTCATAAACATTCCCATACATCTTCTATTGCCATACCAAGAGGAAAACAATCAATGGACAAAATTAATAGGCACATAAACAGAGAGCATAGCAACTGAACTGAACATTAGGGAGAGTCACAAAACAAAAGCATGTGCTGATATGTAGATGGATACCATAACAGATAGTATAACTGTAGAGACATGCTAACGTATTCGTTTCACATTATTTCAAAATAAATTCTGAATGAATTTTACACTTTGCCATTCAGGCTTTTTACAGATAGATCTTACTATTAAAGCCAAGTTATGTTTAGAATTGTCATTACTCACAGAACTATGGAAGTATAGTATATAGAGTAAACTTACATCATTGGGACTGATGCTATTGACAGGACTGGCAAGCACATCATCAAAGCAACCAAGGGCTTCAGTCCAGATCAGCTCCACAAAAACAGCGACTTCCTGGGAGATGCTGCTGCTGCTCAGAGCTTCTTCAAGAAGTAGTTGCCACATTAAAGACAATAGGAATTACTGGTAACTTGGCAAAAGAGTTAAGAGTTGATTTTCACCTATTATATTATTATACAGGTCTGTCTGGTCTTGTTAGACAAAGGAACACTTTGTCCTTAGTTCTGTACTATTTTATTTATTTTATTTATTGCAGTTATATAGCGCTTTTTAAACAAAAGTATTGCAAAGCACTGTGCAGTACATAGCAGAAAAAAGAACAAACCACAATGCATTTGTACAGCATGTGTGATGAAGCTAGACTTTGTTGCTTTTTAAAATGGCTGTCCGAGAGTAAAAAAAAAAAAAAAGAAAAAAAACTACATGTCCCAGGAGCCTCCGTGGCAGAGACAGGATGGGCGGGCACTCCTGGGTATATAAGGAGGCAAGCTGAGGGAGTCAGGGCAGTTTGTGGGAGGTTGCCGCAGGGAACAGACTCCAGACTCCAGTTTGCTTGGAATAAAACTGGAATACCACAGCCTGTTGCAAGCTTGAAAGGGGTATGTGATTCAGGACTGCTGCAGTTTATGCAATTTGTTTTTTTTTTAGTTAAATTGGCGGGGGAATGAAATCGCCAATGTTAATTTGCTACAGTGTGGGAAAGTTAAACTAATATAACGAGTGGGAGTGAGAGGTAAACCTGAAGGCATGTGATTGAATATAAAAATAACCACACGGACACGTGAGAGACTTTAAAAAAGAAACTTTATTTTGTTGAACACTATTTCTGGTGGGGAAACCAGAAAGCCCGCCTTCTTCACATCTGGGAGGTCTGGAACGATCATCTCAGCAACGCAGGAAGTGTTGGACCTTGTGGAGCGGTGTTTGTTGATTTCACTGTGTAGAGGGGGACAAAGAAGAAAGTCAGTTAGGCCCGAACAGGGCTAGGCATATTATTTTTTTGTTTGTTTGTTTATTTTTTGTGTAAATAATAAACTTACCTGGACCATACAGTCCATTCTTTGAGAAACTCCTGTCTGGATCTCCGGTTTTTGGGTCTCCCCCACTTACTTGTCTGTCACACATGTCACACATACAACTGCCACAATCAGACCATTTAAATATTTAAACAGTATATACATAATACAAAAGCAGCCATTAAGCAGTTTAAATTCTTTAAGATATTTGTTGTCGAAACATGGGCAGGTGATAGTTTACGTTTAAGATGTTTCTGAAAGTATTGCTCATATCTTGTAGTTTTTTTTTGTGCAAAAGTAGCTTCCGAATAAACAAAAAGTAACTTCGAGTAGTCGATTCTTTTTCTTTATCTATTAAACAAGCACGCTCTATCTATTAAACAAGCACGCTCTATCTATTAAACAAGCACGCTCTATCTATTAAACAAGCACGCTCTATCTATTAAACAAGCACGCTCTATCTATTAAACAAGCACACTCTATCTATTAAACAAGCACGCTCTATCTATTAAACAAGCATGTTCTATCTATTAAACAAGCACGCTCAAGCACTGAGTGGAACCCCAGGCATGAAGATACTGTTAAATTGAGCCATTCTAGAAGTACAATGTCTCACATGTTGGAAGTACAAATATACAGTATGTTCACAACTGGGTAAGAAATGTCGATCCCACTAAAATACTTTCAATACCTGTATTTGTGGTGGACAACTGAAAACCTCATAAAACACAATGAATACATTTGCCTCACATTAGACAGAATGTTCAGTTTGTAAGAGAGGGGCAAGATGGCTTCATCCAGGCTAATAATAATTTTCCAGTGAGGTTGGCTTTCAAAGCTTTTTACTACAACGGCATACATGCCAGCCTCTATTTTAAAGCCCTTCTACTGCATACCAAGTTTCAGTGCTAATCCTACCGCCTTTTGAAAGGGCTGAAAAAGCCAATTTCTTGACAATTGGGTGGCCTAAAGATCTCAGCCAAAAGATGGCCTGTTTGTCATTATCAATATAACATTGTACAGTCCAACTCCACTCCACCCCTCCTCCCCCCATGGCCAGTCCAACTACGTTCCCCCCCTCCCCCAACTTCTTACATTATAATTAGGTATGATTTGCTTAGAATGTCAAGCATGTCTAACTTGTATTCTAATGCAGACCTTCTTAACTTTCTCAGAAGCTAAAAGATTCAGTTCTGCTGACAATTTTGTCTGCTGCTGGAAATCCTTATCTTGAAGATCCTTTATAAAAAGCTCATAGGCCTTTACAGCTTCCTCTGAAGTGGGGGCAAATATCAAGTCTTTCCACTTCTACATCACCTGCAAAAGAAATTGTGGGGTTAACTGACTAGCATTTATTTTCAAGTATGTTCACCATTTCTTCCTTTTAATGGGATTATTCCTTTCTTTATACATGAAAATATACAGCTGGTAATCATTGGCCTAAAGCACAGGTTGTTCTTGTGGCTTTCCTAAATTAGGCAGTGTTTCCTCCTTTCCCACACAACCAACCACTAATAGGGTACCCTCCCTGTAAACATTGCATCAAAGTAGAGTACCCTACCTGTAAATACTGCATCAAAACAAACAAGCTCTCTGTGGATTGTATTGCAAACCAAATTCATATCTCCAAATATTAATTAATATTTCTAATATAGAATTAATCAGTACTAAAATCCATACATTTGCAATAACAATGGCAATTGTATGTTGGCAAAAATATAAAAAGCATTACGATATGTAGAGTGTAAATGGAATCGACGTTTGTAATTCTGCATGTTTGTACTCCAAATTTTACGGGCGCTAGTGATGAGCGATTAATCAAAAATACGGTTAATTACCGATTCTTAAATTAAATACCGAAACTGACTTCCAACGATTAATAAACTGCACAATTTCAATTGATTATTATATTATAAAACTTCATGTCTTTATTATGGTCACTCATCATAAAAAAGTTACTTCCGCATTCCAGCACTTTGGATTAACCTCGAGCCCCGTCCTCCTGTTAAAGCTCCCATAATGCGTACAAAATGGCGTCGGTGTCACAAAACCATACAGGCAGTGTAGCGCAGTATCAGAACTCTTCATACAGGCAGCACAGTATCAGAACTCTTCATACAGGCAGCGCAGTATCAGAACTCTTCATACAGGCAGCGTAGTGCAGTATCAGAACTCTTCACACAGGCAGCGTAGCGCAGTATCAGAACTCCACACAGGCAGCGTAGCGCAGTATCAGAACTCTTCACAAAGGCAGCGCAGGATCAGAACTCTTCATACAGGCAGCGTAGCGCAGTATCAGAACTCCACACAGGCAGCGTAGCGCAGTATTAGAACTCTTCACACAGGCAGCGTAGCGCAGTATCAGAACTCTACACACAGGCAGCGTAGCGCAGTATCAGAACTCTTCACAAAGGCAGCGCAGTATCAGAACTCCACACAGGCAGCGTAGCGCAGTATCAGAACTCTTCACACAGGCAGCGTAGCGCAGTATTAGAACTCTTCACACAGGCAGCGTAGCGCAGTTTCAGAACTCTTCACACAGGCAGCGTTGTGCAGTATCAGAACTCTACACACAGGCAGCGTTGCGCAGTATCAGAACTCTACACACAGGCAGCGTAGCGCAGTATCAGAACTCTTCACACAGGCAGTGTAGCGCAGTATCAGAACTCTTCACACAGGCAGCGTAGCGCAGTATCAGAACTCTTCATACAGGCAGGGTAGCGCAGTATCAGAACTCTTCACACAGGCAGCGTTGCGCAGTATCAGAACTCTACACACAGGCAGCGTAGCGCAGTATCAGAACTCTTCACACAGGCAGCGCAGTATCAGAACTCTTCACACAGGCAGCATAGCACAGTATCAGAACTCCACACAGGCAGTGTAGCGCAGTATCAGAACTCTTCATACAGGCAGGGTAGCGCAGTATCAGAACTCTACACACAGGCAGCGTAGCGCAGTATCAGAACTCTTCATACAGGCAGGGTAGCGCAGTATCAGAACTCTTCACACAGGCAGCGCAGTATCAGAACTCTTCACACAGGCAGCGTAGCGCAGTATTAGAACTCTTCATACAGGCAGGGTAGCGCAGTATCAGAACTCTTCACACAGGCAGCGTAGCGCAGTATCAGAACTCTACACACAGGCAGCGCAGTATCAAAACTCTTCACACAGGCAGCGTAGCACAGTATCAGAACTCTTCACAAAGGCAGGGTAGCGCAGTATCAGAACTCTTCACACAGGCAGCGCAGTATCAGAACTCTTCACACAGGCAGCGTAGCGCAGTATTAGAACTCTTCATACAGGCAGGGTAGCGCAGTATCAGAACTCTTCACACAGGCAGCGTAGCGCAGTATCAGAACTCTACACACAGGCAGCGCAGTATCAAAACTCTTCACACAGGCAGCGTAGCACAGTATCAGAACTCTTCACAAAGGCAGGGTAGCGCAGTATCAGAACTCTACACACAGGCAGCGTAGTATCAGAACTCTACACACAGGCAGCGTAGCGCAGTATCAGAACTCTTCATACAGGCAGGGTAGCGCAGTATCAGAACTCTTCACACAGGCAGCGCAGTATCAGAACTCTTCACACAGGCAGCGTAGCGCAGTATTAGAACTCTTCATACAGGCAGGGTAGCGCAGTATCAGAACTCTTCACACAGGCAGCGTAGCGCAGTATCAGAACTCTACACACAGGCAGCGCAGTATCAAAACTCTTCACACAGGCAGCGTAGCACAGTATCAGAACTCTACACAAAGGCAGGGTAGCGCAGTATCAGAACTCTACACACAGGCAGCGTAGTATCAGAACTCTACACACAGGCAGCGTAGCGCAGTATCAGAACTCTTCACACAGGCAGCGTAGCGCAGTATCAGAACTCTTCATACAGGCAGGGTAGCGCAGTATCAGAACTCTTCACACAGGCAGCGTAGCGCAGTATCAGAACTCTACACACAGGCAGCGCAGTATCAAAACTCTTCACACAGGCAGCGTAGCACAGTATCAGAACTCTTCACAAAGGCAGGGTAGCGCAGTATCAGAACTCTTCACACAGGCAGCGCAGTATCAGAACTCTTCACACAGGCAGCGTAGCGCAGTATTAGAACTCTTCATACAGGCAGGGTAGCGCAGTATCAGAACTCTTCACACAGGCAGCGTAGCGCAGTATCAGAACTCTACACACAGGCAGCGCAGTATCAAAACTCTTCACACAGGCAGCGTAGCACAGTATCAGAACTCTTCACAAAGGCAGGGTAGCGCAGTATCAGAACTCTACACACAGGCAGCGTAGTATCAGAACTCTACACACAGGCAGCGTAGCGCAGTATCAGAACTCTTCATACAGGCAGGGTAGCGCAGTATCAGAACTCTTCACACAGGCAGCGTTGCGCAGTATCAGAACTCTACACACAGGCAGCGTAGCGCAGTATCAGAACTCTTCACACAGGCAGCGCAGTATCAGAACTCTTCACACAGGCAGCGTAGCACAGTATTAGAACTCTTCATACAGGCAGGGTAGCGCAGTATCAGAACTCTTCACACAGGCAGCGTAGCGCAGTATCAGAACTCTACACACAGGCAGCGTAGCGCAGTATCAGAACTCTTCATACAGGCAGGGTAGCGCAGTATCAGAACTCTTCATACAGGCAGGGTAGCGCAGTATCAGAACTCTTCACACAGGCAGCGTAGCGCAGTATCAGAACTCTACACACAGGCAGCGTAGCGCAGTATCAGAACTCTTCATACAGGCAGGGTAGCGCAGTATCAGAACTCTTCACACAGGCAGGGTAGCGCAGTATCAGAACTCTACACACAGGCAGCGCAGTATCAAAACTCTTCACACAGGCAGCGTAGCACAGTATCAGAACTCTTCACAAAGGCAGGGTAGCGCAGTATCAGAACTCTACACACAGGCAGCGTAGCGCAGTATCAGATCTTCGTTATAAATACTTGTCAGAGAATGAAGGTGAGCAAGTGTTGAAATACTGTAAGTTCATGAATACAAACTATTTTTATTTTCTTTACTTATCAATAACCTAATTAATGTCGTTTCATTCAGCAAGACAAAAGCGGCAGACATTAAATGATATGTCCATGTCAGATTAATCACCCTTGAAACCGAAGGTTCATGGATGTTGATATAAATATGTATTTATAAGTGACCTACTGTGACAGAGAGTGAATGAATCCGAGTCAACAATCTCACTCCCGACCTGTGAGGGTGCTGTATAACAGGAACAGTGTGCCCCGGACTGGATGGTTTGACAGTTCATTCCAGGGTCAGTCGGAAGTCGGCCATCCAGAAAGGGGGAGAAGCCACAATACTAGAAGTCAGCGCCTTACTGCGGTAGGCGATGTGTCAGTCATGGATTGGAGGAGACGTAACTGCACTCGCTACCAAAGGGGGCGTGACTGAAGGTAGATCATGGGATGTGGCCAAGCGATCTGTTCCTTTGTTATGGCCAAGGACAGACCAGTAAAATGATTACAGATATAACTGTGAGTGTTTCGTGTCAGCCAGGGGCTGTCGCTAAAGGCCAGCATTGAACCCGGACTACACTGCACCACTGTGTTTCACAACTGTTGTATAGCACCATCTGCACAAAGAGCACTCACTGTTTGGATAAGTGATCATGTCTGTGTTGTGTGTTATTATTACTACATATTTCTGGATTAAATCCCGTGGTTTAACTGAGCGATACAGCTTGGTGTGTAGAGCCAGTTATTATTATTTACCAGCAAATAAGAGCTGTTTAACCGTGAACTGTGTTGTTTCAAATCATTCCTGAGCACTGCATCACCTCTACACCTGTGCACAACAAACCACTTTGCCACACCTACCCAAAGTTATTGTACTGTTTTACTGGGACTTTCAGTTGTAGGTATCTGTTATTGTTGACTCGGTTTCTCATTTTAGTTTAATCAGCGAGGCAGGTTAAGAAATTACTTTTTTTTTTTAATAATAAACAAAATCTTTCAAATTACTATTTCTTGTATTACATTTGACTTAGTAATTAGTAATTATTAAAAGAAAAGTCATACAAGAATGGTAACCTGAAACAAAAGAGTATAAAAAAATCATTATTAATTACGAACAATTATTTTTATAATATTTTGTTTCAGGTTGCCATTCTTTCTTGTATTATGTTATATTGAATAAGTTAATAAACTGCCAGCCATTTATTTTTATTATTTTCTGTTATGCAGCATTATCACCCTACAGAGTTAGACTAGAGATTCAAAAGAGCTTGAGAGAAGGTTTCAGGCAGTTGAGAGCAAGAGAGTGCTTTGTCAGACTGTGTGTGCTTTTCTTCTTTGTTTAAAAATGGTTTCTGAGAAGTAGACAAGGGTTTGAGAAGGCCAAAATGAAATAATCAGATATGCATCACACTCTTTTAAACGTCACTCAAGTTAAAAAAAGCGATTGGGTCGGATATGTGAGTGCTGGCTGTGCTATTGGTTCACCACTGATAGGGTCATTAAGAGAGACCCACATTTATTATTATTGTTTTTTTTAATAAAGCAGATCTCACAATACACATGTACTTATACAAATGTACTTATTATTTCGCTAATCTTTGCTTTCTATCAAATATCACTGCAAATATAACTCGACAGGAATTCGTGTTTATTGTACAATCTCAACGATAGGATCTGATGACAATAAAGTACGATTTAAAGACAAGTTAGGTCCTTACCGGAATTGCAAATGCTTACAACCTGGCACTCTTGGTGTTCGTAAAGAAAGGAACAAACCACAACAATATACAACAACATACAGTGCGCATTGGAAGAACTCGATCTTCAGCAACAGTTCTATAGTACTTCCTGGATCCAAGATAGGACTATATAAAGAAGGATAGTAGAATGACGTCACAAGTGGGCAGAGTTAGTAAACAGTGCAGCATTTCTGGAGCCCGTAGAGCACTTAAACACAGCGCACTCGCAATGATTTTTAACGTATTCGCGCTCGCACTGGCAAAATGTTTCTTGACATAATCAAGCGTTAATTCGCATAAATAACAGTCAGTCACTTTATATTAACGATATTTTGTATTGTTATTAAAAAAAATACTGGTATATCCTGGCGCTGCCACAGCATCGCCGCAATGTATTCAGTACTGAGTGGGCTCCACAAATGGCGCCTGTAATTGAGTACCGAACTGAATCACGGGATTGACTGTCCTATCCTTCTATATTTAGTCTTAGGATCCGCGGCAGTGTAGGTGCGTTCTTGTAGCACAGATTTCCAGAGTTCTGCACAATTCTACACAGAATCCAGTTCTACGAGGTATACAGCGTGACGTCACAAAGCTCCACCCTCAAAAACCTGTGCAGATCCAGCACAGCCCTGCGCAGAAAAGTATCTGCGGGGTGCTGGCTGCGGCTGTGAACCAAAGAGACGATACAGAGATCACGACTGATCTGCCAATACTGCTGCCCCCATGTTATCTTTATGCAAAGAAGGGTGAACAGCCTCCCCAACGCTGTATTAAATAATTGGTAACACTTTAAAATAAGAGTCTGTTCATCTGAATTGCAGACACGGAATTACATTATTAGAATTAGAAGCATATTCATCATGAACTCCTATTTTATCAAGCTGATAAATGAGTTCATACATAATTCATCATGAATTACAGACACTTATTTAAAAGTGTTACTCACAGAAATAAATTAATTAATTAATCGATATATCTTCTCGCCAAAACTCTGGAAAGGGCTGTAGCCAGCCAGCTGACGAAACATCTCACAGATAACAATCTGCTTGAATCTCTGCAGTCTGGCTTCCGGCTGCATCACAGTACCGAAACTGCTCTGCTCTGGATTGTAAATGATCTCTTGCTTAATGCTGATGCTGCAGCTCCCTCTGTGCTTGTCCTCCTTGACCTAACAGCTGCTTTTGACACCATAGATCATGACATTCTTCTTGACCGCCTTCAGAAGTATGCTGGGATCTCTGGAACCTGTCTCTCCTGGCTGTCCTCTTACCTATCTGGATGCATGCAGTCTGTCTTCTATGATGGAAGCAGTGCTGACACAAACCCGGTCACCTGTGGTGTCCCTTAAGGGTCTGTTCTTGGGCCTCTTTTCTTCAACATCTACATGCTTCCCTTGGGTCACCTCATCCGCCAACACAGCCTCATGTTTCACTCCTATGCTGATGACACCCAGCTCTAACTAAAACTAGACCCTGGATGTCCCTCTGCCATGGTCCGGCTCTCAGCTAGCATCCAAGACATTGAGACCTGGATGTCTGGCAATTTTCTTTAGCTGAACACAAATCTGAACTTCTAGTAGGATCGAAAACTCAACGCAAGAATCTCAATATTGCTGCCTTGAACCTCGGAAACTGTCTGCTGTTGCCTTCCCCCACAGTACGAAGCCTTGGTAACTTCTCCTTTGATGCCCACATCTCCTCCTTCTACCACCTCTGAAACATCTCAAAAGTTAATGTTCAACAATTACGTCAAACTGACTCTGTATAGTCTGATAATCCAGACACTAACCATAGGAAGTTTAAAAATTAAAATGATGTTATAATGGACTGCAAATAAATGCTATCCCCATGTGTGATACATTGTGATAAATTAAATAAATTAAATAATGAAACTTAATTACACTTCATGATATACATCAAACAAATTGAATAAGTCATTAATTATGCAACTAGAGTATCAATAGGTGATGTTGCTGGAAGTTTCCCAAAGGTTTGGAGAAGGTGTTACTAGTAGCAACGTGACATTTAAACTATAAATGAAGGGGGGTGAAATCAACAAAAAAACAGAAGGGAGACCACATCAAAACAAGGGCAACAACTCAGGTAAGACAGCCATTAAATGTATTTATCTAAATGCTAAAAGTATTAGAAACAAAATGTTAGAACTTGAAGCTACTGTACTAACAAGTAACTACGATGTGATAGGTGTTACAGAAACTTGGTTATCTGAGAGTAATGGAGACGAATATAATATTAGTGGGTACACACTATATAGGAAAGACAGGCAGGACAGAAGAGGCAGAGGGGTAGCGCTATACATAAGAAATAGTCTTGAAGCCCAAGTGTTAAATCTAGACGAAGAAAACAACGCTGAATCAATATGGGTCAGAATAATGGACAAAAATTCAAAGGGCATAATAATAGAAGCATGCTATAGATCGCCAAATTCAGACACCGAGCAAAATAATCTTATACAATGACATTAGAAATACGTGTAGAAAAGGAGAAGCCATACTAATGGGGGATTTCAACTTCCCCCGTATAAAATGGGAAAACCCGATGGGGGGCACGACTGCTTCCTAACACAATTTGTCAAGGCACCGACTAGATTTAGTCTTTTCTAATAACAAAGACAGAATAACTAAAACAGAGGTCAGAGAACCATTGGCAAACTCAGACCACAACATGGTCTCATTTTAAGTGATTTTAAAAACCCCCAAAAAACAAGGCAAATTATAAAGGTATGAAACAGAGACTAACAGAAGTAGATTGGAGTAAATAGAGAAAACATCCACAGAAAAAGGATGGCTGTTTTTTAAAAATGTAGTACTAGTGGCGCAAAACAATTACATCCCAAAAGTAGACCAATCTAAATCTGAAACAAAATGGCCAAAATGGTTTAATAGATCAATTAAAACAATATTCAGCGAAAAAAGGCATTTTACAGAGCGTTTAAAAGGGACCAAGAACAAAGTACACAGAAAGAGTACTTGGAACTGCAAACACAAGTCAAAAAGGAAGTTATAAAGGCCAAAAGAGAGATAGAAATGAACATTGCTAGGGGGCATAAAACCAATTCCACAAAGTTTTTCCAATATTATAACAGCAAGAGAACATTCAAAGTGGAGGTTAAATGTCTAAGAGATATAAATGGCAAAATCATAGACCAAGAGAAAAAAATAGCAAATATATTAAATGATTACTTTTCACAAGTTTTTACAAAGGAGGATACGGACAACATGCCCCAATGTCAACCTGTTCCTATCCAGTTTTAAATAACTTTAGCATAACACAGGCAGAAGTATTAAAGGGACTATGAGCTCTTAAAATAAACAAATCCCCTGGGCCAGATGAGATCCTCCCAAAATTACTGAAAGAAATGAAAGAAGTTATTTCTAAACCACTAACCAAGATCATACAACAGTCTCTTGAGACAGGGGTTGTACCGACAGACTGGAGAATTGCAAACGTAATACCAATCCACAAAAAGGGAGACAAAACCGAACCAGGTAAGTACAGACCAATAAGCCTGACTTCTATTATATGTGAACATATGGAAACTATAATAAAGATCTAAAATGGAAAATTACCTATATGGTAACAGTATCCTGGGAAAGTCAGCATGGTTTTAGGAAAGGGAGATCGTGTCTAACTAAACTGCTTGATTTTTTTGAGGATGCAACATCAACAATGGATAATTGCAAAGCATATGACATGGTTTATTTAGATTTCCAGAAAGCTTTTGACAAAGTCCCGCATTAAAAGATTAATCAAACTGAACGCAATAGGGATTCAAGGAAATGCATGCACATGGATTAGGGAGTGGTTAACATGCAGAAAACAGAAAGTACTGATTAGAGGTGTGTGACAGGATGGACCGAGGTTTGAGACTCAGAGACAGTTTTAAAGTTCAAAAATAAAGTTTTAATAAACAAAAATACAAAATAAACCAGCACGAGGGCCAAACAAAAAGGTTTCAAACACAAAATACAAACACAAAACAAAACTTACAAAATAAAGTTTCCAGACTGGGCGTTGCCTTCACTGGAACCAAAAACTTACAAAGACACAGCACAAACAAAACACTCCTCTTCTGGAACTCTCTTTCTCCTACTCTCTCTCCTACTAGCCAGGGCCTCTCCCCTGGCTTTTATCCCCTGTGGCTGGAGCCCAATGAATCAATAATTGCTAATTAGTCAATTAGGGCTCCAGCCACATTCTCACATGTTTTCCTGGCAGGGAGGAATTTTAACCCCCTCCCTGCCAGTCCCAACCATTATCATAAAGACGGGGCAGTACCCCGTCACATATCCCCCCCTTGTGCCAAGCACAACATGGCCTAAATGGCCACCTCCCCCCTCAGTCTCAGTCCCGGAAGAGGGGGAAGCACAGTGTCCATGGGGGTGGCCATGGTGGGACGTCCGGCACCACCCAATTCTTCGTGGCCAGCAGCTCCCTCTTCCGGGGCTCCGGCCACACACTATCTTGCCGCGACAGTGCCGCTGGGGGAGCTGGTCTCCTGACCTCCCTCCCCCTCTTCATGGTCAGCAACTCCCCTCCGTGGGGCTCCGGCCATAGTGTAGCGACCCCAGGCGAAGCAGGATCCCTGGCAACCCCAGGCGACGGCAGCAGCAGCGGACCCTCGGGAGGCGACGGCAGCAGCAGCGGACCCTCGGGAGGCGACGGCAGCAGCAGCGGACCCTCGGGAGGCGACGGCAGCAGCAGCGGACCCTCGGGAGGCGACGGCAGCAGCAGCGGACCCTCGGGAGGCGGAGACGGGAACGGCGGCCCGGCTCCCTCTGGTGGCGGAGGCAGGAACGGCGGCCCGGCTCCCTCTGGTGGCGGAGACGGGAACGGCGGCCCGGCTCCCTCTGCTGGCGGAGACGGGAACGGCGGCCCGGCTCCCTCTGCTGGCGGAGACGGGAACGGCGGCCCGGCTCCCTCTGCTGGCGGAGACGGGAACGGCGGCCCGGCTCCCTCTGCTGGCGGAGGCGGGAACCGCGGCCCGGCTCCCTCTGCTGGCGGAGGCGGGAACCGCGGCCCGGCTCCCTCTGCTGGCGGAGGCGGGAACGGCGGCCCGGCTCCCTCTGCTGGCGGAGGCGGGAACGGCGGCTCGTCTCCCTCTGCTGGCGGAGGCGGGAACGGCGGCTCGTCTCCATCTGCTGGCGGAGGCGGGAACGGCGGCCCGGCTCCCTCTGCTGGCGGAGACGGGAACGGCGGCCCGGCTCCCTCTGCTGGCGGAGACGGGAACGGCAGCCCGGCTCCCTCTGCTGGCGGAGGCGGGAACGGCGGCTCGTCTCCCTCTGCTGGCGGAGGCGGGAACGGCGGCTCGTCTCCCTCTGCTGGCGGAGGCGGGAACGGCGGCTCGTCTCCCTCTGCTGGTGGAGGCGGGAACGGCAACTCGTCTCCCTCTGCTGGCGGAGGCGGGAACGGCAGCTTGTCTCCCTCTGCTGGCGGAGGCGGGAACGGCAGCTCGTCTCCCTCTGCTGGCGGAGGCGGGAACGGCAGCTCGTCTCCCTCTGCTGGCGGAGGCGGGAACGGCAGCTCGTCTCCCTCTGCTGGCGGAGGCGGGAACGGCAGCTCGTCTCCCTCTGCTGGCGGAGGCGGGAACGGCGGCCCCTCTCCCTCTAGTGGCGGAGGCGGGAACGGCGGCCCCTCTCCCTCTAGTGGCAGAAACGGCAACTCGTCTCCCTCTGCTGGCGGAGGCGGGAACGGCGGCCCCTCTCCCTCTAGTGGCGGAGGCGGGAACGGCAGCTCGTCTCCCTCTGCTGGCGGAGGCGGGAACGGCAGCTCGTCTCCCTCTGCTGGCGGAGGCGGGAACGGCAGCTCGTCTCCCTCTGCTGGCGGAGGCGGGAACGGCAGCTCGTCTCCCTCTGCTGGCGGAGGCGGGAACGGCAGCTCGTCTCCCTCTGCTGGCGGAGGCGGGAACGGCAGCTCGTCTCTGGTAGCCCATCTGGACAGGACCTCCACCGATGATCCTCCTTCCCGCACCAGGAGCACCAGGGGAAAAGACTGGCTGGGTCCTCCAGCTGGGGTGGCTGTTGTTGCAGCAGCCTACATTTCTTCGGCTGCTGCTTCTCCTGCCTTTGCCGCTGTCTGCTCTTCCCCATTTTCCAAAAAAAAAAAAAAAACTCCCAAAATTCAAGAAAAAAAAAAAATTACTGCTCTGAGCCTCCAGGTGGCGCTATCCTACTTCTGACCACCAACTGTGACAGGATGGACCGAGGTTTGAGACTCAGAGACAGTTTTAAAGTTCAAAAATAAAGTTTTAATAAACAAAAATACAAAATAAACCAGCACGAGGGCCAAACAAAAAGGTTTCAAACACAAAATACAAACACAAAACAAAACTTACAAAATAAAGTTTCCAGGCTGGGCGTTGCCTTCACTGGAACCAAAAACTTACAAAGACACAGCACAAACAAAACACTCCTCTTCTGGAACTCTCTTTCTCCTACTCTCTCTCCTACTAGCCAGGGCCTCTCCCCTGGCTTTTATCCCCTGTGGCTGGAGCCCAATGAATCAATAATTGCTAATTAGTCAATTAGGGCTCCAGCCACATTCTCACATGTTTTCCTGGCAGGGAGGAATTTTAACCCCCTCCCTGCCAGTCCCAACCATTATCATAAAGACGGGGCAGTACCCCGTCACAAGGTGAAACCTCAAAATGGAGTGAGGTAACCAGTGGTGTACCACAGGGATCAGTATTAGGTCCTCTGCTATTCCTAATCTACATTAATGACTTGAATTCTGGTATAGTAAGCAAACTTGTAAAATTTGCAGACGACACAAAAAAAAGCAGTAAAGGTCATCCAAAATGATCTAGACAGAATTCAGAACTGGAAAGACACATGGCAAATTACATTTAATAGAGTAAGGTACTGCATGCAGTCAATAAAAATGTGCATTATAAATACCATATGGGAGATACTGAAATTGAAGAAGGAATCTATTAAAAAGACCTAGGAGTTTATGTTGACTCAGAAATATCTTCATCTAGACAATGCCCCTTTATCTAATCTCCACTTGTTTCTTTTTTCAAGTAGAAAAAGTCCCTTGGGTCAACATTGTCAATACGTTTTAGAATTTTGAATGCTTGAATCAGATCACCACGTAGTCTTCTTTGTCCAAGACTGAAAATATTCAATTGTTTTAGCCTGTCTGCATATGACATGCATTTTAAACCAGGGATAATTCTGGTTGCTCTTCTTTGCACTCTTTCTCGAGCAGCAATATCCTTTTTGTAACGAGGTGACCACAACTGAACACAATATTCTAGATGAGGTCTTACTAATGCATTGTAAAGTTTTAACATTACTTCCCTTGATTTAAATTCAACACTTCTCACAATATGTCAGAGCATTTTGTTAGCCTTTTTTTATTTTCATATTGTCTAGATGAAGACATTTCTGAGTCAACATAAACTCCTAGATCTTTTTCATAGATTCCTTCTTGAATTTCAGTGTCTCCCATATGGTATTTATAATGCACATTTCTATTGCCTGCGTGCAGTACCTTACACTTTTCTATATTAAATGTCATTTGCCATGTGTCTGCCCAGTTCTGAATGCTGTCTAGATCATTTTGAATTACCTTTGCTGCTGCAACAGTGTACATTTCAGTCAAAACACAGGGTAGCCCATTTGGAGCTGTCATTTCTGTTTCTCCAAATTAACTTCCTTCCATTGTTTGATTTAGGTAGCTAATTTAGAGGGGTGGCACTACTTATCAGACTAGTCTGAAAACCTGTGCTACGGGAGGCCCATTTGGAGGGGGGAGGCTCCGATTTTCAGAACACCGGCACTAGTGTTGTGTAACTTTCTTCAAAAAAGAATCTGACGGCTGTTATAATTTTGCAAGTGTACGATTGTAAACCAGCCTTTGTGAGATCTACGAGTAGTTGTCAAAGTATTCTCAGAATTATGAGAGGGCGTGAGTAAACCGATTTGGATATAATATTTGGTAATTTAGCTACAGCTGTAGCTGGTTGTTGGCAGTGATTATTTAAAGGAAGTGACTAGTGAAATGTACTGTTCAAAACTAAGCAAGTTTACTGTGACCAGCTGCTTGTAAAGTGACACACAGGCTTGGTATACGGTGTAATCCCCGACAGCCTGGCGTTCTGTAGAGTAGGGCTTTGTTTGTTTATTTTAGTTTTCATTCCTCACTGTAGAGAAACGTCCCTGATTTTAGCCTATTTTATGTATTGTGTTTAGTGGGACAGGTTTTTAACAATAATATCCTGTGAAGTACCTGTCTTGTAATGTAATTTCTATAAAAACATATTTACAACTGACTTGGTAATTAAATACACCTGCACTGTGTTAGCAGTGATAATTCACCCAGTAAACTATTTGTCTTGCTTTTTGGGTAAAACAATTTGTATGACGCAGAGTCGAACGTTTGGGCTCCGTGACCTGAGATATTAACGACAAGTCCTTTTTTATTTTCTATTGTGCAAATCATATTACAGTTACTAACAATAAAAACCCACCCAACAAAACATTATCCAATCACTGGTTAGCCCTGTTGTCTTTGCAGCCAATCATAGTAAGAATAAGAATAAGAAATTGGAAGCGAGTTAGGTTGCAGCGTAAACACCTCCAACACAAATCCAACTGGTAAACACCCACAAACCCATCTGCAACTATTGCAGACCAAGTTTGCTTTTCATCTTTTGCATTAAGTTCTATAAGAAGTAAATTATGTCAGCATGGTAAACAAGTAAATACTTATTTGTCTTTACTACTTTAAACTGTGTTGTAAGATTTTTAAGCACTGTAGAAATACATTAATAAAACATTAGGTTACTTACCGTAACCCTGGTTCCCTAAAAGAGACGACCACCAACAACATTATGTATAGGATATGCCTGCCCATTGGGTAGGTAATTGCTGAGCTCTCTATACCAGAGTTGCCGATAGGCCCCTTCCTGGGATGACGCTCTCGGTCCCGTCCACAGAGGGATTAAAACCAGGGTTACGGTAAGTAACCTAACATTCAATTCAATTCAATTTTCAATTCAAAGACG